>NW_028327177.1:90454459-90764459 GCF_987537825.1 Furipterus horrens | reverse complement strand
CATAGTGGAGAGAAATTCTGAAGCTAATTCTAGGCCTTGTGGAAAATAATAGCACAATTAAACAGTGATGGTTGCCAGTGTAGGAAACTATTGCTAATTGTTCTAGGTCCACTCCCAGAATATGCAGCTGGACACGTGGAAGACTACATTTCAGAACCCACTTTGCAGTTGGACAGAGCCACATGACCAGCTCTGAACTAAAATGCTGAGCCCCCAATCTCCCCTTGGAGGACAGCATCCCTGGAGAGTCACTTTGGACCACTGTGGGCCTTACAGGAATAAGAAATCAACCACAGGTGGTTAAGCCACAGATATTTTAGAATTGTTTATTACTGTGTCATGACTCAGCCTACTCTAACTTCTACACAGACACTCAGACAGGAGGCAGGATTGTCCAGTACTTGGCATTTCTTAAGAGTACCACAAATGAATAATCAGAAACACTGTTTGATCCTACATTTGAAACACCCACCAACACCATGGTGAATTTCCACCTACTATAATGGAATCTCTTATTGCTCACATTGCTTATGTTTATTTTGATTACTACCAGCTGTGGCTAGCACCTTGGCTCTTCCCCACCTCCTTTGGCCTTGACTTAAGCACACTATGTTCAGAGCAGACTTGACATATATTATAATTATAACTACAATAAGTATCCCTATGAAAAGCAAAAGTTGCCCATGTGCCTCTTTGCAGCTCCCGTGAACATTCTAGTGCAGGAAACTTAAGCATTTCAGTTGAGGGGTCACTTGGGCCAGCCTCTATTTTGGTAGATGAGTAGCAGTGGCTGCCGAGTGCATCAGAAACATCCTTTCCTTTTTAACAGGTCTATGTCAACAGGATTCCAGCAGACAAGATGTCTGTAGCATTGGAACAAATGACCAGCACCTTAGGAGCAAAAGTTTATGCTTCCACAGTGCTGATTACACAGATGGCAGGAACTGTTTCACGAGATTGCCACAATGTGTTTAAACCTTCTGACAGCCTTTAGAAACCTTTGCTGTTTTTACTGCCATTTTACAGATGAGACAACTAGTGTGTGACTGTACATTCTCAGAAAAAGTAGTGTTCTTTTATCATCATAAACCAGAGTAAAGGTTCCAGATGAAACAGGAGAGTCAGTTGAATCTCATATTTAAAAAACAAAAATTTTTTTTTTACTATAATTATGTGGCACCTATCATATGAGACATACTTACACTGAAAAAAAATCTTCACTGTTTTCTCTGAAATTCAAATTTAACTGAACCTCTATATTGTTATTTGTGAAATATAACAAGTCTAAATTAGAAGCTAGATTTGAAATTTTTATCAATGTTCAATATTTTCAGCGTTATTAAGTAACCAGGCCAAGCTGGTTGTACATATCTCTATCAAAGAAAGTTAAAGGAGACACAGGGAGGAAAATCTCTGAATCCAGTCTATTATAAAATAAAATTACAAAAAATATATTTCAGTACAAAAGAACTGCTTTTGCTTTCCTACCACACAGACTGCGGCATTTGAGCAGGATCCAGATGTTGATATATCAGTCTCCCAGTTGCCACATTTTATATCTAAATTGGTGAAAATTCTATTTGTGAGCCTGTAAGGCATTCACTTTGTTCAGATTTGAGGGTGGAGTTTGCAAGAAAACAGAGTATTCTTTATTATTATCATTATTTTACAATGTGAAGCCTGTTAAAACAGCAACATGAATATTCTAGCTCAGGCAGAGATAAAAGGACATAACAACTAGGAAATATTGTTCTCACAATGTATTCCCCAGAAGTCACTGTCAATCTGATGCAATAAGGCAAATCAGAATTAGTGCCTACCAGAAATAGACAGAGCAGGCTGACAGCTCTGGGACTGTAGGGCGGGCAAGGGGAGGAGGGGTAGTGGAATGATCGAGAGAAAAAGAAAATAAGAGAGAAGGAAATCATGGTCACGGACAATAGTGTGGTGATTGTAGGGGGGAGGGTGGAATAGGACATGGGGGAGTAAATAGTGATGTAAAAAATAAAATAAAATAAAGTAAATAATAATGAAAAGAAAGAAAAAATTGTGCTTACTATGTCCTGAGCATGCGCTGAGTTTAAAACCTGCTGAGGCCAAATATAAAATAGGTATAGTGTGAGACTAATGAAATTTTCAAATCTAAGGAACCTTGGAATAAAGTGCTTACAGAGACTCTTAATAACATCATTTTAAACTCTTGGTCTCTCTTCCAGGTCCTGTTTCCAGTAAGGCCGTGAGTTACTGCCAAAGAGCTAATATCTACTCTCAGCCCAAGCACAGTATGTCTCCAACTGTCATTCATCAAAAGCTTCAAAACAATGTGTTTATCTTTCTGCTTGCTGTGAATATTAATAAATTAAGATCTTTAAACTGTCTAGAAAGAAGTAAGAAAAATCTGCCAAGAGCTTGGGTGTAGATGATGTATTTACATACATTAGAGAAGTATCATTAACAGTAATTAATGGTGCTTTTACATCTCAAAATACTTTGCAATCGACTGTTGATTTGTTTTGGAGGTGCCTGCAATCATAAAATAAATCTCATTCTAAATGGATACTTAGTAATTTTTAATAATTTTAAACTCTGATGTGCTATTTAATGCTTTGGCAATAACACAGTTTTATGAAGACAGTTTTTAAAAAAAGATTTTATAGAGAGAAAGGAAAGGGGAGAGAGAGAGAGAGGGAGATGGGTTTGTTGTTCCACTTATTTATGCACTCATTGGTTGATTCTTGCATGTGCCCTTACTGGGGATCAAACCCATAACCTTGGGTATTGGGATGATGTTCTAACCAACTGTGCCAGCTAGGGCTGAAGACTATTATTAAATTTAGTTTTTTTTAATTGGACTTTATTAAAGTTAAACTACATTGCTTACAGTCTACCTTAATTCAGAATGTTTATAAAAGTCACGAAGTCTAATTTAAAAAGTTGTATTTTGGAAAAAGCAAATTCAGTCAGTTAATGACTATACAACTAAAACATAATTCCACTACTTTCTAAAAGAACCCTCATTTAGTAATGTGGCATGTTTTCATAAGAGGTTTAAAATTTTTGAAGTTTAGGACATACCACTGTCAGGAAGCAGTATAGACAGAAATGTAGAGGAGAATTTCATTAATCCCTGACTGTCTTCTTAACTGAGTCCAACTTTTGATTAGAACTACAGTACATAGTGCTTGGCAACTATAGTGAAGAATATTGACATCAACTAAACTTCTGAAGAAGTTAAAATTAGAAAACATTTCTCCCCTAAGTCAATACATTCTGCAATATTTCACTGGTAACTTAAGTCCCATTTTCCTTGAAAAAACTAAGAGTAAAAATAGAAAATATATTTACTTTGAGGGCACCAAATCCACATGGAAAGAAATTTGAGCTAAAATACTTAATCTAGTGAAGCAGCCTTCTCATGTAAAATAGAAATTTTAAAAACAGATTTGAGGGAATCCTGGTATGAGTTGCTATCATTTGTATGCCTCTTAAATGTGTTTAGCCTGAGAGGTTCCCCAGCACTTTTCCTTACAGTCCACTTTATTTACACCGAGAACAGTTGCTCAGCCCTTTGATAATAGAGCCCCACCACTGTTCCTCATAACAATATAGGTGCAAAATTAAACTGAGTTTCTTGCTACCATTCACAGTATGGTAAGAGAGTTTGTAAAGCAATAATTCTAAATTAAAACAAACAAAAGCAAATGTTAAATGAGATTATGAATTTAAGAAATATGTAGGTGGAATATTAAACACACTTGGCATGTTTAAAAATATGCTTGGTGCCTGTCAGCTCTTAAAGAGAATATGCCTATTGTTTAGGTTATCAGTAATAATAAGATGATAATGGAGAATTGATCAGAAGAGTGTTTTCCTTCATCCTAACTTCAAAACAGGACCTACATGCTAGATTTATTTTTGATTAGGCAAAAATATGACACATGAATTCTAGGAAAGCAAAGCTAGTCAATTTTATTTGTTCTTAAAGAATTCCAAGTCAAGAAACCATGCTTCCCTTTTGACATGAATATTTTCCTTCTCCCCCCCCCACACAAAAAAAGACACATAAAGTGAAATTATCGATATACCTGAGTAACAACATGTTACATGCTGACTTCAATAAGGCTCTCACTGCAGAGATAAGGAGCCAGTGTAGCACTGTGTCTCCAGGAAAGAATCCACTCAAAAAATTTTAACATCTACAGAGAAGTCATATGTAAAATAAAATCAGTAAATTCACCAGCCACACACAGTTTTGCCATTTGGCTTTTGATTTCTGTTGTTTGGTACTCCCTAATTACAAAAGACAAGATTCATAGAATTCCTTCAACACCTCATCTGCTTAAAGCAAGACAGTGAGATAATATTCATACAAGAAGCCCTAAACACTTAAAATCTATTTTTATTGATACAGGAGGATATGAGGTCCAGGAAGGATTAAATGCCTTTGAGGAAAACCTACTCTAGTTGTATGACACTGATATTTACTTGGAGTACAATTTTATAATGACATCTGCAATGAATACCACAGATTCATGCATTCTTAAAGGCTTGCAGGTTATAAAACAGTAGGGGCAAGTATTTTCATGAGCCACAGTGTGCTACTGTTTAGTTCCCAGAGGAAAGAGGTATTTTTTCAAGTATGACACTACTGATCTACTTTCTGGGGTCTGATGAAGCTGCTCATGATTCTGGACAAAAATTGTGACAGAAGAGTGTTCTGTGCTATGGCGATTGCTGGAGCTCATATGCTGGATGTGGCCAGACTTGTAAGGCCAGCATTGCCAACCAAAGTAGAGAAGGTGGGAGCACTGCTGTTTTCAAGACACACAGGATCAGCACACACAGGTGGTACATGATTATGATGATCATCACGAGTGATGACAACAGTTGCCAACATGTACTGAGAGTGTTCTGCAGTGTGCACTATGCACTGTATCCTCAAAGCACTGCCATAAGCTAAAAACTATTAGCAACACTGCGTCACAGATGAAAAACTAAAGACATAGTCACCACCCTACCCAAGGTCATTGAGAGTTGAACTCAAACTATGTGTTTCTTGAGCTCATCTTGTTTTAACTACAATGCCAGCTGTGTCAGGAGTCAGACACGAGTCAGCACAGCTCCATTTCTTAATTATCTTGGATAAGTTGCTGAACCTCAGAAAGCCTCAGTTTCTTCATTTGTAATATGTACATTATAGCACTACCCACCTTACAAGCATCTGAAAAATGATTTGAAACTTGGATATAGGCAAATGAGATTACTGGATTCCTTCAGTGCAGTGCTCCCATTGTTGGCTTGACTTTGTTTACAGAGCATTTTACAGCTCTGATGGGAGACAGAAACTTATGTGAACTGTCATGGACCAGCAGGACATTATGCTGTTCTGTATCTAACCCAACAATCTATCAAATTGCAGATAAATTGATTGATAGATCGATAGATAGATAGATAGATGAGAAATAGAATCAAATGATCATCCCTCATTGATTAATGAGCTGAACAAGCTCTTGAACTGTGTTTATTTTATATTTGCACAAGAGCCATGAATTAGCCTTTCTGCAAATTGTTTAACAACAGATTGTTTTAAGAATTAAATGAGATGATGCCTATGAAATATTCAGTAAATGTCATCCATTATATCATTGCTATGATCATGTCAATGATCATTATCACCACTACAGTACAATTAAAAATATTTAATGTTAGGAGTGGTTGTTTATGTTTACTCATATTCAAATATTAATAGGGAGAGTTAATAACTAGTTTTGATAATAGTTGCCAAAGTCCACTTTGTTACCCACAGCTAAGGCCACTTTAAACTCTGGCCTTGAGAGCATTTATCTCACAAATCACATATTCAGCACAGAACTGGTCAGCCTGAGAGTCTACATTCTATGCACAAAAGGTCGTGCATCAGCCAGCCTGCCATCACCTCTGTTGAATAGTACTCATTTGAGTGATAACTGATAGTTGTTTCCCTTTTAAGTGACTGTGCTGTAGTTCCATTATGCTCTGTCAAGGAAATGCCAGTAATTAATTACCAATAAACTTAACACCAACTTTGTTTTCAGTAGAAGGTTTAGAACCATTTATCTTGCTAGTGGGAAAGGTGGCATGGAGAGGAGACATCCACTTCACCAGGTGCATGAAACACACTGTAGGAATAACTTATTACAGAGATGAATAGGGTTGATAGAGCTTCTGGGAGGACAAGACAGAGCTCCACTCCCATGTTTGAGACTCCTGGTGTATTCAAAAAATAAAAAGAATGAAAAAACCAATGGTCCAAAAAATATGCTCTCTTTTTTAAAAAGACATTTTGAATGCTAAAAAATTAAATGCAGAATAATTAAGATAGTCATAAAATGACAGACCTAATTTTTAAAAATTCAAAGTGTGTCGTAGGTGAGCGGTCAGGTGGTGGGACAGAGGGCTCCTCACATTTCTGCTAGAACATTTCTGTAACTCTCCTTTCCTTGTCATAATTTCTAAAGTCTAAATTGAAGGTTTTGTGAAATACAGCCTAAGGCCTAAGCATTGAGCCCCCTCCCCTCAACCCCTCAGTCCATGAGATCTATTTTTTCGCTAAATCATCCGATACCCTGTGCCTCACTGGCTGGTCTTTCCAGCCTATTTTTTGTTCAGTATAGAGCCATTAAGGGCCTCTTTCTACAGAAGCTATGAAACATCTATCTCCACTGCTTTCCAACTCCCTCCATCAGCTTAAGTCACCCCTACAGCCACAGGGTTTCTTGGTTCCCCTGATTCCTGCCACATATTACTTATCAAAAATTTGTGAATGACTTTAATTGCAAAAACTTTCAGTAGATTTCACATTCAAGTGACTTACCTCATCATTAAACTGTAACCCCTTGAAGACAAGGGCGCGTCTTCAAAGGATAATTAGCAACTGTGGAATGTTACTGCTCTGGAATCCAGTCGCATGGACACTCAGCAGAGCAGACAAGTGAGTGAGATCCGTCTTTATTTACTCCTCCAGCATTCCTCCGCCACAGAGAAGGATCAGAGCTTTTCTTATTTTCAAAGGTATTTTGTGAATTTCTGGTTTCACGAGAGCCCGAAACCTATATTTTAAGGGCTTTGGACTACCTGGTATGTCCAAATATCTGTTGATATTTGAGTCCCTCTTCTAGTATATTTTTCAAATGAGGATTCTGGAGTGTTCTTGAAGATCAAAACAAAGCAGTGCTCCCTCAAAGAGATTGGCACTTCAGTGCAACGGTTTAGTTAACTGAGGCAAGAAACAGGACAAAAACTGGGGAGAGGTCAAGGATAGTGAAAGATCAAGTGACAAAGACAAAAAGAACCAAAGGTGTCAGCCAATCAATAATATACTTAGGCACTGGACCAGGGGTAGGTACTGAGGGAATAGACCAAAATGCCCAAGGGTCAAGGGCAGGGATAGGAGATAGGAGGTGGACACTCCAGGCTTCTCCTGCCAGCTCCTGTGGGAGGTAACAGCTCTGGGAAACCTAGAGAACACCCCAGTCAATCTAACTTGGCCTCAAATGGGCACGACACCCAAGGGAAAAGCACTCCAGGCTTCCAGGAAATACACAGGGATGATTAGAGGAGAGAAAGAAACCAAAGGGCTCAGTATTTAACTTTTAATTTGGAATTAATTTCAAACTCATCCCCAAGTTCCAAGAAGTAGAATAGCATAAAGAGCACTTGTGTATACCTCCAGATTCATTTATTGTTAAAATTTCCCCTATTTACTTATTATTTGCATTCTTTCCCCGTATATATACACTATTTCCTGCTGTTACGGCAGTCCCTCTCTATATTGCGGTTCACTTATTGTGGCCTCACTGTATCGCGGGATTTTAAAAATATATTTAATTATCACAGATTTTTTGCTATATTGAGGGATTTTGCAGTACTATATACATATGTTGTTAAAGTTACATAGGTTTAAGAGTGTAGAATATGTTTAAGAACATAGTGTTTATAAAAGTGTGGAAAATGTTAATAAGGGAGTGGGAAAGGTTAATAAGGGACTGGGAATGGTTTATAAGTGCGTGGGAAGGGTTTATAAAGCCTTAAAATATATCGTCGGCAGCCGTCCGTCTCGAGAGACGATGGCGTAGCTTCCTGAGAGTCTATCTGCCCCGCCGAGAATGGCTGTGCAGTCCGACTCGGGAGTGACAATCCCTGCCGCACTTGTTACAGGTGAAGGCAGATGGCTGTTGTTGCTGCTGTTGACGCTGCTTCCGCCTCGATCTTTTCTGGACCGCCTCCTCGTTGCGCGCAGCCTCCGCGCGTGACGTACCTTGCCTGACCGCGAGCCTCCAGGCTAGGCGGTCGTCTGCTTGAACTTCCCATGTGTTGAGATTGATGGAGCATTGTGTCATGTCCTTTTTGCAGATGTCTTTGAACCGCAGTTTTGGGCGCCCTGTCATCCTCTGGCCTTCTGCTAGCTCGCCGTAGAGGAGGTCTTTGGGGATACGGCCTGCATCCATTCTTTTGACATGGCCGAGCCACCTGAGGCGTCTCTCGCTAAGAACTGCATGCAAACTGCTCATATTGGCTCGCTTCAGCACCTCGGTGTTGGGGACCTTATCCTGCCAGGCGACATGCAGGACGCGTCGCAGGCACCTCATGTGGAAGCTGTTGAGTTTCCTTTCGTGCCTTGCGTAGGTGGTCCACGTCTCGCTGCCATAGAGGAGAGTGCTGAGTACGCAGGCTTGGTAGATGCGCAGTCTGGTTTTCTCAGTGAGGCTGGAATTGTTCCACGCTCGCCGGTTCAGTCTGGCCATAACTGTGGCTGCCCTGGCGATTCTCCGGTTGACCTCCAAGTCGACTGACAGAGAGCTCGAGATGGTGGACCCGAGGTAAGTGAAGTCGTTGACAACCTCCAGGGTGTATCCGTCGATGGTGATGCATGGGGGAGTCCCCGTGCCTTGAGCCATAACATTCGTCTTCGTCAGGCTGATGGCTAGTCCGAACTCCTTGCATGCGTGGGAAAGGCAAGTGACTAGCTGCTGAAGTCCCTCTTCGGAGTGTGATGTCAAAGCTGCGTCGTCGGCGAAGAGCATCTCACGGATGAGCACCTCTTTGACTTTGGTCTTGGCTCATAGACGGGCCAGGTTGTAGAGTTTGCCATCGGATCTGGTGTGAATGAAGACACCCTCGCTGCAGTCCTTAAAGGCGTATTGGAGGAGTATTTAGTATATAAATACTAAAATACAGTAGTCCCTCACTATATTGTGGTTTACTTATTGCAGCCTCACTGTATTGCGGGATTTTAAAAAATATTATATTTATTTATCGCAGATTTTTCACTATATCGCGGGATTTCATGGTACTGTATATGTATGTTGTTAAAGTTACGTAGATTTAAAAGTGTAGAATAAATGTAAAATTCCTACTTCACTGGGGGGTCTGGAACGTAATATCCGCAATAAGTGAGGGAATACTATACTTTGAAAATAAGTTGCATTCAGTACGTATTTCTTAGAATTAAGGTTATTACTTCATATCACCACAGTACAGTAACCAACTTCAGTAACCGTAATATTGGTACAATATTTTATAATCTACCATCTTCTGTGTCCCGATTTTGTCAATTAACTCAATGATGTCCTTATGGCATTTTCACCCCTCCAGTATAAGATTCAGGATAGGATCTTTTTCAGTGTTCATCTCTTTTAATCTCCTATGATCTCCAGTATTACTTTCCCATCTGACTTATTTTTGTGTTTCATAAGTCCTCATCCATACTCCCCACCACACACACACACACACACACACACCCACACACACACACACGAGCAGTTCCTTTTGTTTTTGTTTTAAATAGAACCATTTCCTATTTGGGGTTTCTCTGAGTGTTCTGAATATTAGGTTCATGTCATGCATTCCTGGCCCACATACCGTATTGGTTATGCTGTGTCCCTCTCAGGACAGACATAGGAGGCATACAATGTCCACTTGCTCCTCATTGGTGATTTCAGCTCTGATCACTGGTCAAGATAGTCAGGTTTCTCTGCTATATAGTTACTATTTCTTTCTCAACAGATGACTGCTTAATATTCTGATTGTGTATTAGGCAGGAAAAGGATTTAGTTCATTATGTTTTAGTGACTGACAACATATGCACATTTTAAAATCTACAGTGTGTGTTGTTTGTTTTAAATACTGACACATGTTTAGGACCCACACAGAACTGGCCACATTCCTGTAAGCTGTTATCATGCAGAAGTTGTGTTTTGTGAGCCACGGCGTTTGTATGTGCTCCTTCAGGCCCTCTCAATAATACAAAACATACAATAACCAGTGAACATGCCCTTCCATAAATGTGGTCAGGGGTGGATTTTCACATTTGAAAGAGCATCTCAGACTGTTCAAGCTGAGAGAAATTTGAAATCAATTGGTCCAACCTACATGTTTTTACAGTTGAGAATACTAAGGCTTAGGGAAGAAAAATTGACTTGCCCAAGGTCACATAACACAGCAGTTCTTTATAAACTGTTATCAAATCAATTTAAAGGGCGATGGCTAGAATATTTTATATCAAAATGTAAGTTTTTAAAATCTGAGTACTTAGCATATAGCATAGGTATATATTGTTTGGTGGAACTTTTGTCTTAATTACATGTGGTTATCAATGTATGTGTTCCCCTTTACTGGGAAAGGATATAAAATATATTTCTTACTGAAGGTAACAGTTAAGAACGTTTTTAAAACTCCATGAGAACCTAGGTTTCCCAAATGAAAAACCAGTAGTCATTCTACTAGAAAAGTGCTCTTTAAACTTGAATATGAAAACAAATAATGGGTGAATTGCAGTTTCTGATTCAATAAGGCTGAGATGGGATCTGAGATTCCACACCTAGAACAGGCTTGTGAGTGACAGCTAAGGCACTGGTGCCGGCCTGTGCACCTTGGAGAAGCATGACAAAAAGCCTATACCCAGCAAGGACCTCGTTTATTGTGAAGAAAATCCACAAAATTTGAACAATAAATCTTGGAAATGTTTAAATTCTTTTAAAAACAACTTTCCATGGAGAAATCAACTCAAATCATAGCAGAGACTATGTGCTATTTGTGATAGTCCAAAGGACATTGGGACTTCCTGGCATTCATGATATCTTACATATGAGTCTCAATGAATCAGTAATTCTGCAGGTTTGGACAAACATATTCAAACAGAATCAAACATCTTATTTGGCTCAAGTTAGTATTGCTTTAGAGTGAAATACAGAGTAGAATCCAGCCACTTCCTAAAGTCATGCTTTCATCAGACTGACTCACATATTATATTTTTACACATATATTCACATTTTAGACATTGTATTTACAGTACATATAAATACATAAGGTATGTACAGTAGCACCTTCCTTGACATTAATTTTTATAAACAGTCTACAATATTCAGGAATTAGGAACTAATATGTCAAAATCAAACTCAGTAGAATTATGTGTCTTTGAAGTAGCTCAAGCAACATTTCTTTGTCTGAATTAAAGGGCTCTCTTTAAACAGTGGCATTAGATTAGGGAGGCTGAGTTAGAAGGCTAGTAGGAAAAAGTGTGAGTGACAGATGATGGGCGCTACAAACGAGATTCCATCATCTATAACTTAGACTTCATGTAGTATATTTAGTTCAAACCCTGGCACTTTATACAAATAGGCTGTCACATAAAATGCAAACAACTCTCGTTTGACAAAGTGATACTGCTGTGGGGCTGGGTTGACAGCTTTACATACCACAAAGCTTTCTGACAAATGAAAGCAGAGTCTTGAAATTATGGAGATGTGGAATTACAGCATAAATACTTCCTGATTCTCAGGGGGGCAAGAGGGGAGACAAAAGGAGAGCTTTTTGCAATTAATTTTTTTAAAAATCTAAGAGAAGGAGGTTAGATCATTCTAATCTTGACTCCGTAAAATGAATTTTGAAGTTACTGGCACAAGATTGAAATACGGCCCCAAAATTTCCTCAAATGAAATGTATAATGTTATTTAATGATCTGGCTGAAGTGCTGCTCTTGACCCAAAATATGCCAAATGCATGTGCAATAACTGTGTCTCCTAAGATACTTGGTGCAGATGTTGAAACCTTTGGATATGGTTGATAATGCAACTTGTTGTGTACATACATACATTGCCTTCCCAAGCTCTCTGCCTCTGTGGCACATGTGAATGAAGGCAAACAGTTTAAAGGACTCTGCTCTCATACAGCTTTATTTAGCTTGAGTAAACACTACCAGCCTATGTCTTATAAAAACCTCACTGCATAAATGTTGCTGTCTTGCTCTTGTCTCTTTATAAGGATTTTTATCAAGAGACCCATGGAGCAACCCATTTTTGATAGACGATTAAAAAGAGATATAAGACTTTTTTTTAACAGTCATACTTTGACTATAAGAGGGCAAATTCATTACCAATAAATCAAAAGGAACTAAGGATTTCAGTTGTATCAGAAGCCTTATCTGACTTCAGTCTGACAGGCAACTCTAGGCTGTGAATGATTAAATAAAAAATTCTAAGTTCACCCAAGCCTGGAAAAAGAAAAACTCAAAGCTCAGAAACTTCAAATAAAATAAGAAAAAGCCACATATTTTTCAACCTCAAAAAGAAATGGAGAGGAAATGTATGATCTGATGGAAACAGATTTCAAATGAAGGGCTTCTTTTGTTTGTGTTTTTCAGAACTAGATTCAAATTTTACAATAGCTTCAATAGAGAAGAACATTTTGAGAGTAATGTGACTGATTTTAACTCAAAAAAGACATTTTAATTGAAACATAACATATATATGGTATGGCAAAATACAGATAGCCACAAAAGCTTTAGCATTCCTTCTATTGGGGGAGGAGGGACTATGTTCCCTCCCCTAGAGTCTGGAGGGATCAGTGAGTGTTTTCACCAATAGAACTCAGCAGATTTTACTATTCTTAGGTCTTAAGAAACTGGTATTTCCACTAACTACCTTAAAATGCTAGCTCTTAAAGACATAAATTATTCTAAGGTGAGAAATCTGACAACCTTGAGGCCAATGTGTTGCAAGGAAAATCAACCATGTGAGAGATGTCCAACCAACTTCCAGTCATTTGAGTCATCCCAGCCAACAATCCAGACATTAACAAACTGAGAGAAGCAGTCATCCCTGAAACGAATGCTCCTTACACCTGACCCACAACATTGTGAGATATAACAATGATAATTTGTTTTCAGCGATTACACTTCAAAGTGGTTCGTTACACAGCAGTAGGTGTCTAGAACATCTAGTAAAGTAGGATAACCTTCAATGTACCATTGTGCATTTTTGCATACGTACACACATATGTAACTATGATATACAATCTGGACAACTCCCTCTGGCCCATCCCAGAAACTATCCTCAGTAAATGTGCCACCCCAACAAACACATAATCATAATTTTAACTTATATCATCAAATTATCTAGGTTAGTGTTGTGAGTTCTGAAGTTTTACAATACAGGATTCTTAAGTTTTACAGTATGGGACATCATACAGCTTCCTTCATTCAGCTGCCTATGAGACTCATTAATATTGTACAAGTTAGCAAGTGGTGTGCTTTTATTGCTGTGAAGTAGTGCATTTTGTAAGTCTACTATATCCATTTAGTGGTTGATAGACATGTGGGGTTTTTCTAGTTCGAGGCTTTATAAATAAAGCTTTTATGAACATTTTTTGTACAGTCTTTTGGGGGACAAATGCACTCTTTTCTCTTGGGTATAAACGCAGGAGCAGGCTTGCTGGTTGCAGGGGAGGGCACACATTGACTAAAGCATTAGTTTAGATTCTGGCTGCTTACAGAACTGCTCATCTGGGTTATGCTGTACATGGTTTTTTTTCTCTCCCTATAAACAGCAAATACTAAGAAATCATCATGCCAAGCATTAAATTAAGCTTTTTATGATTTGTCCTTCCATATTTGACCTTTCCTGACTAACTGCATACTAGTATAGTTTTCAGCAATGTCTACTGTCATGAAATGACACTGTTCTTGGAAAAATCCTATCAAGCAAAGTCAATCTCTAAAATAGCATTATAATAAATATGCAGAAATGTCAGTTTTTGCATTAGTCCAAAGGTTTTGTATAGCTTAAGGATATGTGCAGTAAGCTAACTATAAAAATAGAAACTTGACAGTGGGGATGTATGTGTGTGTCAAAATAATATTACTCTTTCTGGGAGTATGGCAGAAAAAATGACACTACATCCACCCGCATGATTTTTATAGATCTGCCTCTTTGCCAGATGTCACCTTTTATAAACTGCTTTATAAAAGCATGATAGTATAAGCGCAACAGTGTGTTTACTGCTTGATAAACTTTAGTAATAAACTTAGGATTGGTTGAAAATTAAAGCCTTAGAGTTTCTTTATTAAGCATTTAGAACAAGTGCATAAGCAAAAAAATACAAACTAGTAAATGCACAATGTATGCAGATCAAGCTACTGGCAGGCAAGCACTATTTCTCAGTCAGTATGCCTTATGGAAATATCTGCCAGTTTCCCTGTTATTGAGCTAAATGCATTATAGCCACATCTAAAGAATGCTGTTTTCCTTGTTACAAATTTGAGTGAAATCCAGAACCTTATAACTACCATAGGCTCACTAAAAACAGATTCAACCTTTTTTTAAAAAAGTGTTCCATAACTTAGCACAGCATATCTTATAAATGGCAAAGTGTTTCTGACAATTATTTTTCTAAAAAGACTTGAAAAGATTTTAAGGAATTTCATAAAATAACTTCATAGCACACACTCACTATTTTCATTACTGATGGACTATATATAGCAATGTTTCCTCATGTATGTATAGCCTGAGGATTTCTGAATTATTTGTAGTGCTTACTAAAAATGAAGATTCTGGAGTCTACTCTCAATTGATTGAAACAAAATCTCTGAGTAAGAGGCCCAAGAACTAATATTTTATTAACTAACTCCAAATCATTCTTATTCACAATAAGATGTGTAAACCACAGCTGTTCTGGGATCTAATAGTAAGTTTCAGCAGTATGTCCTAGCAGTATGACAATTTTACGTGAATAATATATAGTCTTAGATCCTTATGTTCAATTTGTTATTCAACTTTATATCTAAGGAATTTAAATAGCTTATATCAATTTAAATTCCATTTATTTTTCCTTAGAGATAAGTACGAAGACCCATAAAACAAAATCTAGTTAAGGACTTTTGAAAATCAATCCCCATAACAAATGAATACATAACTAAACTTCCCTGAGGATTTTATTATCATGGTACTGACACATGTAATCTTTGTAACTGACAAATGTGGAAAGCATCAATTAACAAAATGAAACAATTCCTTTAACATATAACCTGTTAAAATTCCTCTTCCTCTGTAGATTTTTCTATTGCTTATTATTCATAGTGAATCCATATCCAAATTTCATAGGTATTGTAATAGTTAACTATCACAAAGCCACCAACATATAATTTGTATGGGGTAGAATCTCATAAAAGTCCCTTTAATATAAATATTAAGACAATAATATTGTTTTTTTATTAAAAATAACTGCACCAATATGACAAACAATACAAAAGAGAAACAGTCAAAGCTTTACAGGTGCTACAGAATATTAATACTGGGAATTACTAGTCCTGGATTCCATTTCAGGCATCTGAAAAGCTCCCCACTTGAGACACTGCAGCATAGGACAAAGCAGCCTAGGATTTTCCAGACATGAGAGATACTGAAAATAAGCCCTCCCCACCCCCAAATCACAGCAAGGAGCTGAGTGCCTGTGTTTTTCTTTGAAAGTTAAAAGAAAGAACTGGCAAAAACAAAGTTCAGCTCAGTTTCAGATAGCTTTGTTTTTCTTCTTTGAGAGTAATAGAACTGAGTCCAGAGTAACATAGAAATCAGAGAAACATGTGGGAAAAGTTGCAGAGAAGGTATGGGAGTAGCAGAGGGAAATGTTCCTTCACAAGAGAAGTACAGTTGTTAAAAAATTATAACTTAAGGAATAAGGTCAAGTAAATTCTATCCAAGTTCCTATTCCTTTGGGCCTTGTCACAACGCATATACCTCATAAGGAAAGTCAAAACCATCATTATTAGCATCCTGACCATGGGATGTGTTGAGAAGAGGATTAGATCCCAAGGCAGCTCACTGTAGTCCAGTTTCACTTTAGTAGTCATTAACTGACATTTTAAAAGTTCATTAATTTCCTATTGCTGATGTAACAATGTACTATAAATTTAGAGGCATAAATAACACACATTTATTCTCTTACAGTTCTGGAGATCAGAAATCTGAGGTCAGTTTCACTGGGCTAGAGTCAAGGTGCAGGTCAGGCTGGTTCCTTCTGGAAGCTCTAAGGAGAAAGTCGATTTCTGAGTCTTTTTCAGCTCCTAGTGCTGCCTGTATTCCTGGATTTGCAGCCTCTTCCACCATCCTCAATGTGTATCACTCCCATCTCTGCCTCTGTTGTCACATTTTCTTTCTGATGCTCACTCTCCTGCTTCCCTCTTACAGAGACCCTCTGATTACACCACTCTCCCTGCAGATGATGCAGAGTAATCTCCCCATTCCAAGATCCATAATTTAATCATATCTGTGAAGTCTTTCTGTCACCTCAGGCAACACTGACAGGGTCCAGGAATTAGATGTGAACATATTTAAAGGCCATAGTTCAGTCTACCACAATCTGAGTTTTCTTTTTAAAAATTAATGAGTTCACTCATTTACTCATTCACTTATCCACCCACCCTCTTCACTTTACAAGAGTTGGTCGGGGGTTCCCAAGAAGTGTGACAGGGCAAAATGATATGCTGTGAACTGGTATGCTAGAAAGGATGTGCTGACAAATGCTGATCAATATGTAAAATCGATTTTTGCTGCAACTGAGTATATATCCTGACAAGGTGATGTGTCTCAGAAAAAAAAAAATATTGAGCAGAGTAGGTGATGGAGTACTGTATAGATTGGGATAACTAGCTGACAGTAAAAGGACAGAGACAATGTTTAACATTAAAGTGGTACTAGAGAAATGTATCAGATTTTCCGGAATGTGCAGACATTTATTTGCAGGTTTTCCTTTGTTTACAGACATTTTCCTCATGAGCACATAAAAGACCATGGCCAGGACAGAAAACTGCATGATCAGAGCGAGACAGAATGAAGAACATGATAATTGTGGAAGCTTCCAGAGATGCTGTGGGAAACTGTTTTTCTCCAGTAGTGATTTCACTGTAATTATCACCTTGTTTTGGGTTGCTGACTTTTGGTCTTTTCACATCAGAATAGATCCCTGGCTCTGGGGATGGAGTTATCTTCCTATAATCCTACGGTAGATGAGTAAATGCAGACATAAATTAGGATTCTGTTAGGAAGGAAAACAGGAGTAACTTTGGGTAATCCACTAAGGTGCTCCCTGGCATCTCTGCCAAAATAACACAGTCACTCAGGGCTCTCCTGGTACCTCAGTTTAAAGTGCTCCACAGAGGGTCCACTGCCTGGACCAACTCTGAGCCACTCCCAGTGATGAAGGTTGCAGCCTATTTTGTGGTCAAGAGCCCGACATGGTCTACAGCTCAAAGGCCATCACAGTGTGGTGCAAGTACTGGACAAGTGTCAGCCACCGTGAGGACGGTGTCCCCCAGGTGCTCCCCTTGCCCAAGCACTTCTTCACCTTCTGAACCTCCAGGCAGGTGTCTCGGCTCAGAGTCACTCTCCTCCTCTGCTGGGGCTGCAACAATGGCTCCGTGTTAACAGATGCCATGCTGGCCAGCTGGCTGTGCCTGTCCTGGCCCATATGCATGGGTCACAACAAGGCCAACTACCATGGCTCGCTGACATAGGCAGGCCCTGTTAGCCTGGGCCTGGACACTGAGGGCAGTAGATGTTCAGGCCCTCCCATGTGCTGCTGCCCATGGTGTAGCCAGAGGACCTCATGTTCCACAGCTGGAACGTACTGTTGTAGAACATGTCCAAGGCAGTGTAGCATGTGCAGATGCTAGACTGGAGGCTGCAGGAGCAGTTGTGGCCACACTTACAGGCCCTGTGCCTAAGGCCCTCAGTCTATACCCCAGAGTTCTCCACAGCTAACCAGAGCACACATGCCAACAACTTCAACCCTGGTGCATGAACAGCAGCTGGAGCAGAGCCTCAGGGACATCTGTAACTTCTGGTCCCACCCAGGGCTTGACAAAGTCATTGTGCTATGGAAAGTGAACACAGCACTTGTGCAAACTGGTCCTAGGCCTCAGTGACATCGCTGAAAATCTGCTGCGTAACACCCAGCTATGTCTGTAGGTGTCACCCTCCACTCTATTTATGGTGGCCAGCATCTTGGAGGGCTGTCCCTTCTTCAATAGGTCCCCGCAGGACACTCTGATGTGTGGCACACTTGAGTTCTCATGGCAGCAATAAGTCCTTGTGGTCAGAGATGACTTCAGGTCAGGCCTGACCAACATCAAGTCCATGTTCGTTGACTCCCTTATCAGCCCTGGCTTCAAGACCATGTCCATCATGAACTACAACCACCTGGGCAACAATGACAGGCAGAACCTGTCAGTGCAGCTGTGGTTCCACTCCAAGGAGGTGTCCAAAAGCAGCATGGTAGAGGACATGGTGCAAAGCAATCCAGTGCTCTATGCACCTGGTGAGGACTCTGATCCCTGCGTACCTTATGTGGGTAACAGCAAGTGTGCAATGGATGAATACACATGGGAGTTGATGCTGCCGGCACCAACGCTTTGGTGCTACACAACACCTCTGGAGACTCAGCAGCACCTATCTTGCTGGACCTGCAGCTGTGACTGAGCTTCTAAACCAACTCAGACCCAGAGCCACAGGGCTTCAACCCGGGGCTGTTACTACTCAGCCTTCTCTTCAAGGTGCTGCTGGCTCTGCAGGGCAGCTGTGTGTGAACACGCTCTTCCAACAGCACGACTGCATCAAGAACACCTCAGGGTCTGCATGGCATTTTAGCTGTGGAACCGCATGCTTCTGGAGCACAAGATGGAATGCCCCAGCCTCAAATGAGTCGGTAATGTGGCTGCTGCCTGCCATGTATCTTGCAAGAACAACTGACCTCCAACAGACGTACTTAGCGACACCAATAGGCACTCGCAGGCTGAGGCACTCCTGATGCCCACCACCTAAGGCGGTGGCCATAGGGCTCCCCACAACTCCCACCCCTATTGCTCCTGTGGACCCACCCTTCCAGCCCTGCCCCCTGCCCAAGACAATAAAGGCCTTGCTACTAACAACAACAACAAAAAAGTGCTCCATAGAATGACAGCTTATACAAGGTTTCCCTCAAGTGCCTTTACATATGCACCACCCAGGCCATATTTTAAGTTAAACCATTTAAAATAAACCTTTCAAATTCAGTGAAAATCAGTCATTACTCACATTTTTATGTTATTTAAATGTAGCTGAAAATAATGACAACTTTAAGCTTACCCATCATTTTAATTTTGTTTATCCTTATATAAAGTTCTAGAAACAAGCACGTTCACAAAAGGAAAAGGGCTAGAGATGGAAGAAGCTGGGGAGACAGTGGTGGTGGTGTTGGGATTGGGCAGTGGATAAGAAAATATTTTCAGGATAAAACCTCAAAATAAGATTTAAATGCCTTAAGTAAACTCGAACAAAGCGATAACAAGTAACAAAAAATGACTAACTAGAGATGAAAATTTTTTCTAGAATTTTAATCACATCATAGTCTTTAATAGAGTAGTATTTTAATAGGTGCACATGAAAAATAATGCTTATTATATGACTTAAAGTGTTAAGCCTTGTCCAATCACTATATTGGGAGAAAGAACGTATATTCTGAATGTCACATTTGAATCAGCAGGCAGTTATCTTGCTGGTATCAATTTCAGACATTCATATAAATCTTTATTTCAAAAAAATGATTAAGTTACTGACCTAAAAACATTCGATCAAATTAAAATACACACACATTTCTATAAAACTTGTGCTATAAATTTAAAATTATAAGTAACAAAAGGAAAGATAGATAATTATAATTATGGAGATATAAATTTGAAATGGAGAAACATTAATATTTTAATCTTTCTGATAATTCTTTAAAATTACCTAATATTTCTTTATCAGTATATATTGCCTTGAGGACTCAATTGAAACCCAAATCATAATGATCATCCATTTAACTAGTTTATTAAATAAAACATACCCAGTTTTACACTAAATCTAATGATATCGCCAGAAGAAAGGCAAAGCTCCAAATTTCAGCGAGAATTAGGAAAATTATGAAAGGTCCTTTAACTTGCTATCCCTGTGATCAGGGGTACCCAAAACATGCTTAGTCCTCTTCTTTCTGTCATTTCAGTGCTTCCCCAACCAAGAATAAGAGTCACTATAGCATTTGTTATGTGGCACCCACCTTACAAAGAACAGACAGCCAATATTTCATTTAATTCTTATAGCAACTTGAAAGAGAGGTGTCACTATCCCCACTTTAGAGAGAGGAATCAGCGCTGAGAGATTAAATAACTTGCCCAAGATTGCAAAACTAATAAGTGACAAAAGAACCCCAAAGCCTACAAGGAAATTGCTGGAATCCAAGGAATTTCTATATATAAAAAGGTATCTATGAGTGCTTCTCATCACCAGTTCCACATCAGAAATTGCCAGGGAGTTTTTTTAAAAGCATACCTGTCCAGGCACAGCTCACAATATGTCTCGTTTTATTACATATCTCCAAGTAATTATGATGCGTGCTCCTAGGATGCAAGAGAATGCCCACTCCTAATTTATTTCAAGAGATACTTGAGTATATTAGGACTGAAATTCCTGTTCTCTAGTAATATTAGATCACAGTGATATCATAAATACTTAAAATAGATGGCATGTCTAAAATGTTAAGGCGCTTTCATACATGTTACCATATATGCCATCGCATTGGCAAGGGTGACCAGGAAAAACTGGCTATTATACACAATTAATGTCTGAGCCAATAGGCACAAAAGAAGCATCGACTTCTTGACCTTGGAAGCAACTCAAACACTTTATTACCCAGTCCTTCTGTTTCATTAACAAGAAGTCTAAGGTCCAAAGAGGTACACTGACTATTCCAAGATTGCTCAGCTAGAAAACAAGGGTGCTACTTAGAATTTAGCTTCTACAATTCCAGATGCAATGCATTATAGGGCTGGTCGAAAAGTCAATTTAGTTTTTCGCCATAAAATAAAAGGCATATTTTTCATTTTCACTAATAAATTTATTGATTTGGATATTTTGAGTATGTCTGCTATCTCCTGCATGCAATAACATTCATTGGTCTCTATTACTGTCTTAATTTGATCACTATAAACTTCAACTGGTCTACTCAACCATGGAGAATCATCCAGCGAGAAATCTCCAGCACAAAACTTTGCAAACCACTTTTGACACGTTTGATCAATCACAGCACCTTCTCCATACACAAATTTTTTATTGTGTTTCAGTTGCGTTTTTACCTTTCTTGAAATAATAAAGCATCACATATGCCAAAAATATTGTGTATTTTCTTCCATTTTCAATATTAAAATGGCTACATAAAAACTCACCAATTTTGATAAGTTTTTTTAAAAATGCATGCTGATATGACAGCTGTCACAATGCAATCTAACACAATTGCTTTGAATGAAGTTAAAGACAACAAAGTACTACTAGAGCCCTCTCACGGGAAAAAAACTAACAAACTTTTTGGCCAACCCAGTCCTTCTAGTACCCCACACTTAGCCTGTCTCCAGCCTTCTTACTTAAGCCAGAATCAACATTACAATAATTTTCACATTGTCAATCACATGGATAATAAAGAGAAAATGAGAATTTTGGAGCTAAAAATTTCTACTGCACAATTTCGAGTCCTTCCTGAGGGCAAGACATTTTCAAAAGTTGTTTTGTTAGAGAGACCCCAGTAAGCCACTGTCCCAAAAGATTCAGAAAATGAATCACAGAGAAGTTATGTAGCTTGTCCCAGGTCACAAGGCCCGAGACCTGTGGTCTGAGACTACATCACGAAGGTGAGCTCACCCGGAGCAGCCACGGTTTTAGGCACAGGTCGTGCCCCCTATACTATCGTTTGATGTCTGTTTTCTTTACATGTGCTCAATTTGTCCTTAAATTACTTTGATTTAATTGAAAATGTTATATCTCTACCATAACTGGAAAACCAGTATCATTTGCCAGAGATAGACAGTTAACTCTGCTCACCTTGAAATAAAATAGATATAAAACTTGCTAGAAGGGATCCCTGCCTGAGGCTCTGCACCTGGGGCCTAGGCAAACTCTCTTTGAAGAAATAATAGCAACGGTTTGGAAGGTGGTAAAACTTCTCTTTGGCTAATGAGAAGGACTGAAAGAAGGGAAAGGGAAAATTTTCCCAAGCTTGCCAAAAATGCCACTTAGAATGGTGGTACTGACATCACAGCTATTACAGTTGAAAGGGGGTGAAGCCGGTGAAGATCTGACTCTTTCCTCTTCCTGAGGGCTAAGCATAGTTGCAAACAAATGCAAAAGAGCCAAACGAATCCACATCATGGCTTGATTTGATTAACTGAGGATTATTCATTTCTTAACTTTTTGATTTCTTTACAGTAATTATTTTTTACTCTTTCTTTATTCTTTTCTTCTTCTTTTTTTAAGTTAACAGGGCTACTGTGCTAGTACCTTCAAAGGATTAAAAGAAGGTTTTTCTTTTTTTTCTTTGAATACAAGGCATTTGATAATCATGAGCATTCTAGTGATCTATAAATTCACTCCAAAAGTCATGTAAAGGTGAACATATTATTCTCACTATTATGTTAATATGTCCCTCTAACTCTCATTCTTAATATTTGTAAAAGAACCTGTCAGCACTTTACATGCAGAGAATGAAACAGCAAACTGGAGTTTTTCCATATTATTCACCTATATATTTTTATAGATAATTAAATAAAGAAAAACACATGCTGAAAATATGAAAATAGGAAGGCATGCTACATATTTTATAATCATATTTTATTGCATCCTGTTAAGTGGCCAGAGGGTTTTTAGAAGGCAAGATGCTTCCAAATGAAATTATTATTATTAAACCCCTGAAGCCTCATATTGAGTTTAGGTTGTCACTAGGAACTTCTGATAAATTAAATAATATGCAGGATATAAGCATCAGATGTAGTTTAATATATTTAAAATAGATTCCTTACACAACTGTAAGCACAAACTAAGACCTGAACTGTTTTAAATACATTTTTCCTTTAGCAAAAGTGTTTTGGTTTAAATTTGCTTTTTAGAAATCTAATTATTGAAAGCTACAGAACAATAATATAGCATATAGAAATGCCTTGAAACTGGGTTTTATTTTTAAGCTTATCTCTCTAAATTTATTCTATTGCTAAAAATGATTTTTTAAATTTTGTACATAATAAAATTTGGTGAAAAAAATAACATAGATATGTAGCTAAATTCCCAGCACTATAAGAAATTTCAAATGTAATAAATCAACCAAAAAGAGAATTAATAATACAGAGTTCAAGTACAATGGTCACTTCAAAATAAAATTGACTCAGTGTCCCTTGCCCTACAAGAGGGCATTTATTAGAGCAGAAAAGAACCAGGAAGAAGATTAGTTTTATAGGATAATCATGTTATATTTATTGAATGTACTTACATTTTGGAATACACAATTGTTCTTGCGTTGTTTCTAAATGTATGCAATCATCAGCCATGCAATGGCATGTTTCTACTTTAATTTTAAAATCAAATGGGAACAGCCTGCAAATATATTTAGTGTGGGTACATCACGTCACTTAAAATGGATAAGAATTTGACCACCAGCTAACAGTAATTCTCCAACGTCTAAATTCTTATACGCATATCCCCCCCCCCCCCAGTCTCACAGTAATTGGTAATTGCTATACATTGAAAAACGCACAGTCTGCCACACAAGAACGCTCTGCCTTTGCCAGGAGTTAACAGTAGTAGTGACCACCCATAAGCTGAGGAATGGAGATGGAGTAAAACATATCTGTACCATGACCCACATCTCCCCTTTGTTGAAGAAGAGAAATAAGAAAAATGCTTCCTGGGAGAAGAACTGTCCAAGGCCAAAGGAACACCCTCATGATTCCCACCAGCTTCCTATTACTGAAGGACCCCGACAATTGAAAAATACCACTTTACTTTCCAGATTTAAATTTGACAGAGTCTGGCAATGTTAATTTTACAAGTGAGAAGAGACAAGAAGTGGAAAATGCTGAAAACAAATACCAGGAAAACGAGGCCAAAGTTCTTTCTTTACTAATGAGGTCTTCCCAGCCATCCCATGGACGGCACAACACAGCACCCTTCCCTCACAACATCCTCCTTCCTGGCTTTATTTTTCTCCCTCAAACTTACTACTCTAACACAATATCGATTCTATATCTCATCTCCTTTATTGCCTTCTGTATCACTCCACAAGAGAAGGGGTTTGGGGTTTCCTTGCTCACTGCTATTTCCTCAGCAGTGTTTAAAACAGACAATGCCCACCTTATTTACAATATATTGCCAAGACCTAGTCCAGAGGTCTGTCAACTTTTTCTGTTAAATAGCAGATGGTAAATATTTCAAGCTTGCAAGCCATACAGGTTCTATTGCAACTACTGCTTAATGCTGCTATTTTAGAACAAGAACAGTCACAGACAATATATAAATGAATAAGCATGATCCTGTTTCAATAAATCTTTTTGAACAAAAAGAGCCAGAAGGCCAGTTTGGTCCAGGGCTACAGTTTGCCAACCCTGATCCAGACCATGTCTTGTATACAGTAAGTGCTGAATAAATATTTAAGTGAGCAAGTGAACAAATTAATGTGATTGCCCCAAAACAAGCAGCTCTCCTGTTTACCACCCAGATCAAAGTAAACTCTTGAAAAATACAACTACTACCCATTGCTTTAAGGTAAGATGTATTAACTGATATTAAAAGCAGAGCAGGTGAGTAAAACATGCAGTTTGTTCTGAATGATTGGGGATGGTCTCTGCTGAAGGATAACCAGGTACCAGTCATCAATTAGTCTAAGCCTCATTTTTGGATGAGAACATCCTGTCTGCAATGAACGTGTGTAGGTGGAGAAAGAGAAACAAAAAAGAAGAGCAATCTGCTCCTGTTCCAATGAGGATATTTCCACAGATGTGTAAGGGAAAGCTTCAAAGACTTAAGTATACTAACTTCTTCAGTGGCTAGAGCTCCTCGATGTATTAGAACCATCATTCTTAGAATTCACTTCAGATTTGGTGAAGTATTCTTGCAAAGGTTAGAGCCCAATGATATGCATTTTTAATCCTAAATTTGAAACCCACTACTATGTTCTGACTGAATTTCCTGTCACTATTGAATTCCACCTCCAGAGGAAACAGAATCCAACTTAAGCTGTTTTAAATGAAGAGACTAAAGGAGTAAGACCAGAAGAACAGGCAGGGAAAAGAACAGACAGGGAGACGGGGCACGTAGAGAATAGCAAGAACAGAAGCCACGGCATCCCAAGGCCCCAAAGAGGAAGGGGAGGTGAGGGTGACAGCAGAGCCTGTGAGACTGGAGCATGGAGGAAAGGCCACCAGGAGGGGTAGCCACGGCCAGCTACCAGGTGTGGCACTCGATCAGGGCAGGAACAGAAAGAGTCCTGGCTGCCTTCTGCTCCGGTTCTGATTCCCTGCCTAACAGCCATGTCGGTCAGCCTGTAGGGGAACCTAAGCAGAGCAGCCCCCAGGACAGAACAGGGCAGAAACTGAACACAGAGTAAGGCAGGTCTGTTGGTGACATTGGCAGAGTAAACAACACATTGATCAATTATGATACAAAAAAATCATCCTGGCTGAGTACAAATATGAACATTTCAAATCCCATACTCTGTACATAGATTACAATAAGGACCAATGATCAAGATATCCTAATCCCAAACCAAAACCTTGTCCTGATTTACACATCAGTCTTTTCTAGCGGCAGCTTCCCCACCCAGGTTACATTCTTCAAAAATTGGAACCAAGAGTACACCTAGAGTCAGCAATAAGTGAAAATGGTGTCTTTAATTTTAAATTATGAAGTAACACATTGATGAATAACCATGGCAAGATTAGTCAATTCAGGACCTCCATGCACAATGGACGAATCTATCCATTATCTGTTCAATGTAATTCTTTCATTCAACAATTTTAAAAACAACCAAGGAAAATTACTGTTCCTTAGTAAAGCCTTTTGAATTTCACATGCATTTAATTAGGTAACTGCCAGCTCAAGGACAAGTACCATGACAAATAGTTGTTCTTTTCAAATTAGAATAATAGATTGTTCAATGAGCAATACTGATGTTTCCTGCACTTAGATACACAGGAGTTTTTCTACCTTTTTTTTTTTTTTTTAGTTTAGCTAACCATTTTAACATTTAATGAAGCTTTTGTGACTACTGTTTTCTAGCTGAGAGTTCTCGTCATTAGCTTTTAAAAACAGCTAAGAGCAGCCTCCTGTGTGCAAAAAATACCTTGTTCCTCACCCAGAGGCCACTGTGATTGATCCACACCATCAGTAGAGGGTTTTAACGAGACCATCTTTATGAGCAGAGAGAAAAGCAAACAGAGAATATGGATCAGCAGCCAGTGCTTCTACTGAGCATAATGGTGCTTTACCTTAACCTACAGTAACAATTCTAGTCCAGCTGCTCAGGGCAGGCACAGCTCATTTCTTTTTAACCAAGGAACAATCTGATACATGGTAAATGAGTTAGGACTTAGTCGGTAACTAGCAGCAGAAAGTACAGAACTTTAAGACTACAGAGCTATTCCATCTGCACTGCTGCCTTGCCTCAAGGGGGCACCCAAGCCAAGCAGGACAGTGAGAAGAAAGCAGGCCAGCCCTAGTTGCCTGCCCTTCTCTCTCTCCTTTCTGTGCTTCACCTCCTCTGACACCCCTACTTCCACACACAGTAGAAGAAACTCAGAAGATTAGACACACACTTTGTAGCTACTAGTGAGTAAAGTATATGTATTTACATTTTAATAAATCTTTAAAATTTTTTGTATCATATATGGTAAATAAACATCCCTGCTGTAAACAAGGGCCAAAAGGGAAAGACAAACCATTTAATAATTTTTGGTACGATCAAAATAAAAAATTCATTGCCTTGTAATTTCAAATAATAATTTATAGCTGAACATGGTAAGTGAACATATTGAAAGTAGGCTCTGATGATCTCATCAATATATTCAGTAAACATGGCCACAGAATGTGGCCATAAAACATTTTTAATTTGTATATCTTCTTGAACATTTACTTTGTATTTTACAACTGGGCTCCCACAGTTCAGAGGGATTCTAAGCACATCGCTCAGACTGACAGAGCAAGTATTCCAGACAGTTGGTTCCCCAAGGGTCAAGATGGTGATGCTCGATCAGGATTCAAACGGGTCATAAACCCTTCATGGATCTCTCTCAAGTGCGTGGTGATGTCTCCCTGGGGCCACTCATCATTTGCTGCTACAGTCAAGGAGTTGTCATTATAGACAAACACCCCGTCAGTCTTATGTACTCATCCAATCAAGTTTTACTGCAACCAAGGAAGAGAACCTGAGGTTACAAATAAGTCCAAAAAGAAAAATTAGGCATGCATGCTCACTGCACACTTCATTTCTGTATCTATGCTTTCAGCATTCAAAATGCAGCACCTCTTTATCTACCATGATTGCAGGCATCCAAATTGTTCTGGGACCATATATATCAAAAGCCCTAAGACACCAAAGCTATTTCTAGGAATTTATCCTAAGGAAATAATTGGACAAGTGCCTAAAAGGTGTATGTATAAGGTTGCTCACTGCATCAATCTCAGTTTTGCTATCCACCAAGATGCATTGCAAAATCTTATTTCCACCTGTTACAATTACATCTTGCTTCCTAATGCCAGGAGTAGACTCTATGGCTTTTAGCTAAAGGAACATCACAGTCCTGAGTGCCTTGGAAAACAGAAAGCCAATGTGGTGAGTATCTTAAAGCAGAAGTTCCAACCCTCCAGTCTTGCTAACATCTCATAATTCTCTGAAAGGTAGCCAGACCTAACTGAGCTTTATTGTACAAATATGATCCCAATCTCTCCTTATTCAAACTCTTCCAAGTCCTCCTAATCAGCACCTTCTGAATACCTTGCCATAGATTTACAGGCCCTGCATGATCTGAGTCTTGTTTACCTCCCAACTCACCTTTTGCCACTCCTCTCCTCTGTGCTCTGGCCACACTGGATTTCACAAAGTACTCTGACCTGTAGGCCTTTGCATGTGTGGTTCATTTATTCTGCCAGGAATGCCCTTCCATACTTATCAGGCCATGTGGATCCTACTTGCTCCACATCTCTCAGAGGCCTGTCCTGATTTGTCTCCTTTGTCTCCTATTCTTTCCATGGATGAAATATATCCTGATCTGTTAACACCTTTGTTGATACCACATTATATTGTAGACACCTACTGTAGGTAAAATATGTTTAGCTGGATTTATTTTGCATTATTACTGATGCATGACTCTTCATCTGGCTATGTGATTAATCTGCCACTGGAGTGGAGTTAACCTTTAATTATAGCTTCTTCACTCTCTCTTTTCCTTCCATGCACTTTTCCACTGTTGAAGGTTCCAATGGCCTGGAAGTTCTGAAGAAGTTTTAACCTATATGTTACATAAATGATGGCCTTTATTTATAGAGAAGAAAAGTTACAGTTGTTAGGTATATCCAATTTGTCATATTATGTTTCTACCAAAGATATTTATCTCCTTTCTTTCCTGTACAGTAAGTCCTCATTTAACATGGTAGATAGGTTCTTGGAAACCACAACTTTAAGCAAAACGAAGTATAACGAAACCAATTTCACCACAGTAATTGACATAAACAAGTGTTATGTTCCTAAAGCATGTTTCCAATCACAAAAACATCACCAAATTCCTAAATAAAGACCCAAAACACTTCTAATATTAAACATTGAAATGTATGTGAACTACACAAAAATTTCAGAAAGATTAATAAAACAAATAATTGTTTTCCAACCCACTTATGCCAGTTCAGGACGGCTGGAGCCTCGGTCAGCAGCTCATGTGGGAGGAAACCAGAGTCTCTAGAGAAAATCCATTCAAATGTGGGGAGATTGTGCAAGCTCCACAGAGTGGTCCCAGCCAAGAATCAATTTTTTTCTTATCACCTTTATAACAAAATGGCGTTATTCAAGAACCTTCTGTACAAGGCTTTATATATCCAACTTCTTCTCTTCATCCACCCCTCAACTCCTTCCACCTCTAACACAACAGAAGTTTGGTCTCCAGAAACAAAGATGATGGAAATAAAGTTAAAGAGACGGAAATGCTATCATAGCCCACTCCCTTATCACAAAACCTGACTTGGCCGACATTGTGTCTGCACCTAGACATCACTTAAGGAAATACTTTAAGAACTTTAGGAGCATTTTATTTAAAGAAAACTCCATTTCCAGGATCCTATGACTGTATTCCAAGGTAATAAAATATAAATGAGAATAAAGAACAAGCTAATAAACTGAATTGAAGGCTGCATGTCAATAATAAGGTTTGAGAGCCATTTACTAGCCACGTGTATCTCACTCTCATGACTTCTAACATTGGCTGAATTACTTAACAGAAATGAAAGCTTGGATCACTTCTCTTATCCAATTCAGATGCTTTTTGGAGCTGAATAATGTGACATTTGCTTCAGAGCACTTGTATCTAATCAATACATAATGCTAAATGTGATTTAAAATCAATTTAATTGTGCTTCTGCTCTCCTATGAGTCAAGGGGGAAACAAAGGTAACATCTGAGTTGGAAAATCATTCAGCTCTTCCTAAAGAAGGCACAAATACCACACTTCTAAGGGAGCACAAGTGGTAAATACAGTGGGTTCATACTACAAACTTCACATAAGAAAAATATTGTGCTGAAACACCTAAGATATTATACTCTAAAAGATATATTTGAACTTTAATTCTGTTACTTCAAACCATATAACTATTAAAAGCTTCTTTACTTGTTATGAAGTTTCCAAATTATAAGAATTAAATATACATGACATATGTTTGTAATACATGTTTAATTCTTATAGTGTTATTCAACTCCTAAATATATATTCCTATATATAATATTTGCTATGACACATAGGTTCTGTATATTCTTTGTATCAATTATACACACTCAGAGACCTAACCTTGAGTGTTAACAATAGTCTACACTTAGTGACGCCCTTGGCTGGTTTGGCTCAGTGGATTGAGCGTCGGCCTGCGAGCTAAGTGTCGCTGGTTCCATCTTCCAGTCAGGGCACATCAGAGAAGGAAAACTCTGACTCCAAAAAACCTCCGCTGCCTCGCGGCATACCTCTTCAGGGGAAAGGCTAAGGGAGTAAACCCCGACAGAAAATCTGGAGCCGGAGTCCCTAAGGCGGTTTGACGTTGTAGTCAACACCGGCAACTCCTGCGGTGCACCTGAAGCCAAGCTGTATTGACTCCGTCTTTCCCTTGGATCCTTCAGCTGCAAAGAGAGGGGGGGTCTGCTGCATGGGCAACAGCAGACCCTCCATATCACCCTGCCCAGGCTCTGTAGCTTCAGCTTCACTGGAGAGGACACTCCAGCGTCATCGCAAGATGTCGATTCAACACGGGAGGAGACAGATACCTTGTCACTCCCGAGTCGGACTGCACAGCCATTCTCGGCGGTGCAGATAGACTCTTAAGAAGCTACACCATCGTCTCTCGAGACGGATGGCTGCCGCCGCCGCCGACACTTAGTGACACCCATAGCATCCACCCAACTGAGAATAGTTACTAAATTCTAAGTTGAACAGTTTATGTTATTTATATGCAAGGAAAATTAAGCTCAGAGAGATTTTAAAAGCAGCAAATTCAAGACTTAATGTGTGATGATGAAATATCATCCCAAAACTCTATATAAATGTGTTTACATAATTCCAAAACAGCCAATGAGTTTAAGCTAAATTTTCATAAGTGTTCTACTTAAGAAAAAGTTAATTAAATTAATTGAATATTTTTGGTAACACAGATATAGCCTGTAACTAATAGTTTTTTTCTGTCTACGTTAAAGTGACTGTGCAGTTACAATAAGTCAAGAACAGAATTTTTTAATGCCTTTCTAACAACAATTAAAATAACCCTATAGAACACACCCATGTAAAATATTCATTTTTAAAAAATTAAATTTGACTTATAGAATTTTTAAAATAAGGTTCTATGAAAAAGACCATTTTAAATACTAGTTGAATTTAATTAGAACAGAAATATTTTGTTTTATAAGAATTAAAAAAAAAAGACTGAGTTATACTCACAAGAAAATCTCTGATTTTTAAATTAAAAAGAAAAGTAGTTCAAAAGAAAATTTCAATGTTGTGACTCATGCATTGAAGTAGATAAAAAGGTGACAAAAATTCTACATGTTTAGAATTAAAAATGTCATCAGAAGTTGTCACAATTTGAGCAAGAAAAAGTTGACACACCAAAAGTGTCTAGTAAAATTTTAAGCCATAACTATATTTTACAAATGGCTCCATTTTATCGTATCTTTGTCTTCCCTCCTCATCATTGGGCTAATGCCAGGCAATGTATTAGATGAACTGATAATCTCTGGTGGGTACTTGCTAATTCCTCATTTACCTTATGGCAAATTACTCTCATAAGTCCAAACATTGTTCACTATGTATACCTTGAATAAGGATCTGGGCATACATAGGTCCATATGCATGTTCAACAGGGAAAACATTAGCCATATGTCATTATTGAGTATATGATATGTAGCTAGTCCATATCATATGCTGTAACTGTAAAACAAACACTGGATTTCAAAGACTCGTCATAAAGAAAAAGAACACAAAGTATCTCATTAATTTTTAATACTAATTACATATTCAAATATCTTAGATATATTGGGTTGAATTAACAGTTTAAAATTAATTTTACCTATTTCTTTTTACTTAGTTAATGTGGCTACTGAAAAACTTTAAAATCACATTTGTGGTTACCATTTTATTTCTTTTGGGTAGTAAATGGGTAAAAAATAATGATATGCTCCTATTTCTGGCTAAGAATTTTTTTAAAAATATGCTAAATTACCAATTATTTCAGAAGAAACATATACATTTTAACACAGGACATATCCTGATAGGCCTGACAGAAAACATGAAAGCTGTGTGCTTTCTATTGTAATGATCATTTTTCAGCTAATAGCTATTTGCCTGTACAAGAAAGAAACTAGTATTCAATCAGGAAAGAAAAATAATTCTCCATGAGCTTTTTCCACATGTTTTATATCAATGACAAGCTGTGTATTTGTGTGTAGTGTACTCTGAAAATAGGAATCAAATTGGGGCTATGTCTTGGCTGGCTACTTTGCCATTTCTCTCTTAACATGGCAAAGATGAAGTGCTCACATTGGGCTGATTCAGAAGCAAAGCAAGTGCATTACTCAAGGCCTGTAGGAAACCAACCAAAAGGAAACCTAGATAGGTGAGTGCCATTGTTGCTCTTCCTAAGTTACAAAGGAGGTGAGAAGATACCTGTCTCTGGAAGGACTATGAAGATGTTTGAAAGTCAACTGTTAAAGGACATAATCATTGCTCTATGACACTTGACAAATGCTTGAAATTCTTTCACTAATTTCAAGATCCCATTTATCATACTTTGTGGTCAAGAACCACTTCACCTGTCAAAACCTATTAGATCTGTGCTGCCCAAAATGGAAGCCAACAGCCACATGTGGCTATTTTAATTTAAATTAACTAAAATTAGGAGAGACAGGAAAATAAGAAACAAACTGACAGTGACCAGAGGGGAGGGGGGAGGGAGAAAATGGGGGAAATAAGGGGAAGGGTCTAGTCAAGGAACAAATACAAAGGACCCATGGACATGGACAACAGGGAGGGGATTGGCTGTGGGAGCGGGGGTGGGCAGGACAGGGGAGAGCAATGGGGGAAAATTGGGACAACTGTAATTGAACAACAATAAAATAAAATAAATTTAAAAATAAAATTAGGAATTCAGTTCCTGAGTCTCCATAACCACATTGGTTAGTGGCTACTACACAGAATGGTGAACATTATTATCATTGCAGAAAGTCCAAAGCACATTTGAATAAGATAATATGCAATTAATCAGCATTCCGGAACATTTTTTAAAAGAGAGAAGTGAACGGGGTAATACAAACTAAAGGACTTCTTTAGAACAAAGGAAATCATATCATTGGAGTTACATTATGTCAAACCAAACAGAAGGAACTTCTCATTGTCCACTTGGCAAGCTCATGAGTTATGCTGAGAGACGTAGACAGAAAGTAAAGTAAATTTACAGACATTTCATTTATATATACTGTTTTGTTACTTGCCATGGTCACACAAGGACTAAAACTTAAGTAAAACTCAGCCACTGATGAATTATGGTTTTGCTTTTTTAAAAGAGGAAGCAAGACTTTGCAACACGTCTTCTTGAGCTAAGTTCACAATAGAGACATTGTTCTCATCTTAAGGGGATAAATTATGGTGCTGTAAAGAATAAATACTTTTTTCATCCAATGGTAGGGGAAATCACAAGATACACATCTTCTATTTCTTTTCACCGACTAAGAAGAGATGAAACAATACCAGAGAGTTAAAATAGTCAAATAATGGTTAAAAGTCTGCCTTTGGAGTCCAAGTTTTTTGTGTCTTCACTACTTTCTCATTGTGAGCATGCATGCTGCCTCAGACTCCTCATCTGCAAAACTAAAACAATATAATGCCTGAATAATTATTGGTGAGCACAATTTCTGACTAAAGGGATGCTTAACAAATACATTTATTATTCTTCTGCTACTAACGATTAATTAAAAAAATGCATAGCATATTTGGTCATACTGCATACAAATAAGTATAACCTAAATGACAATGTTATAAAACTATGGCAAAAATCCTGGGTTATGATACTGACAGCAAGCACTGAAATGAGAGAGACACACTAAAAGCTTTCTGGGAGACCAGGATATGGGATCACTCAAGGAATTCCAAAGAGTTTGAAGATAGCAGAGTCATCGGAACATGGAGAGAGTATGAGGGACTGGAGTGTCAGAGGGCCCCATTAAGAAAACCATTTGCATTCCTTGTCACTGGGTACAATCAAACTTTATGAACCCTCTGTAAGGACCCTGAAGTGGACCCTAAAATACATAATCACACATTACTGTCAAGTCTGAGCATTTCCAACAGTTTGAAAAATCATATACCCAAATTGCTATTTATCAAAAAAATTACAAAATAAAGTTATTTTTTCCCATTTGCATTGAGACCTCAAAAAAGAGCCATACCCAAGATGTAGCAGGAGGCAAGATGAAATGAGTTTTGTAGAGAAGCTTTCACAAACAAACATAAATATGTTTTGAATTGGTAAGATTAATCATAGGAAACTGACCAGATACCACCACATTCCATTGCAGGGCAATAATATAACTTTCCCATTAACTGCTACTACCAAGAGTCTTGCCTAACATGGTAACATTATATGATAGACCATATGGACTTGATTTTCCACAACAGACTGTACTACAAAACACTATCTTATTGCCTCTACAAAGCATCAAAATATTTAAAAATTCCAATAGCTTAACATCCAACTATATATACCAGATTGTTTCTTATACCTGGAATTGATAGAAAAATCCTTCACCACACTCTGTCTTCCAAATTAAGTTCAGAAAAGATGGTATAAAGATTTCCAGTTACTAGACTCGTTAGGCGATGCTCAAGAAAGATATGGCACTTGTTGTTGTCTGCATGATATGACATTTTTGAACAACTCCACTGAATGCAGGAAACCATGACACATAATGGTGCCACTGTCATGGGATTGATCACTGTGTTAATTTATTAGAGCATATAATTTACCAACTGGTATGCAAAGCACCAACTACAAAGTCAGCCTTCCCTCAGAAGGAGAGAGGACCTGGGGGAGTAGAAAGAGCATGTGGCTTTGGGAGTCCCATGAGCCTGCTGCAATCTTGGGCCCACTAGTTAATAGCTATGGGACCTTGGTTTCCTTGACTCTGAGTACAGATAACAATGCCTGCTTTCCAGACTTCATGTGGGGAGTAAAGAAGGTGACCAACAAAAGGACAGAAGATACTATCTGGCATATATCTTATAAAGGAATTATGAACCATGTGCTCTAGTCCCCAAGTCCATGGCAGATATTACTTGTCAATATCCACATTTGCTATTTCTGTTATATATGTACAAATATATATATATTTATATACTTCTATTTTGATACATATATTACTGTATTATATACATAAACAAATATGTATGTGCACATGCATGAGTATATATATAAAATGAATGATTTTTGCTCTTTGATCTTTAAACATTTTCTTTAGGTCCAACTTTTATTTCCTGGATTTGGACCTCAGAATCCGAAAAGAACCTAGCTCCCCCAAATCTCTTCAGGTTTTGTTAAGTGAAGAGTGATTCATTTAGAGCCAACATGCTATATTTCTTATCTATATCCTAAAACAAAGGAGAATGTTTGATAGTAGTATTTTTACACCCAGTTCTTACCTAATATACCCATGAAAGATAAGACTATTAACTTAACAGACAGCAGTAATTTCTTAGAATTCTACACTCACAGCTGCTCAGCACACGGCCTTCCTGTTGACAACCAGTTCCTCCAGTTCACGTCAGAGGGACTGTAGTCCAGCACTTTACCCAAGCTCCTTGCTTATTCTTATCTATCCTCTTGAATTTTATTCCCCCCTCAGAAAGAAGAACCCTATCTGCTAGAAAAAAATATCTGTAGCCAACATGACAAAAGTGGAATCCCTACTACCCCATAACAGCTGTGGATCAAAATGCCACTGACTGAAATTCACTACACTGTGCTTGGTTGCAGATGTGCACAAAGAAACTGACTCAAGTTCTTTTATTCCCAGGCACCATGTGTAAATTATCCATAGACAACAGGTGGGCCATGTTCTCACCTCACTGTTATTCATGTTCGATCTTAATGTTTCACAGAACTATTACAGACTTAAAAAAAAAAAAAAAAAGTTTTGGTTCATTCTTTTTTTTTCCAAAAGAGGAGATTTTGAAAGTTGTCAATCACTCAATAGAAGTTCTGACTAAACAGATGGGTTTTGACACCTCTGGTTTGATTTTAAATACAAACATGTCAATTTATTCTCTGGCACAGGTTCTTCTGTCTCAAAATCTTTGGGGGAGTATATAGTTTTTTAAACTTTTGTTCTCGAACTCAGTTGTTCCTATATTATCCATTAAGCCAATAGAGCTCTTATTCCAGAATCAGTTATATAATTGTTATATTTTAATCCTGATAGTCTTAAGTTGTTTTAAATCATTACTAATAACTCAACAAAATAAATTCCAAGTGAGAAGACACACCTACAACTGAAGTTCAATATTACATGAATATAAAGGTACAAAAAATTAATTGGGCTTTCTTTCTTGGTGACTCTTCCCTAATCAATAAACATGTATTGTGTTTCTATAGCTAGAACTGTGCACACTGCCTCCAGCCCTTGTTCTTATACCCCTGGCAAACACTGCTAATCCACTGTTTACCTCTGCCAGCCTTGCCCTTCAGATGCAAAAGACTTGCTTAGCTGCCCTTGAGAGATATAAACCAAAGACAAACAGTAGCATCAAATAGTTAAGTATCTAATTACAAAGATGATATATGTATATAAACACAAAGAAATGATAATATTTTAAGCAAAATGTCAATATATGCAAGATGACACATTGCAGGATAATTACTCAATTATTTAGAGAATATTTGTTTTATTCCACCTGGAGTTTTGCTGTTTTGAGGTGATTATATCTACAGGGCAGTTTAGTTCATACTGGTAAACCTATATTAAGCCTTTTGTGTATGGGGCAGGGGGATATGCTTAATTTATTATCATTTAATTTAAATAATTAAATAAGAAGCATTTTTTAATGGTGAAATTAAAATCTTTTCAATTACAGCACTGTATTTTAAGCCTATATATATCTGAACTCCCCAGAAACCTGGAGCATCCAGGCCACATGCAGACTAAGGCAAGAAAGAATAGGAAAAAAACACTTGTTATCACAAATCATAAGCAATTCTATAAAATCTAATGTCGCTCTTAGGAATCCAGGTCTTGAAAGTAACAAACCATATCTTTATTCTCCCTTACACTGCCTCCACCCCCTGCTGCTACATTTTCTCAAGACATCTTTCTCATAGATTGAAGGTAGGAAATGCTATGTGCTCATCTCTGAGAAGATACCTTCAGCCAGCTCTCTTCGCCTCATAATAAGTATCACTTGTTTCCAAAATCTTGCATTAGGATGACCTCTATCCTCACTGTAGGTATTGAGATAAGCTTCTTGTTTTCTCTGTCTGTATGGGTATTTTAGTGAAAGGTGGGCAAAGGTTGCATGTCAAGCTTCCAAGGAAATGATCACAGCACCTGGGTCAGTGCCCCATCCACAGCATGAGCTTGGTAACTAGTCATCCCAAGATAAACTGCTTGAACAAAGGTCAAGGAGCAGAGAGAATTCTTTGCACAACAGAGCAGGGAGGTGATCACTTGGCATGATTTGAAAGGTGTTGAAAAGACAACCTTTGTCCTTTAATCTGGTAGCTATAACAATGCCTGGGGTTCTCACTTTATGAATATTTTATGTTTGGACCTTGAATCCAAAGCTGTTTGTAAAAAATTTTATTGTGTTAAAATATATATAACTCCAAATTTATAATTTTAACTATTTTTAAGTATATAGTCGTATGGGATTATATACATTGACATTACTATGAAGCCTTTTTCTTTCTTTAAAACACTTAGTATTCTTTTCTTCTTATAAATAGCAAGATAATTTATATAATCTCATAAAATGCTAAGTTGCCTTGTTCCTCAAATTAAACACAAATACTTGAAATTAACATGGGACACAGTAAGAGAAGAATTTTGAGACTAACAAGATTTCAGCTTTGAATGAGGAGCCAATAATTTGACCAAAACTTGAAGGAGCTAAGACTATTGTCTGAGGGCATTAAAAGCTGAGAATGATAGAGAATGATTAGAAATTAAGTTAAATAGACTGGATGGAAGATTGGAAAAAATCTTTAAAACAAATTCTGTCATGGAAGATTCTTCACTCAACTTCCCAAGGAATTCATCATAACCCCTATTTTGCAGCTAATTTTGGTGCAGAAAAGTTACATTACATACCCAGAGTGAATAAACAGTAGAGCCTAAATTCAAGCTCATATTGGTAGACTCCGACTTCTATGCTTGTTGAACTCTGCTATATCGTCTTCTCATCTGAAGACAAGACTGATATCCTCTAAATAAAAAATGAGAATTGACAGCACTTTAACACCACTATCAACTGACAGTTACCCCTACAGATATCTGAACTCCTCTGTTCTCATTTGTCTTAGGCCTTATTCAGGTAGCTGGACAGCTTGTGTCTTCATGTCCACTGGGAAGGAATGTGACCAAGCTGAAAGCTAAGGAAAAGTGGAAGGTGTCACTGGCTTTTTTGTGTCCATATCTAGAATTTAAGGAAATAAACCAGGTTACCAAGAATAAAAGGCAAAAATACAACCTACTTTCTGCCTACCCAGCCCCTAATCACCATTCTAGCCATTCGGACACCTTGGACTGGGGGTAGGAAAAAGTATAAAGAGAAAGCAAGGACAGCAAAGATGCACATCAAGATAAAACCCTACGAGAATGATTTAACTCTTCTTTTGGCCCTTTGCTCTTTGGACTTTGTACATGTAATATTCCCACCCACAGTTCTTGGTGCTCCAACATAGAATAAAGTAAGAGAAAGAGACCTGTGCCCAAGAAATGATATGGACACGGCAGAAGCCTCGTGACCAAGATGCTTTGCAGACACCAGCAACAGGTGGGTCCGAAGTGTTGCCGCAAACTGCACAGAGAGGACGATGAAGGACAGAGGATGTCTCCTTGGATGCCAGAGTGGTCAGGTGGCATTGGAGACCAGATGGGACTCTGCCCAACTCAAAGATGAATGTAACCCAAGAAAGAAAGGGAAAGAGAATTCTTAACATAGTTCCTCTCACCACTTTAAAGAATGGATATTTGAAATATAAATTAAGTTATAGATAATGGTTATAGTTTGCATATCTTCATTTAATAAATTATATCTGCTATAATCTCTTAAAATGTAATTGAATATACTGAAAAAAAACTGCTAAAGAATAACAGCATAAGTTGTTAGGTGTAAGCTACCTAATACACCAACACTAATATTTCAAGAGGAGATTTTTACTTTCTGTCTGTTGAGATAATGAAAGATGCCTGAGATTCTGTAAGTATGGGGAACAGGGGTTGGGGGTGGGACAGAGGGATGGGGCTGGGGACTTATATAACCAAAAGCATGATTAAAATGAACACATCCTCTAGGAACCTAAGGTGGAACTGTAGGAAGACAGCATGCAATAAAAAGGAAGAGGCATAGCTAGACAGCTACAGCTCAAGATATAAATTCTACTGTTTGATTCTGTTTGATTAGATTTCACCTGGAACAAGTATATGTAGATATGGTGGAGAAAGTCAGGCATTATTATTCTAAATGTCACCTCTCTATAGTCCCCCAGATACATTACTAATACCATCCACAATTTCCCAGCACCACTTGTCATAATACCCTTCGTAGCTTAATTAATTTTTTTTTTAATGCTGGCCTTGGCTATACTTTAAAATTAGTGAGAATGGTTTTCCTCGTCCACACTTTCATCCACACTAGATAGAACTGTACGTGCAAGAGAAAAACTTTTCTATTTTAAACGCCCCCCGAACAATCCCTGGATTCTGTTAATTTGACAGAAAATTACTTCTGTACTAACAATGGTGGACAACTAGAATTCCAATGAGCACTCTTTGGGTGACTTGTGTTTATAAAATCATGTATCACTTTCTCTCATGACCTGTCATCACATGTGACATAATTTAATGTGACAGCTGCAATTTTAAGGATGACATTTTGCACTTTGCTTTCAAACTCTCCAACTACAGTTATCCAAGAGAAGCTGGCTGACCTCAGTGGAGGAGACAGGGGACTGTTAACAGGTTGCCAACTTTAAATTACTGCTGAGTAGCTTAGCATATCTCTAGAATAATTCCTTTAAAAAGCAATTAATCATCAGTTCAAAAAGTCCTCAGTGAAGTGTATTTCACTGATGGGAGCCATTTCATTCGAAACTGCTGACATGTCTCCATTCACTAGGCTGTTTTTTAATGGGTGTTTTGGGGGAAAAATATCAAAAACTTAAGTAAGCAGACTGAGATGTGTTCAACACAGATAATATAAATGACAGCTAGGAAGAGTAAACATTAAGCAGCTAATGGCTAGAAATATTTGTACTTCTCACCTATTTCTCCCTATGCTACCTGAAGATTCTTACATCATGACAGAAACAGACTGAGTAAGGCCACCTAAGGCAGCAAAACAGAAAACAAATTCCATGAATCTATCTCTTTGGCAATGTGTTTTGAAACCTCAAAATTATTTCAAGTTATCCTACTTCTTAAGGCCATAAAAAACAAGAACTAAAGGCAAGAAATGTGAGGAGAAACTACAGAAACAGCAAAAGGCTTGAATTTAGAGATTTCCCCAACCTTGTTAACAACAACAACAAAAAGATGTTGTTCCAGAGAAGTTAATAAAGATTATGCTAGATTCATATGTATCTTTCAACGTATTTTCCTAATTAAAAATAAGCCACATTAGAACCTCATTCTAACATGCTTTGGAAACTGATATCAAAAGCAGTCAATCATCCAGTTCAGAGAATTTTATTAAACAAAGCATGAAAGAGTCTCCATTTCAAGTTATTATTATAAAAAATTTCAAATGTACAGAGAATGGTTAAGTAAATCATATATACCTCCACTATCGCTTGAGAAATTATTTCAAAGTAAATCCCAGAAAATATTCAAGACAATGTTATTAGGACATTTCCCCAGCATGAATACTATAAATTGCTTGAGAGTGAGTTTTATGAAAATACTTATTTTTTTCAAGATCAAGACTATCCTAAACCTTTCCTCACATACTTCAGAAATTTTAAGTCATTTGTACTGGAATGTTTTTAAGGTAATATGTGTTACTTAAAGTTGCACAAGTAATTTCTTGATCGGAAAATCACTTGAAAAACTGAAGACAGTTTTTTAGTTCTGTTCAATATTAACTCTTTCTTCCTTCCAAATCAACTCCTTGAGCAATGGACTCAAAGCAATACAAAAAGTCTTGTATAGGGAAGAAATGCCTAGTCTCTGCCAACATTTGCCTTTGTCTGTACCCAAACCCACAGTGACTCCTCTCGGAGGGCCCCAGAAAATGTTTGTCAAGTAATATTTTTAACCTTAGAGGCTGGTATCTTTCATAGCTTTGGAGACCTAGAAATTCTGCCAGTTCAGCCAGCCATGCTATCTATAATAGTAGAAAAATAACCAGTTGGCAACGTTCTCTTGTTTTTACTGATCAGAATAGCTATACGCCTACAGAACTATTTAATTACTAATTTTAAAATAGTAACAATAATAGCTCTTGCCAACTGAATATTGAGGAATAAATGCTTATAACATTTTCCTGCAAATAATGAAAAAACTTGGGATTACTGGATTGACTTGGAAAGTTTCAACTAGATTACACTAAAACAAGTGTGCAAGATCATTTTAGACACCTCTATCTCCTATTGATAAGGCAGAAAATCAAAGCCCATAATGAGGTCAAACTAAAAAGGACCTGAATTTTGATACAATCCATTTTACAAGTGTTGCTGTTTTTAAAAAATTTAAATAGGTTTGTTTTTCTCCTCTATTTACAGAGAAACATTTTTCCTTCTATTGATCACATGGGTCCCTAATTTCTTTTATAAGGCATAACATCTTGAAATATAATGACTGCATCAGAAATATATTAATTTATGATTTGATTTAAAAATAGTTGGAATTATATATATACTTTTATGATAGTCTTCAATTTTTTAAATGCAAAGATCCCCAATCCGTCTACCAACTGAACTTTTTGGTCATGAAACATTACCTTCTCAGCATGTGGATACCCATCAGCAGAAAAGAAGAACAGACTAACTTTATTTATTACATTTGTATTGCCTACAAAGCCATTTACTTAATGGATGAGTCTCATTAGGAGTCCTACCACAATATAAAGAATACAATGACGTGTTTCATAGGATCATTAAAATAATATTTCAAAGGAGTTATTAGAAAAAATGAAGCTGAAGATTCAACAGACAGTAAGTTGTCTGCAAATAAATGAGATGGAACCAACATGTTTTCAAGTAAGTTAAGAAACATGTTTACAAATACATTACAGCCGTTATAAAAGGAAGCATCAACATAGCAAGTGCTGGGGGTTGGGGGCAATTGCTTATGCAACTTACAAAACAAAACTGTAACACTTACACATCAGCATTTATTGTGGATGCAAATGCTGTAGGTATAAAAAAACGTGTCCTAAGGAGGAAAATTTGTTCTGTAGCCCCGAGATAACTCTCTTGCTTGAAGCAAAATTTAAAACAGCTGATCCTGTGTTTAGATTACTAATTTTTGTACACACTTTGTGTTATTTACCTCAAATCTGTCTATTCTTTCATATATAAAAGAAAATCATAAGTTAACAAAATGAATAATCCTGCAAGGCAGGATCTACACCAAGAAAACCTCTGTCTGTTTATAACCTTGCACTCAAAATACAAAGTTATATAATACCCTATTCTTTAACCACACCTAAAGGCTGACAAATGTGTGTTCAAGAAATGAATGGATGAATAAATAAATGAGCAAAATAATTACTTAACCAAGGGTGGTTTTTAGGTTAGGCTGTTAATTACTGTTGCTTGATCAATTTTTTTGAGATAATATTTCTACCTCTAAGCCAAATAATAAACAAATTTTTAAAGATATTTTATGTATTTATTTTTGAGAGAAGGGAAGGGAGGGAGAGAGAGAGACAGAAAAAAATTGAGGTACAAGAGAAACATCCATCAGTCACTTCTCACACGTCCACAACCAGGGACCTGACCTGCAACCCAGGCATGTGCCCCCACCAGAAATCAAACCAGAGACCTTTCACTTTGTGGGATGATGCCCAACCCATTGAGCCATGCTGGACAGGGCCAATAAACAGTTTTACATAGTATATTCCCAATAATGTTGAAAGCTTTTAACATAAAATAGTGTAAAATTTTCACTAAGGTCATAGAGTCTATATTAAAACCAAGGACTTCACAAAATATTTTATTTATTTATTTTTTCACAAAGAAAACTAACATACTAAACCACTAAAGAAAAATAAAGACTACAGTTATTTATTCACTTTCTGTCTTTGAAAGGACTTAGTTTTACAGTTATAACAGGCAAAGAAGGTCAAGCACACACACAGTAGAAGTATACCTAGAGTTCTGAAACAAGTCATGGGCACCAAGAGTGTAGCACTTGTGGCAGAGAGCAAGAATAACCCTATGGAATCTCACAGTGACCTTCCCTGTGCATTCTACCTCACTCATAGATGCTTGGCTTAGCCAAGTGATGGGTTTGGTCAGTAGACTATGAGCAAATGTGACTCAGAAATAGGCTTTAAAAGCACAATGCATTCTGTTTGAGCTCTCCCCTACTACTTCAGCATGAGAACATGCCTGGGCTAGTGTACTAGAAAATAAGACATATTGGGAGCAGAGCTGAGTCACTTTGGACAAAGACAGCCTAGAAGGAGCCTAGATCATCCCACAGCAAACCACCCCCAGACTAGTGAGTGAACAGAGCTAAGTTCAGCAGAGTTGCCTAGGCAGCCCCAGCCAAGTCCAGATGTATGAGCAATAAACACTATGGCAGGGTGGCACTACTTGACATCCAGCATACTCACGCGTAGGCTTTGTAGTAAGATTTACACTCCCCAAAAGAGGAGGCATATTTCAGATTTCATAAGGTCTGGCTAGTGCCATGTTGTATTAAAATAATTAATAAACCATTATCCATTACCTGCTTTTAAAGAGAAAAGATACATTAGGACACTTGTATGCAAAGTCTCAATTTTGTGTTAGGAGCTAATTAAAAAAAAACATCACCTGCTGATTCAACACACAAGTTCTAACTGTCAGCCTGTGTTCTGGCACTAAGGATGCTCCCTGATCTAAAATTGTTTAGAGATTTTGCTGGACAGATAGAGTACATTACATAAAAGAAGACAGTCATATTTTAATGCTCTTCATGTGGACAAATTTAACAAATGTGGGTTTTTAAATGCCTTTTGGAATGCTGGGGTAAGAGATTAAAGAAAAAGAAACAACAACCCTGAGAGCTCCCTACAATTAAGAGACTTAATAATATTTTTAATATATATCAAGGGAGACCCAAAAACCCTGGAATTTATTTATAAAAAATTGTGTATTTATTTTACATATTTAAACTTCAGTCACCTTCCAAACACTCTTCATTTGATGCAATATATCTATTGAGATATTTTTTCCACTGCTCAAAACAGTTTTTTAAAATATTTTATTGTTTATGCTATTATAGCTGTCCTGTGGTACATCTACACAACAGAAAGAAAGAAGGAACTCCTCCTACCTTTTGCAACAACATGGATGGAACTGGAGACTATTATGCTGAAATAAGCCAACTGGTGAAAGACAAATACAATACAACATGATCTCACTTACAAGATGAATCAAAACAGTTTTTGAATTCAATGACTTTAATGCCTTTTAGTTCTTTTGCTATTTTTTGTCTCACCTCTTCCACATTGGCAAAACATTTCCCTTTGAGGACATTTTTCATCCAAAGAAACGAATAAGCAAAAATGCTTCTCTGGGCAAGATTGGGTGAATCATGAGGGTGGGGCATGAGGGTCATGCCATTTTTGGTCAAAATTGCTTAATACTCAATGTGGTATGGTCAGGTGTGCTTGTAAATCACCCATCATGAAATGGTCAAATGCATTGAAAGAGTCTTCAAAAATAATTCACAGAAGTCAAATGCAGCCTCTCACAACAACGCCAGCTCGTACACTGAAACAGATGGGGTCCTAGAACACCCACTTAGTGGGGGAAGCCTGTACTATAAGGGGTCCACTCTCTAGAAGATAATTGTAGTGTTTTGGGGGTCCCCCTTAGATTCCAAGGGATACATCACAAATCTAACTTTTTCTGAGGATACTAAAATCCAAAAATAAAAATGTCCCCCTGGATAAACAGTTTGTTCATAAACTAAAGACTTCAGCAAATACAGCTTCTTGAGAGAAAGAACAATACAATTCAAAGATCAATTTATTTAAAACTTTATCACAATTTGGATAATGCTTTCCAAAGAAATAGCAAGCAAATCCAATTACTAAGTGCATAAGGTAAAGTGTTGCAAATCATATATTACTGCCATATTCATGCCTAATGTCATATATTCCCTTCTAGACTGTCAGCTCCCTGAAGATAAGACCTGGTTATGCTGACATCTGTTTTCTCAAGTATTTGCCACAATTAAAAAAAATCATTGTGTAGAACAAATAAAGCACATGTTTAAGCACTTGTGCTCTCCCCAAAAATGGTGTTATTTTTCTTCCTGCTCAAGGAAGCTAAAAGGAAACCAGAGGTATGGCTTCCTCTTCCTTATCCCTCACTCTATTAGTACCACTTAAAGTATGGTTAAAGAATACTGCTTTTCTTTCCTTCCTTCCTTCCTTCCTTCCTTCCTTCCTTCCTTCCTTCCTTCCTTCCTTCCTTCCTTCTACCATTCTTTCTCTCTGTCATGTAAGGATACAACAAGAAAGCAGCTGCCTGAAAGCCAGAGAGCTCTTACCAGAAATCAAATTTGCTGGCACCCTGAAGCTTGGACTTATCAGCGTTACAACTGAGAAATAAATTTTTGTTGGAAAAAAAAAAAAAGAATACTGCTGCTTTCTTCAACCTATTTATCTTTGGCCTCAGAAGAGGTAAGTGTGGTGACCTGTGACTTGCTTCTAACCTGGAGAACATGTAAAGGCAACTCATGTTACTTCTGTGATTATTGTATGTTGTGTAAAACTTTGTCTTGCTAACATGCTCTCTAGAGTCTCTCCCTTGCTGGCTTTGAAGAAGCAAGCTGCCCTTAATCTACCAGCACAAGGAAATGAAGTCTGTCAAAAACCTGAGGGAATTTGAAGTGGATCCTTTCCTAGTTCTGTGGCTGATGAGACCACAACCCAGATGAAACTTGGATTGCAACCTACTAAGGACTCTGAAGCGGAAAACCCATCTAAGCCACACTTGAACTTCTGGCCCACATAAACTGAGATAATAAATGTGTATTGTTTCACACCACTAAGTTTGGCATAATTTGTTATATAGTAATAGGAAACTAACACAAGAGATTTGCCCCAGAATGTAAATCAACTACTTCACTAGGCACATTGTTTAGATTGACTGACATTTATCTTTCATAATAAGATTTTCTCAATGAAAGAAACAATGCACTCAATTACATATTGAAGCAAGCTCCTGTCACAGCAGAACAATAATTTGAGTAGCTCCATTCTACATTTTCTCAGCATGGCAAGAAACTACATATACAGAAAAGGAGAAAGGTGTTGTTTTCTTATGTTGATATAGAATTTTGACTAATGATACATGCAACAGGGTGAAGAAGAGCAGGGTCAGGGACACAGGGACTGTAGAGAAGCAGTTTTATCATCTATCATCCTACATAGTTACATCATGAATACTTGTTATTACTACAGTTAAAAACAGTGGGAGAGCTAACATTATTTGTAATAAGCTGATAACAACATGATGTGGTGAGGACAGCAAGACAAAAATTCCTATAAAATTCTCATAATACTACTGTTCCCTGGGGCATGCGAAACTATGGAACTTTAAAAAAAAATTTAGTGAATTTACTGGGGTAACACTGATTAACAAAATTATATAGGTTTCAGGTGCAAATTCCACAACATATAATCTACAATGTATTGTGTGTTCTCCACCTCAAGTCAAGTTTCCTTCCATCACCATTAATCCCCCTTTACTCCCCTCCACCCCCCTCAGTGCCCCCACGATTACCACCCTGCTGTCCATGTCCATGAGTTTTTCCTCTGTATTTGTTTTTCGCTCAGTCCCTCCATGTCCCCCAGCCAGTCCTGACAGCTGTCAGCCTGCTCTCTCTCTCTATGAGCCTGTCTCTATTTTAGGGAACTTAATATTACCCGCAGTTGGCGAGAAAACAGATCAGTCATCTTTGTCATCCCCTGCTCGCAATTTATTTCTTAATACAACAAAATAATTTACAGATCCCAGCAAAAACATGTATTTTCTTTACTTCTCAGTCCTAGCTCGGGCTCACTCTTAGAATCCTAAAGATTTAACTTAGTAGCCCTTACTCCAAGAAGGTTTCCTTGATATCTGTCCTTCCACATTGTTTCCAGCATGCAGAAGACTGCCTTGTGCATAGTAGTTCTCAATAAATACTAAGTAAAGAGTAAATAAACACTATTACCTAAAGCTGTACAGAAGCTAAGAGAAGCACCTTATGATGAGGCAGCAATAGGCTTGGATAACTCAGGCAAAAATCCTGAGCTTTGAAACACTAAATCTGTTAGCAGTAAGCCTAGGGCAGGGGCCTTCAAAAGGTAAAAGATTTATACAGAACAATAGGAAACTAAGAATTTTACAACCCAACACATGTTGAAACTGAAAGAAATATAATAGGTACCCATTATACCCAGAAGTTAAATTTTTTTCTTACCTTGCTTCAAGCAGTATATGCATATTATTAACTTCTTCAAATACAAAGAACCATGGTTTTTCTGAAAGCATTTCTTTTAAGCTCCTCTCAACTGGTTTAGCTAGAAATCAGGAACTAAGGAAGCACCCTCTGGTCAGAATGACCCTACAACTCAGTGAGGGAGATTCACTCCTCTACTAACACCTCCCTTGGAGATTAATTCCATAAAACACAAGTGATGGTTTCCCAGATAGCCTTAATTTTCAGTTGAATAATTTCTATTTGTACAGAGGCCAATTCCTCACATTGTATTTCAATAGTTTTAACAGGGTAAATTTGAAATCATTCTTCCCAAAATAACTTCAAGGTGATCTTAATGCTATTCCACTACTCCTGACTCCTTTAGAGAATTTAACCTTATCTTTCTGAAGTATGATGAAAATTCATATCCACTAAGAAACTGAATCTACTCTTTCTACTCACCCCCTTTATTGGCACCTAAACACCAAATAAACCATGATGTAAGTTTTCTCTCTCATTCTCTGTCTGTCTCTCTCTCTCTCTTTTTCAGATGCCCAGGCCTGGTAAGTAAAAGACTAATTGCTTGGATGATTATTTTGAACAACATGATGTACACTTCAAGTGAAATACTTAACCAAAAAGAGTCTATTAAAAAGGGCTCAATCATCAACAAATCAACAAGCAACAAGTGCTGGCAAGGATGTGGAGAAATGGGAACCCTACTGCACTGTTGGTGGGAATGCAGACTGGTGCAGCCACTATAGAAAACAGTATGGAATTACCTCAAAAAACTAAAAATGGAACTGCCTTTTGAACCAGCGACTCCACTACTAGGATTATACCCGAAGAATCTTGAAACACCAATTCAAAAGAACTTATGCACCCCTATGTTCATAGCAGCACTGTTTACAATAGCCAAGTGCTGGAAACAGCCTAAGTGCCCATCTGTAGATGAGTGGATTAAAAAAAAAAAACTGGTACATTTACACAATGGAATACTATGTAGCAGAAAGAAAGAAGGAACTCCTGCCATTTGCAACAACATGGATGGAACTAGAGATAATTATGCTTAGTGAAATAAGCCAGGCAAAGAAAGAAAAATACCATATGATATCACCTAATACAGGAAACTAAAGAACAACACAAACAAAGGAACTAAACAGAACAAAGAGCAGAATAGCAGTCAATTGGGGGGAGGGGGAGGGAGAGAAGGGGGATAAGTAAGGGAAGGGTTTAGTCAAAGAAACTGTATAAAAGACTCATGGACATGGACAACGGGGAGGGATATGATTGCGGGAGAGGGGGTGGGTTGGGTGGGGGAGAGAAATTAGGGGAAAAGGGGACAACTGTAATTGAAAAACCAAAATTAAAAAAAAGAAAAAAAAAGGGGGGGGGCTCAGACTGAAAGCTGCCAAAGGAAGTCCCTCCCCTTTCCCCAGAGGGCACAGGGACCCACACCTGAGTGTCAAACATTCCCCATAACACCTCCTGCTGCTCAGTCTCAATCTGAATTACTCTCCCTCCAATGCATTTAGAAAATAAATTATTAAGATTGAATATTGCTTGGCACATGGCTTTAATAAAATAAAAAAAGAAGTAAGCTTTTCTGTCTCTCAAACGTATGACATTTTGCAAACATAAGAGCTTTAAAATGAAAAGTTTAGTTATTATTAATTTGTAAAGTAAAATTTAGAAATGAGACGGGCAAAGAAAAAAGTCACTTCATAGTAAAGAAATAGTTGAGCAGCTGAAAAACAACAGAGCAAGCTCATGAACAAAAATTCAAATTAAAATAAGACATTATATTCCTGTTAACATTGCAAAGATTTTTAAAAATTATAATAAGAAATGTGCAAAGAAATGTATGTTCATACAGTGATGATAGGTTCAATAGTTTTTCTAAAGAAAAATTTGATAGTATGCAGCAAAAGCCTTAACAAATTTTATACATTTATCCTTAATATTCTAATTATTAGAACTCTAAATAAACAATCGGATGACCAGAGATTTATACACCAGAATTTTTCTATCACAATGATGGGCTAGGGTAATGTAAATGTCTCATAATAAAGAATTGGTCATATCAGCCTGGCAGATGTGACTCAGTTGGTTAGAGTGTCATCCAGTTTGTGGGTTCGATTCTCGGTGAGGGCACATGCCTAGGTTGCAGATTCAATTCCCCAGTCCAGGCATGCATGGGAGGCAACCAATCAATATTTCTCTGTCATACTAATTTTGTTTCTTTCTCTTTCTATCCCTTTCTTCCTTCCTTCCTTCCTTCTTTCCTTCCTTCCTTCCTTCCTTCTTTCCTTCCTTCCTCTCCGTCTCACTCCAACCCCCTACCACTCCTCTCTCTCTTAAAAGCAACGTAAAATGTTCTCTGGTGAGGGTCATATCAAATATGGTTTGATACAGCAAAATACTATGTTATGAATAATAAAGTTTTTTGAATGATATGTATGTAACATGATCACACTATATTAAATGGAAAAGAAGTAGGTAGCAAACATTATTTAAAATACAATTACCATTTTATTTTTAATATTTATATAAATGCATAGCAAAAGGGCATGCACATGGAAACAGTATTAACAGTTATCTGCAAAAGGCAGATTTATTAGTATCTTGTTTTTTATATTTTTACTATAAACTTTTACTATCCACGTAAAGTGTGACCCATGAGATCCACAAAAATAATCAAAACCTAAAGCAGAGGACTAGAAGGCATAAAGTTCCTATATCCTGCTAAGTACAGACCCAGCTTCATGAATAACCCTTAGGTTCTAACACAGGATGATTCTCTACAAAGCCCCAAGCCAATCTAACCTCAATAGCTCTTTATGCTACAATCATCACCATCCATTAAGATGTTTTCACATTAAAGAGCTAAGGTTTATGTCATTTAGCATTAATGAGAAGATTAGCTCACCAAGAAAATATGAAAAAAAAAATCTAAATTAAAACCAATTCATTCAATCTGGTTTTTAAAGGTCAGCAGCATCAGGTTACCTCAAATTAACCAGGTCCAACGGTCTGTACCTGATTCTGTTGAACTCTACTAAATATATACCTATAGCAATATTATAAAAGAATAAGGGATTGACTGTGGGAGGGGGGTTGGGCGGGGTAGGGGAGAGCAATGGATGGGAAATGGAACAAGGGTAATAGAAAAAAAATTAAAAAAAAAAAAAAAAGAATCAGCAGTTTTCTTTGGTATTTTGTTAGTGACCACAAAAGGGAATTCAACTTTAATGACAGCATTGGCAAGGTAAGGACAGATGACCCTATGGTCCTAGGGGTCTGTGATTGATTATCCTTAAATATATCCACTAAATTTACATTTTAATTACGAATCATTAATCTGTAGACAAGGACTTTAAGGAATCTTGGAACATAAATCTTTTTAATCTGAAATGAATTAGATGGTCTACATTTGCTAATAATTCAGCCCAACATAACAATGGTAGATTAGTCATTTTGTGTGTCACATGAAACACACATGCATTCACAGAATAAATAATTATTCATTCTCAAAGGATTTGTTAACAATCTTGATTCACTTGCCATCTAACACTGAAATAAAATGATTACACTGATCACCCAAAACCAAGTTCTACTTCTCGATTTATAAACTTTCCATTTTATTCTACAAATTCTTAGCTGTCAGGGAGTCAGAAAATTACTACTGTCATCAATAGGAAGATTGCTTTAGTGGTGCAGATGGCTGTCCTTTTATTGGCCAACTTAATGACTTATTCTTACCTAATCTGTCATCTGTTATTTAGCTGTCATTATGAACTTTTGGGTTTCATATCAATCAATTTTCCATGTTTACTAAACAGATGGCTTTATTAAAAGAAAAAAAGCAAAGCAAGAAAATGCCATTAAATGATTAAAAAAGAAAACTCCAAAGGCTACATACACTTTTTGTGTGTCAAAATGAAATTTTAAAATGCTATTTTAAAAAGTAAATTTAAAAACAAAAACAGATTTTAAAATGCAATAGACATGCAGAGAAACAATCAGTAGTGACTATCTACAGGTAGAATGAATTATTTGAAAATTCAAAGAGGTTTTTCTCCCAATTTTTATCACGAAAAATTTTTTTTAAACTATCCTGACAAAGACAAATGTCAATTGATGGAAATCATTGATTCAGAAGCTCTTTATCTTGGAATTCACAGGTATATCTCCTTTGTTTATTGTTTGTAATCTTTTTCAGAGGATGTGTAATTACATAAATACTTTCATTTAGTGAAAATTGTTCCTTATCTTTGTCATTCTTAAGATGTCTTTGTTTAATCAGTGGGTTATTATCACATTGACCCCCAAACTCAAGAAGCATAATGGCAAATTTACATGGCTTCCGTCAATGAGATTAAGAGCTCAGAAAATATAAGTGGCATTGTGCTGTGGAAGAGCACCGTCCATGCTGTACTGAAGAAAGAACCTGACAAGTCTGACAAAGAAAATGAGAGCATCCTGTCATACCAAAAAGCAAGGGTGCTCTCTCTCAAAGATGACTAAGATTGCTCAAAAGACTCAGAAGACACTGGTAGACAGCTTTGAGCGCCGATAAGGACACAGACAGCAATGAATTAAAACACACCAAACAGATTTATTTCATAAAAATAATTTTAAAAATCAATGGGTCACTTGGAAGGATACTAACTGTGGATGAAAAAAGGGGTTCTACAGAAAGTAACCTCACAGGTGATCTTATCATAAATGCCTAACTGGAGAGGTCATCATGAGTAGTCAAGCTTCAGACATATAACTTATTTATTTTTATTTTTTCTTTTATTGACTTTAGAGAGAGGGAAAGGCAGGCAGAAAAAGAGGGAGAGAAATATCAATGTGAGAGAAGCATCGGTTGGTTGCTAGTTGCATGTGCCCTGAATGGGGAGCAAACCCACAACCCAGGCATGTGCCATGACCAGGAATTGAATTGGTGACCCTTTGGTGTGCAGGATGACACTCAACCAAAGAAACCACACCAGCCAGGGCATAACTTCTTTAGTATAGGATCGATCTTCACCTTAAGCAGGTCCTGTCCTTTTTTTTCTGTGCATTTAGGTTAACATACCTTTGAAATGCCTTTCTAGACTGCTCAAACCAAACCACCCTCAAGACATCACATGATCTTATTAAGGATCCTGTAATACAATCCTACCTTGCTTTCTCCCACCTCCTTACATAACATTCCTTATGGCCCTCCTTAATTTCAAATGTATAAAACTGCAAACTATTATTCTCCAAAGCATTTGAGAACTTGCTTTCTGGCAATTGTCATCAGTTTTGGGTCAAGTAAACTCATAAAAATTCTCTAAAAAGGAAGAAGAAAGGAAGGAAGGAAGGAAGACTTGACAGTTATGAAAAATGAGCACATTACTGTGAAATAATCTCATATTAAATTTATGACCATATATTAACATTGTGTGTACGAGGTATATTTATCAACACACAGTATTTGCTTCATCAGTCCATAATAATGCCACGAAGGTTATAAAGCAGAGCTTTCTGATGTACATACGAAAATATTCCATAAAGTGCTTCCCAGTGTCATGACAACCACACTTTCCATTGTTGAATGGATTAAGTTCAACTCTGATCTCTACTTACTCATGTCAATGTTCCTTAGCAATAATAAAATGAGGAAGGTAATGAAGTCTTATTCTTTATGTCCTTAATAAAAATACAAGAACTTTAGATGGCAAGCTATTTTTTTTCAAAAAGGACAAAGCCACTGTTTTTTAAATTTCTTATGATAACCATAGAAACACACAAAGCTATTTTAAAGGTACCATCATGTCATTCCAAGGCATTTAGAAGATCGGGTATACTGAGGCAGGGGCAAGGGAAGCTATCAAAAAGAAAAATTGAGTATCAGATACGTGATGTGAGACTGGCATTCTCTGTCATGAAAAAGAAAATCAAAAGGGGCTTGCATACAAGGGTTATATACCAGAAAGCCAGAGACTTTGAATTAGAAGATTTAAATCCTACAAACACCTTTACTAAAACTTGGAAGGAGACTTTCTACCTTAAAGACTTCTCTTAGGTATTTGGCTCAAACCCTTCAGGCAGAAAACACATGTTTGATGTTAAATGTGTGCACGGAGCTGGGCCAGGTGCTCTACATGTACTAAATCAATCCCAAGGAACTAGTGAAATCAGTCGAAATTCAACAATAGAGTGAAAACCCATACTGTGGAGGAAAGTCACGCAACACAGTCAAGCTGTAGATGAAGTTAGTCTTCTTCCCTTTAGGAATACTGGTCCATGATAGGTTTTACTTTGTCCAAAAACTTTGCAGGCATTCTCAAGTCATTTAAAACAAAATAAAACAAAACAAAATAAACAAAAACTTGTGTCTGCTTCAGATAATCAAGACTACTGAAGGTCAACATCAGTCAAGATCAATTATAATAGGTCCCAACAAAAAGTGATCATTTATCAACAAACTTTACATCCTACTTAAGGATCAGTTGGTATGAACCCTCAAAGCCAGAAAGATCAGTACAACATGAAAATATAATGTGGATATTATACTCAGGTATACTATTCTCTGGAATGTGTATTTTTATAATGATATACGAGATCTGTCCAGAAAAAAGTCAAGCCATTGTTAATATAATGAGAATGGCTTGCTCAAAATCGATGTACAGTAACCTGGAAACCAAGGAGACTGGACTAGAATGCACATGCATGAGTGACAACCTCACTGTACTAGTCAGTGGGGACAGTGGATGCTGAGTGACCATGTGTACTGTGTAGCCATTGCATTCAAAATGACTGAGCAAGCAAAGCAATGAATGTGCATCCAATTTTGCATTAAGCTTGAACATTCCTCCATGGAAACTATTCAGATCATTCAGAAGGTTGCAGCTATGGGAACTAGTGATTGGCAGCTTCAACACGACAATGCACCTGCTCATGCATCATGTCTCATGAAGAGGTTTTTGGTGAAACAGCAAATCACCCAGGTGACTCTGCCCGACTACAGCTCAGATTTGGTGCCCTGTGACTTCTAGCTTTTCCCAAAACTAGAATCACCTTTGAAAGGGAAGAGATTTCAGACCATCAATGAGATTCAGAAAAATACAACAGGGCAGCTAATGATGAGTGAGGGAACTGTGTGAGGTCCCAAGGTTCCTGCTTTGAAAGGGACTGAGTCATCATTGTCCTATGTACAGTGTTTCTTCTATCTCGTATCTTCTTCAATAAATGTCTCTATTCTTCATATTATATGGCTAGATATCTTCCAGACAGACCATATTTACTATGTTTCAAAAGCTTTGAAGTACAGTCTGTTGTTGACTTTCACAAAAGTGAGTCACATTGCCATCATAGTCCTTAGATAAGATTACCCCTTCTTCTCAGAATGCATGTAGCATTCTGTGCCTCTTGGTCATAGTGCCTCACATGTGAGAACTGACCTTCTCCCCTAGATTAATGGTTCTCACAGTGTGGTTCAAACAGAGGCATCAGAAACACCTGGAAACATGTTAGAAATACAAATTCTAGGCCCTCAACATCCTGAATCAAACTGCAGATGAAGTTGAGCAACCTGCACTTTAACAAGCCCTCTAGTGTCCCTCACTGCACTTGGCAGCACCCTGGACATAATAACCACTTAATAAATGTTTTTTATTTAAATCAAATTAAATGTTCTAAAGACAGAACTTGTTTATTTATTTAGGATTAAGCATGGGCTTTCTTCTAGTATTTCCATTATTTTGAGATCTTAACACTGGTAATGCATTTTCCTAGGAAATTTTCATTCCCTAACTAGGCATTGTTGAGTTCTGCTGACTTGTCATTAATTGAAAACAAGGATGAACCATAATCAGATCAAAGAAATGTGAGGAAGAGAAATGTAATGAAGAAAAGAAAACTACTTTATTTCTTCTGCTCATTTGCTACAAAATTCCCTGGTGTTCCCTATATTCTTAAGAAGTAAATCACATTAAACTGGAATAGTTTAATGAATATTAGTGTGATCTTAGGAATAAAATGTTAATATCACAGTATTTTAATGTAAAAAAAATCAGTTCAATTTTAGGGAAAACATATATTATAATAAGGCCAATAAACATTGGTAAGTAAAGTGGGAGAGGATAATAATACAAACACAGCACAATAGGTCTACACAGCCTGGTGCTCATTTACTATTCTGTCAGCTCCATGCGTTTATGGCATAGCATCAAGTACATAGGCTCAAGCCAGATTAATTGGGTTATTGTAGTAATAATAATAACAACAGTTATTAATAGTAACACAGAGAACTGATGGAAGTTTTAAATTAAATAATGTGTGTTGTAAATGCTCAATATATATTGTAGAATCATTTATTTTTCCTGTAATGGGTGTTACAGAAGTCAAATATAGTTGTGATTGTCACTACATTTAATAGGTCAAGTTACAGAACATTAAACAAAAGGTTATTTAGTCAATGGTAGAATACTATCGGCCAGCACTGGGCACACAGTAGGGATTCAGGAAATGCAGCAAATCAGATGGACTATACCACAGCGCCATGAAGCATCTCCCAGGAGCTGTGATTGAGAATTACAAGCAGAGACTGCCACTTCACAGAATTCGGTAGACTGGCTTGGTTCCATGGAAACTAGATGACAAAACTGAGGAAAGTAAATTTCCCAAATACATTATTGTTTTAAATATTAAAATATATTTTCCTAATTCTGTGACAGCCTGTGCCCCCTTCTGTATAACAACCAATACACATCATTTGTTGTTAACCAAGGAGGCAGGGGCAGGAGGTTCTGGTGTTGTCATCCAAACTTTATCTTCCTCTTGATAAGACTATGAAAACTCCAGGGTCCTCCAGGCAAGTCCAGTTTCATAGAGCCATTTTTTGCTGTCCCCGAAAGCACAGCAGCATCATAGGCAAAGATCCCAAGTAAGGGAATTATACACAGGGAGGAAGGGGTTTTGTTTCTATTTGAGGCCAACCAAACCCAGCAGTAATGGAAAATGCAGAATGTAACAGATTTTCTAAAGCAATTAGCAGAGAGTGGGATGGAAAGCAATTATGCAAACACTAGGACATTCAAGGCTCTTTCACTCTGGAGGAAATGGCAGATCTGTGCCTTGGGCAAAGAATACAAATGTGCAGGCCTTAAAGTTTCCCACTGTTAGTGTCTATCATCTCAGTTCAAAATGAATGCCTTATCACCTTATATCCCCCGAAACGACTCATTTCCATCTCTTTATGTCTATTTTGTCATCCACAAGCCAAATCTAAGTCTAAAGTTTTGCAAAGGACTTCCATCAGACCCTCTTACCTTTCCACGAATTCATCTGATATCCCATTACCTGGATTATCTTTTTAGAATACTGATGTAATGCACACTGCCATGGTTCCCTGATTCCTACTACCCATTTATTTACCCACTCAAGAAACAGTTACTGGAACCCATCAAATTCCAAGTACTATGCTATGTAATGAAGATGCAAAAATGAATAAATTATACTCTTGAGAGTCCAGTGGGGAGAAGTAAACAGAGAGATTATAATACAACGCTACAAACAAAAGATAGAAATGTAAAAACTAATTTCGTAGAATAAATAGAATAAAATTTTACAAAGATGATTCCATATCTGAAACAGCACCTCAAGAGGCAAGAGGTGTTTGTCAAGCAAAAAAGTGGAGGACACTCTTTTCCTCTTCCAGGGAAATTTTTTGTTTTTTAAAAATCACTTGTATTTTGTACATAAAAGATCACACTCCCACCCTGCTCCATGGAAGACAAATGGAGTAACTGCTGGATTAAGTATGTAACTGCATAGTTACCCAAGATGCAAAGTGACTCCCACCTTCACCAAACAGGTAAAACAAACAAACAAAAAAGAAAACGAAGGACAGGTTCTTCACAGCAGATGCAATGGCAATGGATAACAGTTCCTTTGGGCAGCTATTGGGTCCGCTCTCAAAATTAAGAAGGTAGAGATTTGAGGATTAAACAAATCAGAGATGACAAAAGCAACGCAATATTACAAACACAAGCACTCTCTATTGGCCAAAGAAAGAAAGGGTGGGGAGCGAAGTTTTAATCCTCAATGACACTGAACACAGAACTTTTGAAATATTCTTGTCACAACCACTCCTGACCCCCAGAATCACTAAAGAGCAACAGAAGAATAAGTCCTTTTTAGGGCAGTGAGTTTTAATGTCACCTCATACCTACCCTCATTCACAGGAGAGTCAAACTGAGAGGCCTATTCTATTCCAGACCTCATGAAAAAAAAAAAAAAAAAAAGTCCTTCCTCCATTCTTAAAGCAAGTGGCATAGGTCAGCTCAAGATCTGCAGCATCAGGCAGCAACTCAACCAACCTGTACACAAATCTCTTGACACAGGCGCCCTGAATCTGTGATTGAAATTGTGATTTAATACTTGGAAGGTCAAGACATGTTAAACATGAAATCCTTTCTGTCTGAATTTTGGGGGGGGGAACAACAGAATATTTTAATCTCTTTTCAGATCAAAATAATCTCTCTTACCATATTTTTTATTTCTTTCTACTACTAAGGATACACCAGGTATGAGCTGTGTGCTCACCAAAGATAAGAACAAGACCTTTCTGATCTCTGTTATCCCACCACCTACACAGTGTCTGGCTTTAAGTGTTAAATTATTCATGGGAGAGGGCCTTAAAGGATGTGCATATCCTACATGAATATATTATCACATAGGTGAATGAAGTTAACACCTTATCTATTCAGTGGTACAACCAGCTTTATTAACTCTTTCATGAGTCTGTTTCTTCATCATTAGAATGTAGATCATATCACCTTCCTTATAAGGCTGTGGAATAAACAGGGTATGGTACACACAAAGTCTAATGAACCTTTAATAAATGCCAGTGAAATCCAAACAAAAGAAAAAACAAGGAAAAATAAAATAAAAATCAATACCCTCTTTAGACAAATCAAAAGTTAAACAACAATGATAATAATAAATAACCAAGCATCAGTAGGCACCCCAGCCTCTCAGGAAGCTTCTTCAACTTACTCATGTTGGGTAACTTTAGGAATCAAAATGGAAAGATAGTGTTTGTCCAAATGTATATGATGGTCAAAGAAGCAAAGTGGGTGACAGATAAAAGTCTTCAGGGAAAATGATGCAAAGGAAATAGATGGGGATTCAAACTTCCACTTGCCAGGAAAAGAAAAGGCTTACAGTTTTCTTGGAGATAGTCCAGGCAGGAGATAGGAAGAAGGAAGTAGAGTAGGTTAGGATATTTATTCCTCTTATTCCTCCTTTGAAAGTCACCTGTATCTGGCTTCCTCAAGCTAGACTCCTCTCCCCACCTCTCTCCTTTGTGAACCCATCATAGCTCTCTCCTCTTGAAAATTTAGGTCAAGGAGTGGTAGCAGCTCTACTATCACTAATCCCAGTTTATACAAAATTTTCTGTGACTGCCTGACATTGAGCCACAACTTTGTAAATAGTCCATTATTAATAAACTAATCGACTTATCCTGATTTGAATGAGCCTTCTGTTTCTTGTTGAGACCCTGATTGATACAACCTTCAAAAGAGTGCTTTGGTCTAGAAACAGCATACCAACCACCTCTGTTTTCCAAACATTCCAGGCTTCTCTATCTGCAGCTCTGTGCCTGTACACTCCATACTGACTCTAAGTGGAAGACTTGCCCACTCTTTTTGCTGGAAATTCTTACTCATTCTTTATGATGTCTCAAGGCAGTTCTTTTAATCCAACCTCTTTGGATCCTACCATGGGCAGAATTAGAGGCTTCTTCTGTCATACTCTATAGAGATTTATAACTTTGACAGCACATCATACTGTATACATGTGAGGAATGGCCAAATTCCAGCACCTACCACTATATGTGGTAACTGGTAGGTAAAAATAAATGAGCACTGAAAGACTGAATGACTACATTACTGTGATACATATATTTATTCAGTTCTACCCATCAAATCAACTGTTACTGGAAATCCATTCAGCAACATGGAGAACTATACATCTCTAACCAAAGCAAGAAATACTAAGAGTATTGAAACTGGGATATTTCTGAAAAACAAAATCCAACATACATTTAATATTTCTTTATTAAACACACACACACACACACACACACACACACACACACACACTGGGACCCTGACCAGATTGGCTCATTTGGTTGGACATCATCCACAAAGCAAAAGGTTGCAAGTTCAATCCCCCATCAAGGCACATGCCTAGGTTGCAGGTTTGGTCCCCCATTGGGGCACAAGTGAGAGGCAACCAATGGATGTTTCTCTCTCACATCAATGTTTCTCTCCTTCTCTTTCTCCCTCACCACCCATCTTTCTAAAAATAAATAAATTACATCTTAAAAAAAACATATTGCGGGGGCATATAAGAAGATATGTTTTGAATCTAAGCTTACAGGTTACATATTTTCTTTACTAACTGATTTACTGAAAAAGCACATGATATATCTTAGAAAAATGAAGTTTTTTTTTCAGTAGTTCATCCGTTATTGAATTTTTTAAATCCTCATCCAAGGATATGTTTATTGATTTTAGGGAGAGGAAGGGATAAAGGGAGGAACGGAAGGAGAGGGAGAGGGAGAGAGACAGAGAGAGACAGAGAGAGAGACAGAGAGAAGAAAAACAATATGTGAGAGAGAAACATTGCTTGGTTGTCTCCCATGCACACCCTGACCTGGAGTCAAACCACACCTAAGTATGTGCCCAGACCAGAATCAAACCCATAACCTTTTGGTGTATGACATGATGTTCTAACCAGCTGAGTCACTTGGCCAGGGCAATCAGTTATTGAGTCTTAAATTCTAACACAGTTCACTTTTTTGAGACAGGTATTAAAAACATTATATATTTATATTTGTTTGTGTGTGTGTGGCATTAAAATAACTTGTTTGACCTCACTTAAATGGTCTAATGACTCATTAGAAGCAACTTACTTTTCTGTTAAGTAATAATATTTTCTTCCCTTACACATAATTCATTTCTCATCTAGTTATTTCCAAAGAAAACTGAATTACTGTCACAGACCCCTTCTTTTCTTAAAACTTAGGAGGTCATCTCTTGCAGGGAAAAATATCTAATACACACATGTAGACTTCCAAATATTTAGCACTGCTTTTCATTCTGCAGAACTATTATTGCAATATGGTTGCTCAGAAAGTCAATTCCCAGTAGAGAATTTTTAAATGATTTGACTTTGGATGTTTAGTAACTACAGCTAGCTCTCAATCACTCTCATTGTGGAACCCTTTTCCTCCTCTCATGAAAAATACATGACAATAAACCACACCTGATTAACAGCCTAACTCATGCAGCACACAACATTCATAGATGCTAATGCTTCTTTGAAGGGTACTTAGTATTTACAAATCATTTGCCTCCTCTTAATGACCGAAACACTGGTGTTCTAAGTAAAACATAATAATATGGCAACTATTTACTTGCCAATGAATGGCTATTGCTTTCCATATTTATTTCCATTTCAGAAAATGAGTCCTTGAGAAACACAACAAATGACTTTCCTGTATAGAGCTAAATTTTTGTGAAAGGAGAAAAGGGCTATGTTCAGTTAACATACCATACGCTAAGCAATTTTTGTATAGTATCTCACTTCCTTCCACAGCAACCTTTGGGGACAAAGTCAGGAAGGCTAAGGAACTTGCCAGAGGTTACAGTTTTGCAGCTGAGTCTCTGACAGCAACCTCATGTTCTTATTATTATATCATGCTGACTACTCACATAGGCTGAGGCTATATATATGCCAAGTGAAAATATCCACATAGGAGGTTCAGCTTGTGAGTCTTCTTTTCCCCATTCTATTTACCCTCTGAGGAGAGTGAGGGAGAAGAAAAGGAGACATTTTTGTGCTAGTCCATTATTACTGATCCTCAAGGCCAGAGAACTACTCTATAAAATGAACTCAATCTTCCCCTAACAATGCTAAATGCTGGTAGACCCTGGACTCGCCCTTTCATTTTCATTCTCAGTGGATCAGTGTTCTTAATGGGTATCATCAATTCTTTTCAATTAAGTCAGGTTCTATTCCTGCCTGGACATTCAGCTCCCAGACAAATGACTTCAATTATCCAGGGTCTGTTTCTCCATCAGTATCCAGTTCCCAGGGATAAAAGAGCTAACGTCCCTCAATGTCCCTCCAGAGTACTATTTGAAAAGAATTCAAAGAATATCCCATTTCAGTGAATTGTCTAGGGAATAAGTTGCTTCCACTGGAGGAAAATTTTGTTAATCTGCTCTTCTGTAAAGACAGTAGAAATTTTAAGCAAACATTTATCCTAAAAATACATGAGAGGTAGGGAAAAATCCAAACCAAATAATGAAACAATAAATACACACTGCTAGATTATATCCATAGCCAAAGTGCATTTGATGATTTTGAAACACTTGACATATTTATGACTAACTCTACCTTGATTTATTATGCAAACTCATCATTAGCAGATTAAATAGATTATTTCATGGTTATTATTTTCAAAAATCCAATCTTTTAGATAATTGAGGTGAAAGTTACATGCAGTGAAACAGATTTTATAATGGGCAAGTCCTGACAAATGTATATACACATAAAGCCAAGACCCTAATCAAATTATAGTATATTTCCATCACCCTAGAACGCTCTTCAGTGCCCCTTTCCAGTCAAGCTCCATCACATCCACAAGCAACTGCTGATCTGATTTCTATCATCATTGATAAGGTTTGTCTTCATAATATAAGACAATAAGAATACATATTATAAGAGTCATATAATATGTACTCTTGTGTCTGGATTCTTTCACATATTAAAGATTCATCCATGATTTTGTAGTTATGAATAGTTACACTTTTTATGATTGGATAGTATTCCATTATACAAATGAAGACTCAACAATTTATTTTTATTATTCTCTTGAAGGACTTCTGAATTATTTCCAATTAAGGACCTTTATGAATAATGTTACTCTGAACATTTGTATAGAAAACTTTTGTGGATATAAGGTTTTCATTTTTCTTGGGTAAATACCAGGGAGAGCAGTACTGCTGCTGTTAAGGTGTATGTTTAACTTTGTGAGAAACTGGAACTATTTTCCATAGTGGTTGTATCATTTTATATTCTCAACAGAAATGTGTGAGAGTTTCTGTTACTCTATATCCTCACTCACCCAGACCTTTAAATTATGATTGTTCAAGTATGTGGAAAGAGGTATCTTATTATGTTTTATTTTTTAAATATTTTCATGATAACTAATGATATTAAACACCTATTAATTGGATCAGTGGTTATATATCAATATATAGACACACATATACATTCACATATGTGGGTAATGTCTGTTGAAATCTTTTGCTCTTTGTGTAAATGGGGTTGTTTCTTTGTTATTGAAATGTAAGAGTTTGAATATATATATTCTTTGTCAGACATATGTACAAATATTTTCTTCCAGACAGTAGCTTGCCTTTTCATTTTTTAAAGGATTTTTTATGAATTTTTAAACTTTAATGAAGTGCAATTTATCAAGTTTTTTCTTCTGTAGCTAATACTTTTTTATTTTCTGCTTAAGAAATTTCTGTTTATCCCAAGGTGTCTAAGATATTTTTCTACATTTTGTTCCAAAAATTTTACAGTTTTAACTTTTACATTTAAGTCTATGAACCAACTCAAAATAATTCATAACTTTTTCACTCCTTTTTACTCAGTCCTTTAGCTTGAGTAATTTCTATTTAGATGGCTTTAAGTACACTCACCTCTTGTCATGCAGAGTCTAATGGCTGTTATTCCCATCTATTACATTTTTCATTACAACCTTTGCACTTTGTCTATATAGAATTGTCTAGTATTTCCCATTTGATTCTTTTTACAGTTACCATTTCTGAGTTGATATTGCCCATCTATTCATGAACTATGTCTAACATTTCCTTTAAGTTCTTGGACAGTCTTATAATAGATTGCTAATTCCAATATCTTGATCATCTTGATATTTGTTTCCCAGTGACTGCTTGTTTTCTTGACTGGATAGTATATCTTCCTGCTTCTTCACTGTCATGACTGCACATGACACACTGCAAGGTGCCTGGGTGATCTTTCCTTCCCTTCAAGGTATTATTTTTCTATCAGCCAATTAAATTGTTGACAGAACCTCTTGATCCTGTCAGGCTTGTCTTTATACCCTTTTAGAGCGGGTCTATGTGGTCTTATTCTTAGTTTTAATGACATGGCCCTCATTGTAGACTATGATTCCTTCTCCTAAACTGTGGTTCTTCTAAATGCTTAACCAAGTACATGAGATGTTCAGCAATATTGTTCTACTGTGGTGAGGCCAGGCAGGACCTCAGCATCTCTCAGCACCATATGACTTTTGAAATCTCTGTGAAGTATTCAACCCTGATAAAGCTACCCTGTGTTATTTCCCACAGAGTTCCACTCTGTGCATGCACAGCATAGCCCTAACTCATTGACACCAGGGGAACCCCCACGAGTCTCACTACGCTTCCCATTCTGCACATCTTCCTCCTTTCCAGTACCCTGACTGTCAACTTTTTGCCACTTCAGCAGCTGTGAGCTTGAAACTCAAATGAACACCTTAGTTCAGGAAGCTGCTGTGATTTCCCTTTCTTATGTGAATATCAGGAAATCCTGTGCGTTCCCCTCTTTTCAAGGGTCAAACCTATACTGGCTGTCTTCCAATGCCTAAAATCAGTTGTTTTATGTACTTTGTCCAGTTTTATAGTTGTTTACTGAGTTATGCTAAGTTGTGTCAGTTATTCTCCCATGGTTGGGACAGAAATTGATACTCAATCTTAACATTAAATTGGTAGGCAATCCACCAACTACTCACGCTTATTTTGATTGATGACTTTCCAGAGAATCCTGCTCAACTGAAATCCATTCAATCAAAGTAACCAATATGAAAGCAGGCTCAAGTGTATTTTAGAGAACATCTTTAAGTCCCAGAGAAAAACATTCTGAATTAACCACGTTGGCTGTAATTTCTAAACTACATAAAAAAGGTGTTTGTAACCGAATAAACGGAAGTGCTTGGTATAGCAGTAAGTAATTCACTGCTTATGTCAGAGAGCTCTGGAACCTTCACTCTTTATACACAGTGTCATTTTTTTCATAGTATATTTAAGAAACAGCTGTTAGAAAAACTTATGTCATAAGCATTAAGTTTATGAATATATGCTTGAATTAACAACATATTTGGCCAAGATTCAAAATGACTTCATGCTTTCTGAGGTCCAGTTCAGTTAGAATTTGAGATCAAGCAAAAAAAGTCAGGTCTAAAAGCTGATTAAAATAGATTTCCTCTCTATATTCTTTCAGGTACTAATTTATTTTGTTGGGAGTGTTTTTCTCTTGAAACTCCCAAATAAATTCTCTCTTCCCAGGACTTTCATGAGCATCAATTCACTAAAGATGCCCAAATCTACATTTTAAGGTCAAACTTCCCCTAAATTTAAATAATTATCCACCTAGATATCCACCTTGAACTCAACACCTCCCCAAACTGAATTCCTCTTCCCACACAAGTCTGTACTGACTCCATTCTGGCCACACTATGTAACTTCTCATCTGGAAGTGGACTCTAGTCCACTGGATAGGAGTCTCGCTACCTATTCTCTCCTTCACCCTCTCACCTATCCAGTCATTCACTAAGCCCTAAGCTCCAGTCATTCCCAGCTTTAATTATACTCAAGTTTGTCCTCTTGTTTCTATCTCTGACTCCAGTGAAAGCTTTTCTTCATTGCTCACAAAACTTATTTTCACAGCCTTCAAACTGGTCTCCTCCCTTCAATCTATCTACAACAGTGCTCCTGAGTGCTCTCCTTAAAACACCAACTTGGCCACATCATTCCCTGTTTTAAAACCCACCAAATATTCCCAGACATCTCCAGAATAAAGTTCACAATGCTTTCCCTGCTTCTCATCTCTCCTGCTTAGGCCCAGGTTCTTCTGCAAGCATTTACACTCCGGCCATATCAACCTGCTTGAAGTTGCTTGAACACATCATGTTGTTTTAGAACCTCAACACTTTGAACAAGCTAGGTCATCTGCCTGAGATAAAACGCATACTAATTCTTGAGACTCAGGTCAAACATTTCCTCCTCTGGGCTCTTAAAGTAGTGGTTCTTCTGTTTTGTCCTGGTCCATTTCTTTAACTACTCTACATTTGAAATGAAGTGTCAGTCTCCTACTAGATTGCAAATACCTTATGAAAAAGAAGTGTAACAAATGTATCTTTACTCCCCCATGGTCTAGCACAGTGCTTCACTCACAGGGTACCTCCAATAAATGCAGGGTGACAGACGGATGAGTTAGAGAAAAATCTTGAGTTCTGTTAAAGCACAGAAGGAACACTGCAACTGCTTTAAACCACAATTCTGAAGGCTGGAATGTGGCCCCATGGCGGTGACTGATGTTGTTGAAATGAACAGCAGTATGACAATCGGCTCTTTAAAATACAAAACCACCATCTAGTTATTGTCATGACCAGCTTCTACCTCTAGCCTATATTTTCTTTCCTTCTTTCTTTAAAATATGACTGAACTAGTTTTTAATTCTATATAATCTTTAGTTCATCACATATATGAGGGGGGACCCCCCCCCAAAAAAAACCCAGAATTACCTTCTGGAGGGCAGACTTCCCTCCCTAGGTGAGTGTTCTAGGAACCCATCTATATCTGTGTACCAGCTAGCATTGTTGTGAGAGGCTTTTGTGAAAATTTTTTAAAGACTCTTTCAAAGTATTTGCCCATTTCATGATGGGTGATTTACAAGCACACCTGCCCACACCCTGCTGAGCATTCAGCAGTTTTTGACCTATAAATGTCATGACCCCCATGCCTCATCCTCCCTATTCACCCAATTTCACCCCAAGCAATTTTCTTTGTTTGTTTCCCCAGATGAAAAAAGTCCTTCATGGAAACATTTTGTTGATGTGGAAGAGGTAAAACAAAAAACAGCAGAAGCACTAAAAGCCATCAAAATTGACAAGTTCAAAAACTGTTTTGAGGAGGGAAGAAAAGGTGTATTGCATCAAATGGAGAATACTTTGAAGGTGACTGAAATTTAAACATGTAAGAATAAATTTACAATTTTTTATAAATAAAACTTATTTTTTTGTATATATAGGTAGGAAAGTAGGTAGGGATATAGGATATAGTTATACATTTTAAGAAAACCTGAAATAATCTAGAGCTAACAATTGTGACAGTTTTTGCCCATCTTGTGGTAGTTCTTTGGAAAGTAATTTTGACTTCTCAATAATTATTTTAAAATATTTGAATGAACAATCTAAGAGTTTGGATCTGCTCAAATGAGTGTCTTTAGGAAATTCGGGTTTTTTTTGTTTGTTTGTTTGTTTTTTTAATCTTGAGCTTCTCTCTCAGTCCTATCCCCATTTTATAAAGGAGAGAGCTGTGGAATGTACTGTTCTAGGGGGCAATCTAATTGTCCACTGTTAGTGACAGATGTAGTTCTAGGGGTGACAGGAAAAGCTTGGGATGGTCCACACTATGAGGACAGATGCCTTTCCCAAAGCCCATAGATGCTCAATATAAATAATTGAATAGCTGTTGATGCTAATGACACTAATTTACTTAATGAACATTCACTATGTATAAAGCAGTGTGTTGAGTGTTTCCCATGCATCTTCTCATTTCACCTTTGGGTAGCCCTGTGAGGTGGGTGTTATTTCCTCCTTATACAGAAGAGGCCACCTGGAGGCAGAGAGGAAGGAGAAGTGCCTCAAGACTATAGCAAGAAGGCCCAGGTTCTGCTCTTGTCTCTGACTCTAGCTTCTAGTCCATAGAGAGAACTAGCCTGTTTCAAATGTTGCTTCAAGCTTTTACATTCTAGGATTCAAATCAAAATGATACTAGAATCATTTGTGAGGGAAACAGAAGTCATGCTTTATAATAAAATCTCTATTTAAAATGTATTGCTTAGCATAGTAAACCTTCTCAAGGGAAACACAGAAGATTAAATCAAAGAAGTCCAATGCAACTAGAGGTACACAGACTGTGTCCTTGTAAGTGGCAGTTTTTAACTAAGGAGATGTAGCAGTTGCTACAGAGCCCTTTCTTTTATTTTCCAATCCAATGGAATGAAAAGCAATGGTAATTTCTAATATTGAAGTTGTCGTTCTTTTCTATAGTTTAATTTACAAAGTATAATAAAATTGCAATACCATTTTCAAAAAAACCCACCCAGATAGATGAACATTCACAAATTACTTTTTTGGCCATTTGCAAAGGTAGGAGCAGGGTAGGAATACTGGGGGGAAATAAAAAGCAATGACTGGTTATTTGTGACCTTAATCTTGATTTAACAGTGACCCCCCCCCCCCACATTTAACTTAAAATATTTACCTAGCAGGTAAGTTAAAGGTAGGTTTCTTTATCTATCCCATTAAAATTCTAATTAATTTCACAATAGACTCCTCATGATTATTTAAAAACTGGCAAGGCCCTGCTAGTGACAATACCTATATTTTTATTCCATAAGGCATTTGAGCTTACGAAAGAGTTACCAAGAGGGGGTATCTTCATTACATAAGTCACTGCCTTGTGGAGATAGGTCTGGGATGGCTTAAATGCTTCCTCTAGTTTTACCCAAATGGTACCTGAACAGAAGTGTTAGTGTAGATGTCTGTTTTATTTAAACCAACCTTCCACACTCATTAAGCAGAGACCACCACCCTTTCATCCTCAGCTATTTCTTTTCCTCACAGATATGTGTTGGCACTCCACAGAACACTACTGGAAGGTTAATCTATGACTGTGACACATCCATAGTTTAGCTATTCAGAGCATTATGTCAATGGATAGATTTAGTGTCATGGGTTCTTTTGCTTATCTCCATGTTGCTTTATTTTTCTCTTCTTGGGCTTCTTTCCCTCCTTCCTTCCCTCCACCTTTAACGCATGCTCACACCTGAATTCTAAATTACTGGTCCAAGACCAAAGGAGTAACAAAAACAAATTCAGGTCCACCTGTTTCAATGAATAAACAACCCAAAACTCTTGGCTTCCTGACCACAAAATTATATGAAATTAGTGACATCTACCTCAATATGCATTAACCTCTCCTTAACAAGCTGCCTCCTTTATCTTCAGTTCTCAGTATGCTTTAGGATGTCTTTTATTTCTTCCTTATCTGTGGCTCTTTTATTCCCACAGACTTTTTAAAAAATACATTTGGTAGGTGATATGATCAGTGCATTTCCTTTGAAATTAAAGTTTCTTTTGATACTGAATTCAGTACATTTAGAGTAGAAATCAAATGACTTAGACTGGTTACAAAGATTTAAGTCAATAGAGAAGAATTTAATTTGCTGGTGTTGGGTATCATAATCAAATAGAGAACTTGTTTCCATTCTACAATCTATCAAATCAAAGTTTACAAGTGTCTCCAAAATCATATTAAGTTTATTTATTCAACAAATATTTAGTAAATGCCTTTTATGTGCCTGAGGTAGCCTTTACTACTAGGGTTACTAATACAAACTATTTAGTCCCTGCCCTTGCCTTCAAGAGCTTCTAGTCTAGTAAAGAAAGGAGATGTTAATTCTAAAATTAAGCTTGTAGTGATCTGATTACAATTATGATTGTTGCAATGAGGGAGATGATGGGTCTGTGATCTAGCCTAATATATGGGTGGAAACAGTGGATGAGGGTGGGATCAGAAAAGGATGACCTGAGAAAGTAGCATTTAAGCTGATACCTAAAGAATGAGGAGGACTCAGTGTGGAGAGCAGGACCAACAAAATGGCATTGGCCCAATCAAGACAGCATAAAGTATATAAAACAAGGGAGAGTCACTCATGTCAACTAAGGTGGCTTTCAGTCAGCCACGACACTTTGGTTCGAGAGGAAAACTACCTAGACACATCTGGCAAGGGGATACACTTAAGATATCTACCATGTAGTCAGAACAGACATGTTTGGCAAGGAGACACAGCTAATATATCTACATGTGATTAGAATGGCCATGTCTTCAGAGTGAGACCACATACAGATAGGCTCCTGGGGAAATTCCACCCTTGCCAACAGAGTGTAAAGCAGAACAGCCATGTACCAACCATAGGCTCCTGGACAAATTCCAAACTTGGCATCAGGGGTGTCAAGACATTCATCGAAAAAACCCAGAAGGGTGGAGTCCACCACTTTCCAGGTATCACTGATGCAGGTTCCAGATTGCAGCTGAGACAGCTGAGATCCACACACTAGAGTGCTGTTCCACACCACACTGATCTCCCTTGGCATCAGCTGCTGGAGGCTCTGCCCTGCTGAAATAAAGACTTCACCTGACCTGCTGCTCACCTTCCTTGCAAGACGCTGACAACTTCTCTGCCCATTGTGCTGTCTTCTGGGCCTGCAGACTGAGACTCTGGGACTCGGGTTCATTATCCCTCATTGGTTGTTGTGTGTGTATATGTTGTAATTCTCTTAGATTGTTAGAGTGTAAATAGAATATTAATGCATGTTGATGTTCTACTTTAAGTGAACCTGCATTCAGTAAAAGCTGACTGAATAGCATAGTTACTGTATGTGACTCTTGTCTATTCCTTGGCGCCAGGCTGCTCAGCAGGCAGCTAGCGGAGCAGCTGCCCAACTGACTTATAGGAAGGACTGTATCATGGACATATACTCATGACATTCGGTGAACATCTAGACAGACAGGAGAGAAAGAGGCTTACTGCACTTGAGGAAAAAAAAGATAGGGCCAGTGTGGTTGCAGTATAGACAGAAAGGCAGAACGACATCAGATGAGTCAGAAAATAAGCAGGGCCACCATCATAGGAACTCAAAGGCCACATTAATACTTTAAAACTTCATGCTAAAAGCAGTGGGAAGCCATCAAAGGTTTTTAAAGCTGGAAACGGGCATGTTCAGGTTAAGAGTTTCAGCCCATCCACTTGGCTCAGTGGAGAGACCCTGCACTTCTCGGTGATAGTGGGGAAGACAGTAATTACCCACATAGTGTCAGTTGATTATAGGAGATGTACCAGAGAATAATCAATCCAAAGAAAGCAAGTGAAACTTTAGTGGAACCCCCCAGTTTTGAACCTCTAACCAAATTGTCCTTTCTGAATCTCTTATTTCAAACTTCTGGTGTAAACAGCTCCGGCATCCAAATGAGAATAGGTTAAAGGCAGTAGAACTAGAAGCAGAAAGGCTAATTAGGAGTTCATTGTCTAGACAAGTGAGTCTGGTGATTCAGGAAGGAGAGAAAAGTGAAAGTATATAAGCTATATAGAAGGCAGAATCTATAGTACATGGTGACTATCCTTATTAAGATTTTAACATTTAGTTTTAGAAAAATTCATCCTTTTGCTTCCTCTTAAAATATATATGTGACACTGGAATATGCTCATAAATTTCAATAAATTTTTCATACATATTACATAAAATGTGAGCCTGCCAGATGCTTAAGACAACAAATATTTTCATCAATCTCAAATCTTTTAGGAACTTCACAAAAGGATAACTTAAAATTTAATTATAAACAATTATTAGCTAATCATTTAAAAAGACCTATTAAGAATGTTTGTGCCTGGCCAGTGTGGCTTGGTTAGTTTGAGCATCATCCTGTACACCCTGTATATATCATATGCCGAAAGATTGTCGGTTCGATCCCTGGTCAGGGCACGCGCCTAGGTTAAGTGTTTGAATCCTGACTGGGGCGCATGCAGGAGGCAACCGACTGATGTTTCTCTCTCACAGTGACACCTCTCTCTGCCCTCGACCCCTCCTTCTTCTCTCTTCAAAAAAGCAATGAAAAAAGGTCCTTAGGTGAAGGAAAATAAAAGAATGTTTGCTGGACAACCCAGTCCAATTTACTTCAAAAATACAGGGGCAGGCAAAAGTAAGTTTACAGTTGTTTATATGGAAAATACAATGATTAATAAATCAATAAATAATAATACAAGAATAAATTCTGTTTTGTGTACTGACAACTGTAAATCTATTTTTGCCAATCCCTATATTGGATCACTCTACTGAATCAAAATGAACTTGCTCCCTTGCTAATCCAATTCCATAAGATTTTACGCTACACTAAAACTATTAAATTTAGGGATAGCATAGCTTTAATTTTTAAAAAATCAGGTCCATGTGAGCTATACTAACAAACTTTGGAAACTGAAAGTTATCACCAGTGGAGTCTTCCATTCTAGCTTTTATACTTCCAATGTGTTAATATAAAAATGTTAAGCAAACCTACTGACTCGATTAGCCTTTTAGGCAAAATAATGGCATTTTTAGCATGAAGCTAAAAATATGCATATTGAAATAACAATGATTCTAAAATCTGTGGAGCTCAAAGTCAAGATCAAATAGCATAATCAATTTTCTCATAAGCATTTGGAATGTCTCCTTAATGTTGAGATGTGATAATTAATAGCTGTGTGGCAGTGTCATTTTGAAAAAGTCTATTAAGGAGGAGAGATTGCTGTTCACTCTACACACTGTTGTCCAATAGCCAGATAAAAGGATACCAGGAAAAATTTTTAAAAACAAGAAACAGGAAAAGTTGATAACCATGATAAAGAACTGAATTAGAGAAGATTTGTATGACATTTGAGATTCTGGAAGAAGAAAGGAGAGACTTTCAGAGTAGCAGTGGTGTATGATGGTGAAAGAAGGGAGAGAGATGGTAAAATATTTCATTTAATGTTATGAAAGAATTATTTGTTCTTTTATGAAAAAAAGACTATAGTAAAGATTTTAAAATGCTTTTCAATTATTTTGGATGCCAGATTCATTACTGTTTGAATGTACCAGCATCCTTACACAAAAGCCTAATAAGAGTTGGTATTACATAATTACAGTAATATTGAGAGTATCAATATTCTTATACCACTTGAAAACAGCCGTGCATGGACAGTAGCAATACCATTCTGAGAGCACAACAGCTCAAGTATAATTCAGGTTACTTCCATATGCTGGAGTTTTCTTTTGCGAAGATTGTTCCCCTTTCTCCAAATTTTCATTGGCTCAGTGACTACTCAGATACCATATCTAAGTTTACACATCTGTTCTGCAGACAGAGCCTCTCAAAACCTACAGCTGCAATGCTGTCCAAAAGAACTCTCTGCACTAATAGAAGTGTTCTAGATCTGCGTGGTCCAATATGGTAGCCACACGTGACTATGGAGCCCTTGAAGTATGGTAGTATGACTAAGGGAGTAAATTTTTAATTGTATTTAATTTGAATAAAATTAAACACATTAAAATTAAAACTAAACAAAATTAATTAAAATGTAAATAGCCCCATGTGGCTAGTGATTACAATACAAAATTACAGACAAAGCCTGTTTTTCAATTTTATTAGTATTCTTCGTGCCTTCTTTCTAGTACCATGCACTTTTGCAGTTATGTAATGTTTATAATTATTTAATGACCATCCTCTCCACGAAACGATGAAGATTCTCTTGAACCCACCGTGATATTCCACACCTGACACACAGTGCCTACTCAAAGAGTTGTGGACAAAGTGACTTATCATAAAGAAAACTTTTCACTATTTTAATCATATCATATCAGATGTTAACCTTTTGTTTATATGAATATGAAAGGTTGATGTAATAAAATGGAAACACTGGCTATTTACAAGGTATGAATTTTCTGGTAGAGTCCAAAAAATGCTTCCAAAAATTATCAAAATCTGTGGGAAAAGGTACTTGTCACAGATTTTTCCTAAACTCTTCCCCCACAGCCCTTCCCACACACACGAACACAGCTGCCTTCAAAAAAGCCTTCTATTTTGCTCTAAAATCTGTTCTGGCTATGAAAATGATGACACTACTCTGAAAAATAAAAATTTAGTGTGAAGCAAATTCACAGTTTAGCTCAGGATGGTAGGAGAAAGTTGACACAAAGAAGCTGTCCCTCCTTAGTTTAAATAAACATGCTATCTTTAGATCATGGAAGTTAATTTTCTTAAATCCTTTTAAATATGCTAACTTCTCCAGAGGCAAATGCTTACTAGTTATTCTTTGTTAATTTTGAATATGAAATATATATATATATATATATATGCATATACAGTATGCAGTATATTATTTTAATAACCCCAGTGGGAATAGTGACATAGAGAGATGGACAGTGTGTAGGGACATACAAATTCCAGAGAATGGTGGTTATAATTCACTGGGAAATATGCTTAGTTTGTTGATTCTTTAGCTAGTTTGTTCATCTATCCATTTATGCCTCTCTCCACATGTAGGTCCACCCTTTATACTTATAGTATCCTTCATCACAGAACACACAGAATGTGTTCAAAGTTGGAAAAATACAACTAAAATACAAGGCTCTATGGAAAGCTGTCTCCAAGAGAAGTATATATAGCCCATCCTGGGAAGAAATGTTAAGATGAAAACAGTTCAGATGCATGCAACAGAGAGAGCTGACATACTTCATTTAGAATTTTAATAGATGACACTAGTGTGAACCCTTCCTTCTAATCCTGAAATTCATTGGATTAAGACTCAATCCAAGAGAACATGGGGTGGGGATGGGAAAACACATAAACACTGAATAATCCATAAGTGTTACATAAATTAATGGATTAATGATTAAGACAATTAGTGAATGATTTAAATATATAAAAGGACAGCTGACAGCATCAATATTTTGAAATAAATGAAGCCATGTGAGGACCATTATTATAAAAACCCGTAGTATTGACCCAACTAAATTTGTTATGAAGAGTTATAAAGTATACAATTATAACTCGTGTCTAAATGTTCTTAATCTGGTGTTTGCCCATCTTTTCAGGGGGCTTAACAGGTAAAGCATACAAACCAAAACCATCAGGGCGCTAGAGAAACTTTTCATCTCCTGTAATATAGAGCTATAGACATTTAATCATTTTAAGGTTGAAATACTAGGGAATTTCTGCCAAGTCCTATTATTTTTCAGCAATAATTTAAATAAAGAAAGCATTTGTTAAAAGTACAGAACAAACTACACAGACTTAACATGTCAGGCTAATGTGACAAAATTATTTACTATCAAGGTAATTTAAAGATGGGTGTGACATTTTGCTTTTCTGGTTTCTTCTAGAAAATGAAAAATGTCTTTGAGTATTGTTAGCAAAGCCTGATCTCCATACACACTGGCTATGCAAGTAATGCAGAAATCATGGTGATTATTATAAATCTGGCTGAAGGACCAAGCTGAGAAGTTAATTTCATTATCACAAAATAACTTGAAGGTAGATTTAACATGGATTCATAAAAATAAAGCACTAACAGGAAGAGAACATAACCTATTAAAAACACTACAAATTAAGCAGGTGTTACACATCCCCAACCCTTGGAGAATTGCTTATGTGACCTGGCTAAAACTGGTCTTGCAGAGTATGACTTTTGTTTTTCGTCATACAATGATAAAGAATCCACTTAATCCCACAGCAGTGAAAATGAGAGCATTTTACTGCTATGGGGTGAACTGCTAAAGGTGAATTGAGTTTTAGATACTTACTCCTAATTGTTCAAGATTTTATTCTATCATCATTTTCTGCTTCAATGCACAGGCACCCTTAGGCCAAGGAATAGATTTCACTATAAATTTAAATACATCCTTATACCCCAAAAGAGAAGCATTTTTTCTCAGATAATTCTTGTAATCAGAATCCAACTCCCTAGATGAAATAGGTCAAATTAATCAAATCTTCCCCAAAATATCGCTTTGAGTCAATAACTGAAAGAGCTATTCTAATTAATCCAAACACTATAGATACTCAATGTTGATAATTTTGGACATTAAATATAAAACTATATAATATGTAATCTTAAGTAATTATATTTTCGTAATCCTAACACCTCAACTTAATATATTAGAGATACTTTTATTGTTCCATAACCAGAACACTGAGCACTTGTTGGTTCAACAAGTATATGTCACTTGCCATGAGTTTATTCCAGTATTCAGGGAAGGCCATCAGTAAAAAGATAATTACTGTAAATATTTTTAGTCATTAGAGCAAGATTTTGTATAATCGAACAAGACCTTAAAAGATATGCTTATTTATTGTCACAGTAAACCACCAGGTTCATTTTATAGAGGCATTGGTGAGAGGTAAGGATGTGCCCAGCTTTCAGAACATCTGACTAAGAAACAATTTACAAAACAAATGAAAATAATGGAAATTGATGTGTACTGCAAAAGAATCCCCAGGTTGGGGAAAAAAAAACCCTACCTAAATATTTGTTTACCAGTAGCATCTCTAGGCCTTTGTATAAATGGATTTACAATATTCTATTTTATTTAATATATACGATAATTATGATATGCAACAGCAGTAGCACCAACAACAATAGCTACAATTTATGAAGTAATTTATGTGGTCCATGCACTATGCTGACTCCATACATATGTTGTCCTACTTAGGCCTCATAGCACTCCTAAGAGTTAGGTGCTCTCATTATTTTCCTTTTACAACGAGACCACTGGGACTCAGAGTAACTTCTCAAGGTTGTACAACCTTGTTGGAAAACGATGATAAAGTTTAAATAATTTTTTAAATTTTTCAATGTTCAGGAGGAGTGCCACTGTGAATATTCACATACTTTTAGACATGTACAAGTTTGATTGATTGACTGCATAATTATTTTCCAGCTTTTCAGATCTATAAATACAAACCAATTATCATCATTACCTATTTACAACCTCTCTGAGCTTTTTGATCTGGTAAGGCAGAGATGGAGAAATTTTTCTTGTTGATTTCATTCATCACATGGTATCCACCAGAGAATTGGGGACTGATACTGCCTCCGTTCACATTAGACTGGAAGCTTTATAAACTCAAAAGCATTATCAACCCCAGTCAATTCCCAGGTTCTCATGCAAGCAAGAAGGCAACAACATAACAAAAGAGCCACACAGACTGGTTTCTGGGTCTTAGTTTCATGACCTTGCATCCTTTGAAATTCCATGATTTATAACATAACCAAAGAATTCATGGCAAGCACCTTGGTGCTTTGTGTCATACATAAATATTCTGTACTACTCAAATAGAGGATGAGGCAAAAGTAGGTTTACAGTTGTTTGTATAGAAAAGAATACAATAATTAATAAACTGTAATACAAGAGTAACTCTGTTTTGCCCACTCACAACTGTAAACCTACTTTGCCCCACGCTGTATTCTTCTCCTGTAATTAGCCCCAAACATTCTTCCCCAACTTAGCAGAAATGTGCTAAATTACTTAGTGGAGAATATAAGGAAAAGAAAATACAATTACACAGAAAACAGTATAAAAACTTACATGGAACTCTTCCATTGCATAGATAAAATTTCAAAGAATAGGGAAGAGAGTGGATTTACAAATACAGTCATACCTCGGTACTCGCCGGCTTCAGAACTCATCAAACCCTGTACTAGTTGCATTTTGATGAGGAAAAAAGAATGTTTCAGCACTTAACACTTGCTTTGGGACTCACTGCACTTGCTAGAACTTGTATGAGTCATGATGCCACACCGTGAGAGAAAATGCTTCATTGTTTGGTACTCATCTGCTTTGGCACTCATCACAAGTTCCAGAATGTATCAATGATGAGTACCAAGGTACCACTGTATTTGTCTGTACTGGTTCCTCCCTTTCAATATCGGAGGTGCCTGTGTTTAATATGAGCTCTTTATATATCAGATTTTTGCAACTTTAACTTATTAGGACTGCTAGACTGTACAATTGTTATTCTTTTTCTGCTCAAGTGGGTAGACTAAGAGCTTGAGGCAGTGATAAGTGCCCTGGAATTGCAAGTATGACCTGTTCAGAAAGACCAGGGTGACTGCAATCCCAGGTCTGAAACTGTTTCTCAAAGCCTAGAGCTGTGCTGCCCAATATCATACCTGGTAACTACAAGTGGCTATTTACATTTATGTTTAATTAAATAAGTTAAATTAAAACTTTCATTCTTTAGTCACACTAGCCATATTTTAAGCTTTCAGTAGATATATACTACTCAACAGCTATGATCTCAGACAGCACTAATGCAGTTCCATTAGACAGCTCTAACTTGTTACCTTGACCAGGGTTTAAATCAAGACCAGTCAATGAGTCACACGCCAACACTGGTCAACTTGAATTGGCTTGCTAGAGTAGAAAAGATTTTCAGTGCTGGGAACAGCGATGTCTCTCTGAGACGTAAAATTGGGGAGTTGTAGATATGTATGCCAAATAAGGCTTATAAGACCTTCTATTAACATCAATATAGAGCTGCCAAATATCTAAAACAAAGATATCGCATCTCAGAAATCACCCATGTCTTTCCATGTACTATTTCAACATAAGCATGAAATAAGTATTTCCCCCCAGGCACTTAGATTTAAATAAAGTCTTCAATATCATCCTTAATCACAATCTATCTAGGTTTGCCCAAGAAACAATCTTATTAAGTCAGAAAATATCTACAAATCCATAATATAGATAATACCAATTTTTACATGCCTATTTACCTACATAAAAAAAAACTTATATGACTATCACTGTTCTTTTTTCCTTCTTAAGTAAACAACTGTGCCACTGTTAACAGTGCCAATCTAGAGTCCATATTTTTTTCCTGATGGAACTCAGTAATCTAGTCAGAGTTTTTTCCCCTCACTCAAAAATCATTTTTGTATACTCCCATTGCAACAGACCTTTTGTAAAGCAAACAGAGCTGTATGCAACATATCAAATACAGCATCTGGTCTAGTCTAAATTTCTAAATGACAAGCACATCAAGAACAACATGCATTTGGAATTAGGCAGGGAATGAGAAATCAGGCTGCTAGCTATCATTAGCAATCATCTTCCCCAGACACTGCCTCCACTCCCTGCTACACCACCTATGCCTGCCACAGATCTCTTGCTGATGTCATGATTAGCTTGTCAAATCAAATTCAGCAGTACACAAGCATCTGTAGTGACATTTCTCCTTTTGTATTTTCATTCACTAGGGAGAAATGAACTCTACTTAGTAGGTATACTCTCCATTATCTGCTGCAATTCTAAACCATTTGAGTGGCATTACTAAAATGAATTGGCACTGATAATAGAGCAATAGGAATGAATACTGATTGAAAAGTAGGTAGGGACTAGGAATCTTGTGTGCACTTACTTTCCAGTGAGTTCCTAGAGTTTTGATGAGGCTAAAAGGGTGCAGTTTTGTTTCCAGCTATGACCACTGAGTGAGGTCTCATCTAATAATGGCCTTAATGACTTGCCAGACATGGTTGTGATTGATAATACAGAATAAATCATGGGAAACTTGAATTAGATATATCTATCCCAAATCTCTAGAGCAGGGGTTCTCAACCAAGAGGTAACTTTGCCCCTCCCTCACCTTTTAGGGGTATTTTGGTTTTCACAATTGGGAATGAGGGTGCTACTGGTATATAGTGGTCTGAGGTCAGAGATGCTGCTAAGCATCCTGCAATGCACAGGGAGGACCCCTCACAAAGAAGTACACAGCCCAAAATGTCAATAAATCCAAGGTTGAAAATCATGCCCTAAGGCTATGTATAATCACTACTGCTTACTTATTTATTCAAAGACTTACATTTTGCATGGACATGAGCTGCTTAAAAAAATAAATAAATAAAAAAGGCTCCTCTACTCTGTCCATTCACAGATTTTTAGCTTAACAAAGACAAAGGTATATCTTTTAGCCCAAATAGTATTTTCAACATAAGTTATTTATTGAATCCTTATTCATTTAGTCTCCCTAACAGAAAAATTTATTTTTAATCTACTATCAGCATTTAATTATTCTTGGATCAATTCTCAAGGTCAAAAAGACATTAATTACAAAAATGCAAAATGTGACCATCTTTACAGTACTATTTTCTGGAATGCTTATGTGAAAGTAATGGTGATTAGATGTCCTTTTTCTCTGAGAAAAATCCAATTACATTTTTATAAAATTTCATTAATTCTCACTTCTTAATTTTTCAACCACAATTTACATTCAAAGCATTCTGCACCAGTTTCAGATGCACAGCAAAGTAGTCAGAAAGCCAAGCACTCTCCAAATGGTTATCCTAGCTGACCCAGGCACTGACCTGCCCATACATCATTATCTCAACATTATTGTCTGTGTTTTCCATGCTGAAATCTGAATCTCTGTGGCTATTCTACAACTACCCATTTGTATTGCTTAATCACTTCATTGTTTTCACCTAGTCCCCAATCCCCCTCACCTCTGACAGCTATCAATGCCTTCTCTGTATTTATGAGTCTGTTTCTGCTTTGCTTGTTTGTTTATTTTTTCATTAGATTCCATATATAAGTGAAATCATATGATACTTGTGTTTCTCTGACTGTCTTATTTCACTTAACATAATACCCTCTAGGTCTATCCATGCTGTCAAAAATGATAAAATTTCCTTCTTTTTTGCAGATGAGTAGCATTTCATTGTGTAAATGTACCACAGCTTTTTTTTTCCACTCATCTACTGAGGGACACTTGAGCTGCTTCCAAATCTTGGATATTGTAAATAATGTTGCAGTGAACATAGGGAGGCATATATTTTTTCAAATTAATGTTTTGTATTTCTTTGGATATACTCCCAGAAGGGGAATTGCTGGGTTCACTCAAAACAATTCCTGTCAAAATACCAATGATGTATTTCATAGAACAAGAACAAATAATTAAAAAATTAATATGGAAACACAAAAGATTCCGAATAGCCTCAGCAAAGTTGAAGGTATCAAGCTACTTGAAATCAAGCTATACTACGAGGCTATAGTAATCAAAACATCATGGCACTGACATAAAAACAGACATATAAATCGATGGAACAGAATAGATAACCCAGAAATAAACCCGTGACTACATGATCAATTAATATTTGACAAAAGATACAAGAATATACAACAGGGGCCCTGGCCAGTTAGCTCAGTTGGTTACAGCGTCGTCCTGATACGCCAAGGTGCTGATTTGATCCCTCATCAGGGTACATCCAAGAATCAACCAATGAATGTATAGATAAGTAGCACAACAAATTGATGTCAGTTTCTCAAGTCAATCAATAATTTTTTTTTTTAATTTAAGAATATACAATGGGAAAAGACAGTCTACTCAATAAATGGTGTTGGGAAAATTGTACAGCTAGAACTAATAAAAATGAAACTAGACCACCTTCTTACACCATACACAAGAATAAACTCAAAGTGATTAAACATTAATTATAAGACTCAAAACTACAAAAATCCTAGAAGAAAACATAGGCAGTAAAATCTCAGACATTTCTCAGAGCAATATGTTTTCTGATCTATCTCCTCAGGCAAGGGAAACAAAAGAAAAAATAAACAAATAGGACTACATCAAACTAAAAGGTTTTGCACTGCAAAGAAAACTATCAACAAAATGAAGTCCAATTACAATTTGAGAGTTTGGTATCTACCCATGCAAGGGCATAACAACACATTTTTCTTCACACATGCTGAAGGGAAAGCAAACACACAGTAGTTAACCCCTAAGAGTTTATTAGTTCCCCTCTTATTACTGTAATCACCATGCAATTACTGCATTACCATGTACTGCTCAGGCACGGGCATACACATATGTACAAAGGATGGTGATCAATATTTCTCAGCATTTTCTACCATTAAAAGTATATTTTAAAACCTGACAAAAATGCAATGTCCACCTGTTACAACTTTCCCCTAACTCTTTAATAACCTCGCCAATAAAAGAAAATGCCAAGCATCACAGCTTTAATTGCACAAGAAAATGCTTGTATTTTGAAAGTAGGTTCTTAGTAATAGTTGAATGCAATAATCTGAAATGCTACAGCAAAAGTTAATGACAGCACATGAGTACTGACTGCCATCTTATTTTTGAGTCAAGTATTTCATAAAATGCTAGGTTTCATTGAATAAATAGAAGTGATATATCCGGTGCAGAAGTTGTGATGTGTATGATATATTTGTATCTTAAAAATATGATTTAAATATTTCAGAAGGAATCTTGAACTTCCAATATAGGAAAGAAAACAGAAGCAGTATTTCACGTTTGGATTCTGGTGTTATAGTGGGAATTGACAAAGCATGCAAGGATAAAGCAGGCTTTTAGTCACATAAAAATTGCCAAGTGCTAACTTCATTTTATATCAAAATAATTACAAAACTAAAAACAACAGGAACAACAATAAAGAGAGAAAAATACCACTTCGAACCAGGGTAGCCCCCTCAGCACACTCAACAGATATACAATTGTTTAAAAAATGGAACAAACATGTTATTCATTCCCCAAGTGCACACAATACTTCAAGACACATGCTGGGAAAGATGAACAAATCTATGAGGTGTTTATGCAAGAGCAAAAAAAAAAAAAAAAAAAAAAAAAAAAAATCCCAGAAATAATTTAGACGAAACCTATTGTCAGAGTCTAATTTTATGCTCCATGCCTTCCCCTCCTTTTACTCTATGCAGCCTTTAAATATGTTCATCTTGTTCTAATTGCTCAGTCATGGACATAGCCTTCTAAGCAAAAACCTATTATTACAGCATAGAAAAATGAATAAGTTGCTGACATAACAGACACTTGGTACACGTAAAATATTCCTAACCACATTTGAGATGAAACCCAAATAAGCACACTAATGGTATTCATATGACAAAGAACACATCCTAACTCTACTTTAGGTAGCTTTCTGCATAAGCTAAGTAGCCCCAAATCTGACATCCACATCTGAAAAGGCAAGTGATACCTTTTGATGTCCCTCATATATGTTGGTGTGGTCTGAATGTTTGTGTCTCCACAAAATTCACATGTTGGAATTACTTATGCCCAAAATGATAGTGTTAGAAAGAAGAGCCTTTGGGAGGTGATTAGGTCATGAGGGTGTAGTCCTCACAAACGAGATTAGTGTTCTTATAAAAGAGACCCCACAGAGTTCCCTAACCCCTTCTACCATGTGAAGATACAATGAGAAGTTTACCCCCCAGGAAATGGTCATCTCCCAACCATGCATCCACCTTGATCTCAAACTTTAAGCCTCAAGAATTGTAAAAATTAATTTGTCATTTATAATCTACCCAGTCTGTGATATTTTGTTATAGAAGCCCTAAAGACTAAGACATATATGCAGTTATAAATAGTTACTTTTCTTAGGCGTATTATTGATGTCTTCATGTAATAATAGAGCCTACCTTATATGCCAGTTCTCATGCCAGAAGTTTTCCATGCATCACCTCATGAAATCCTACCAACAACAATATGAATATGGCCATCTGAATTTGACTCATAAGGATGCTGAGGCACAGAGGAACTCAGTAACTTGCCTGAAGTCACAGAGTTAGCAAGTGGAAGAAATTCATCCCTAGAATCCACCTTCTCTGAACACAAAGCTTACCTTCACCCCAGCACCACTCTGGCTGCTTTTGGCTAGCCTGGTGTCCTTTGGCACTCAGTTTCTAAGAGAATTACCCTAATTACTATTGCACTGGCAAGTTACCTTCCTTATAAAAGTGCTTCATTTAGTAATTCATTTGCATTCACTAATGGTTTCCTATATAAGTGGTTGGCAAAGTGTGGTCCTTGGGCCAGTAGCATCAGCATCAGTTGGGAACATGTCAGAAATGCACATCCTCAAGCCCTGTCCCAAATCTCCTGCGTCACAATTCTCAGGCTGAGGTTCAACTGCTAGCAAATGTATAAGCCTTCCAGGTAATTCTGATCCATGTTAAAATTTGAGAATTATTACTCTACTTGATATTTACTATAAGATTTAGGTAATGGTCCTTTTGAAGACTCACTGTTAGAAATGGAAGATAAATATGCATGGTGAGGCATCTTGTTTCAATAACACCCAGGGGGTACATTCTGTCTACAATTCCTCACACTGTCACTTGTCCCCACACATATGCCTTCTGCTCATAATTTCCAGATTACAATGATGTAACAGCTTCTAAAATGACTGTCTGGCTTGGCAGATATTAAAATGCAAGGAGTCTAAGTATCTTTGTTTCTGGATTGAACTTGTCCAATGCAGACCAGAAAGGTAGAGCAACAAGTGACCCATTACTCCACCTCTGAGAACAAAGTAATTACCCCTCGATGGAAGCATCATATTTATGTGCCAAGCATGGTCTATAATGAGTTCTTTACCATGCAACCATATTTCAAGCAATTGTTCACTTAAGTAAACACATTTTAATTACTGTCATTTCTTTCATTATTTATTCTCTAGCCTACAATACACCTGTCAAAAGAAACATTTCCTGTTTGATTGATCGTCATTTCCTTCCATGTTCCCTGGGTCCTATACACATCATCACTACCACCCCCAACTCCATATTTTTTTCCTTAACCAAAGTCAAGCACTTCACAAGTTCTGGCAGACGTGGAGGCAAGGGGGACAGCTGACCAATCGCAAAGGCTGGCAGAGCCTTCCATCTGCTCCTTTGAGAATTCTTTTCACACCTTCTCACAGCACATCTGTCTGCTGCAATTTGGGTGTTGCAACGCTGTTGCTGGTGAAGTGACATGTGCCCTAAGTATTGTCACTTTGAAGAATACCCAAGAAAGAAAATAAAAATAAATGTAATTACAAGTTATCAACTTAAAATTTCATTCACTCACGTGCTTCAAAACTGCCAAATGAAAATAGTTTTAATTTATCTGAGTGACAAATATGGAAATTCAAAAACAATTTTAAGGTTAATCTCAAATCTGAATTTCTAATATTAGCAAGATAAAAAGCAATTTAATTTTCTTTATAGATCTCTAGCTTTTCACAAAACACTTTAAATTGAGTGTCTGCCTGATAATTTATAGTGAAATATGGGTTTTAAGCCAAATGCTTATTAAACTCTTGACTGCTGCCTTAGCTGATATTTTTAATTCTAATCACTTTTGGGACAGGAGGTGGTACCCAAATGAGATATCATATATAATCAACTCAGTATAATAAATATGTTGATTATTTAATGTTTATGATAATTCTTTTATCCTCAAATTTTATGCACTAAATGCTATTTTTAAAAGATAATTTTACAAAAGAAACAATAGAGGTCAGCTTCTTCTAGCAACTTCAGAAACTCTGCCCAAATACAAAGACAATTCCCTCTAGCAGACAGTCTCAGCAACTTCCAAATGATAAATGTGGACAACACACTCAGCAAAAGCCAGATCTGGTGGCTGCCCCCAAACAAATTTTATTTACCTTCTGGTAATTTTTTAAATGTTAATTAATTGCCAACTTTAAAAATTCAGGAGATTACACTTAAATATCTAGAGTCACATCACCTCTTGAATAATTGGGCCCCTTCCAACAGTGGGCTCTCACCCCACATATGAGCTTCCTCCTGGCTCCTGTGGACCCCTGAGTTTGCCACCCTTCTACTGTATTCTGTGGTAGTTAGAGGAACATTCTGTCATTATAAGTTTGAAGTTATACATGAAGAAATCAAAAGGAAGTGGGGCAGAGGGTAAGTTTTGGAGAATGGACAGGAAAGAAAATCGAAAGGGGTTATGAGGGTTCTCTTAGGATGAGGTTAGGGTGTAGGCAAAGCTTCAGGAGTGAAGGCAGAGAGCAAGTCTGAGACAAGGTAAAACAGTGAATGAAGTGGTTAGACTGAGTCTGAGGTGTAGAAATGGAAATACTGGGAGAAAAGTTTAAGAAACAAACCAACCCACTCTACATGCAATTTCAGCGTATTTAGATGTCTAATTAAGTTTGGGTAACATGGCCTACCTTCCAAGCTCCAAGGGTTCCAGTGAGGGAACTGCACTTACTAATACTATAGTATTATAGTCATCTGGCAGCAATGGTGCCCAGACTCAGGAGGACTGGCATTGGGAGCAGGGAGACTGCTTTGGCAAGGAAGTTGGAAAGGCCAGGGAGGCAGCTGAGAGTCATTCAACAGAGAGGCATTTGAGTCTCACTGACTGTGTTCAAACCTTCATGCTACCAAATGTAAGTACTATGCCCTTTTGCAGGTCATTTAATATTTCTGAGCCTTAATCTTTTTATCTTTGATGCAAGATCCCGAATCTATGTCAAAGAGCTGTTGAGGATTAAGTGAGGATATATATATTTCATATATGCTTAGATTAGGTCCTGGCACAAAGTAAGAGCTCAGTGATATCAGCTGTGCTATCACCATCATTATCATCAGCATCAGCATCATCACTAACAACAACACCACTTAAGAAACTTTATCAAGTCCTAAGGGTGGTACCTGAGGTTTGACCTGTGGTCTTGCATGTAAAAATGGAAGTGAACAGATGACAACAAGGTTGTGAGGTAAGAATATTTAAGATGTGATTACCTCAGAAATTTGGGGGAAAAGAGCTATTTAGAAGTATTCAAAGATCAGTGCATGAACCTAAAGCTGGGTGATACTATAAGACAATAAAAGATAGAGAAGGTCACAAAAAAAACTGATCCATGGAAAAGTCACATTTAAGGTGACAGCAGAATACTGCAGTGGAACTATTCAGAAAGCAGTTGAAAAGGTTGAAGTAGAATTTGAAAGAAAGGTCTGTGGCAAGATACAGATTTGAGAGCTAGTGATGTTTAGTGAAGTTAACAATTTCTAACAAAGTACAGAGATTAGAAGCATAGATAAGCCACAGCATCAGGATCATTATTATCAGATCACATTTACTATATGCCAGGAACCATCCTAAGCATGTTACATTGTCTATCTCATTAAGTCCTCAGCATAATTGCCTCCCCATTTTACAGAGGAAGACACTGAGGATTAGAGGTAAAATCCTTGCCCAAAGGTATCTCAATTTTAGGGAGTATGGATTAAAAGTAGAATCCAGAGCTCTCACTCTTAACCATTTGCTACCCCCCTTCCCATAAAAGGGAAGAGAAATCTATGTGTTTTTATAAGCAGAGAAAGATATGTCAGAGGCACAAGTGAATATGTCGTGCCTCTGAAGAAGAGGAAAGTAACAGGTTTATAAACCAGGCAGAGAGCCATCGCAAGGCTAATCTGTGCTCTCAACGGAGAAGAGCACTGGAAAAAGAATGATAAAGATACACTTGGTAAGTTGAAGACTAGTGAAGAAAGCAATTCATCCCAAGATCAAGTTATAATTTCAGTTAGAATGCAGAACAAGTGGTAGAATTTCAATTGTTTACTGTCACCAAAGAAATGGGCAACAGAATTCTGATTTCACATTCATTTACAATAGATTTTTGGGATTATCTGTTGTCTTTTTCTCCACTTTGGGCAAAGTTACTATATTTTGCTTGGAAGGTGGCCAGTACTTAGATTTCATTCTCAAAAGACACATTGGCTTCAAAGATACTAACCCTGGGTAGAAAATAGTACCAACTCCAAAGCTGCCACAAGCACCAGACCACGCCACAGCAACGCACAGAGCAGCTAACACAGCACTCGTCACCCATCGGGGACCACACTAACCAGGGAAATACCCATTTTAGTTAATATTCAGAATGACCCTCATGGGATCCATCCCATTATTAGCCACATTTATAGATGATGACCTAAGCATTTAGTCCATAGTTAAATACTTAGTAAGTGGTCAAGGCAATTAGTCTTTAAAACCAGTTGAGTGTACTTCTGCCACCCCACAAGCTGACCTTCTCTCCTTGACATCTGGTTAAGTCCCTTGGAACTTGAAACATCTATTTACTCCACTAGAAAATTAAGAACTGATTTTGTTCTGACAGATACTACAGTGCCATATAAACTCCATGGTCACCCTGTGCACATTATCTGCACTCTCATACAGGGGTGAGGAGAAAAGCAGTGTGCTGACATGGCAAAGTTTGAGAAATAGTTAAAAAGAAGAAGAAAAGAAAAGAAAATATACAATGAATATTCATTCTCCTCATGCTTTGAAAGAAAATTATGCTAGGGGGGAAAAAAGGTCACTCCCTTGCAGGTTGAAATCATCATTATTACCAAGGACATTCTTGATTAATAAAAACAAAATATTAAATTATAGGTGCTAAGTGAAAAAAGGCAGACACAAAAAGGTTACATACTGCATGATTGCATTCATGTGAAATATCCAGAATAGATAAATTCAGAGAGACAGAACACAGATTAGTGGTTACTAGGGGCTGGGGTGAAGAGCCAATGGGGAGCAGCTGCTTAACAGGTGAGGAGCTTTACTTTGGAACGGTGGAAATGTTTTGGAACTAGATACAGGGGGCGGTGGCACAACACTGTGAATGTACTAAATGCGACCATTCACTTCAAAATGATTTCTTTTATAGTATTCCAATTTCACATCTAAATTTATTTCTTATTTTTTAAAAATTTTACTTATGATTTTTAGAGAAATAGAGGAAGGGGGAGAGAGAGAGAGAGAAAGAGAGAGAAATATCAATTTGTTGTTCCACTCATTTATTCATTCATTGGTTGATTCTTGTATGTGCACTGAGTGGAGATCAAATCCCAACTTGGCATATGGGGTCGACACTCTACCCAACTGAGCTACCCAGCCAGAAACAATTTTTTTTTTTGAGGTTAAATTCCAAGATGCATACCAACAAAGGGATCTTCCACTTTTTCTCCAGAATATTTTTTAAAAATCACTGCAAAAAAGTGTAAACATTTTCTTTGTCATGTTTGGGTTTAATCTAGGGGGTAGGAGGAAGGCTTTGTTTTTCTATCCTTTTTTTTTTCCTCTTTATTCCCCACAAAATCACATATAAAAATGACCCAGAGAAACAATAAAACTTCTTCCCTATGGGTTATGACCACTACAGTATAAATACAAGATAATGAATCACAGGGAAACAAATTATTCACCCATAAAGGTGGTACTCTCTTCACTCAGAATATTCAAAAATAATTGTAAAAGCAGAAAAGAAAGGTAACTTTTAAATTAATTTAGAGGCAGAGCTTAGTTTGCTGTTTGTGTTAGTTCAGGTTCTCTGACCAGCAGACAGAGCCAGCTTAGACATACAACAGATTTATTGGGGGATGAGGGAAGGAAGCAGGAGCAGGCAGGGCTTCCCGACCATGATTCAGGTCTGACTCCTCAGAAAGAGGGAGCCAAGGTAAGAGATTTAGGCAGCAGTAGTTTTTGGCTCCAGGGTAATTCCAAGAAAGGTTTAGCCAAATCCATAAGGACCGCTTGAGCTAACCTTCCCATGAAGGAACCTCATGTATCATAGGTATGGGTGGGTCCTTCCTTCATTCATAAGCTACAGGATGGGTGTCCCCAGCGTAACTCAATGGTGGATCTAGAACAGCAGAAACTGGGTTCTTCAGTTAATGATGCTTCTGCACAAGAGATCTGAGTGGCACATTTTCATGGAACCGCATCAACACATGTATATTCAGAGTCCTCCCTATATTATAAATGTAGTTGTGCATAAGCTCTAACTCTCCTAGCAGTGAGGAACAGGAAAGTCTAACTATTTGAAATCTGAAAATCACATCCAATTTTAAGTAAAAGTTTCTACAGCCACTTCCTCCCAAATCTATGAGGCATGTTGCTGAGGCTGGAGGGGAAAGAAAATACACAAAAATGACCACGGTCTAAACAAAATTCCAGCCAGCAAAGATGAGGACAAAATGAGCAAGTGAAAATCAAGAATACAACCCACATATGTTAAGTCACATCCTGCACATCAAGCGTGACAGTTAATGAATGTTAATTGAAAAGTTTACAAAGAAATATAGATTTTTGCCCATTTAACCATATGGGAAACAGGGTCACTCACATAAGTATTCACGAAATGTTAACATTCCTCCCCTCAATATGAGTATTAAACCTGTCCTTTTAGAGCAATATAAGCATTTTATAATATGTATCCATCAGCTTTATACAATTGTTAATTTTTGCCTGAAATCTCAAGAGATACTTAGTAAATTACACAGTTGATATGTTAGAAAACACTAAGGCTACCAAATGACTCAGTAAATTAAATTATAGAATGAGGTACCTGGAATCAATCTATTTGACTTCATTGAAACCAAATAAAACCATAATACAACATAAGGAAAGGAAACCCTCCTCCACTGTTGGTAAGATTACAAATTGGTGAAGCCATGGTAGAAAACAATATGGAGGTTCCTCCAAAAATTAAAATTAGCATTACCTCTTGGCCTAGCAATTCCACTTCTGGGTATATATTTGAAGAAATCCAAAACCATAATTGAAAAAGATATACGCACCCTTATATTCATTGTAGCATTATTTCAATAGCCAAGATATGGAAGCAACCTAAGTGTCCATCAATAGATGAGTGGATAAAGAAGAGGTGCATATATATGGCATATTATTTGGCCATAAAAAGAAATGAAATCTTACCATTTGTGACAACATGGATGGACATAAATGCTATTATGCTAAGTGAAGTAACTCGGAGAAAGAAAAATACCATATGATTTCACTTATATATGGAATTTAAAGAACAAAATATAGAAACAAAACAGAAACAGACTCATAGATACAGAGAACAAACTGAGGGTTTCCAGATGGGAGGAGGATTGTGGGGTTGGGTGAATAAGGTGAAAAGATTAAGAAATACAAATTGGTTGTTACAGAATAGTCACAGGGATATAAAGTACAGCGTAGGGAATGTAGTCAATAATAATTGTAATAACTATGTATGGTGCTAGTGGATACTTGAATTATGGAGGGATCACTTCATAAATTATATACATGTCTAACCACTATGCTATACCTCTAAAACTAATATAAAATAATATTGAATGTCAACTGTAATTAAAAAAGAAAAACATAATTCTACATAGGTGGAAACAAAATCTATGTTTTGAGGAAAAGCAATGAAGTCTGGATGTAACAAGAAAAGGCTTTAAAGTAATATAATAATACAAATAATGAAACCATTTGTATATGTACACACATATAATACTAAAAATAATTAAGAAGGATAAAAGAGGGAAAGGCTCTCTATAAGAATAAAATTTTATCATATTCTGAGAAGTGAATACTGTGCTTTGCCTAGAATTTTTTGAAAATTAATGCTAATGAATGTACTTTGGGTGAGTTCATCAGCTCCTTTTAGAATATAATGCACTTTATGTCAGCTTCCTGGTCCTCGCAGCAACAATATGCTAACCAGGAACTGAAAATTAATGTACATTTCATTTATATCCTAGGAACTATTTCCTCTTGTAGCATGTAGCTTATTAACTTTAAGGGTTTCTGAGTATAAAGTCTAGTGAATATACCTTGTTTTCTCCTTTCTTAACCCTCAGAATGGGAGAAAGTAGTAACCTCCAACATTTTGTGAAGAAAGACCCTTTTCCCTAAAAGTTAAGCCCAAGGGAGACATGCTGAGAATGTCAACTGCCTGTGACCTAGGCTGTCTCCCACAATGACCCCCTTGGGAGGACAGGCACTAGCTGTAATCTGATGGCACACCACCTGGCCCATGCCCCTCGATAGACTGGCTTCACTGGAATAAGGAGGACAGAAACACCCATTTCAGGATCAGTAGGCAATCCAGCAGTCACATACACAATGGAGCAATCACAAAGGTGAGCAGGTGAGTATTCTCTTTCAGAGGATAAATTACCTTTTCCTGCAAAATGATTATTGGCTGACAATGAGGTGGTAATTTACTTCCCTCCAGCCTATAATAAACAAAAACACGACTTAGGGCACCATTTGCAACAGCTGTGTGGTTGATTATAATCACCTTTTAGCCTTGAAACCAGTCCCTAGCTCATCAGCTATGATACATAAAAGAAATGATTTTAGATTTTCATGCCTTCTTTAAAAAAAATGCTTTTCTGTGTCTCAGCTTGGTAAGCTGTCCCTCATGCCATCCAACCAAACTTTACAAATGGTGAGATTTCTTTTGAAGCAAACCCTGTTTCTCAATTCAGAGTGCCCTCTTGCTCCCTGCCTTCAGACAGGAGTCTGAAGCAGGCGGTTCCATGAAGGAAAGGGACAGAAGAGGTGCGTTATTTAAGTCGGCAGCAACCAATCTGGTTGATCTAGATAGGACTGCTTGTTTCAGGGGGTCTTTTGATCATCTAAGGCTGAAGTAGATGTTACAATAAAGTGTATGGCATTAATTGGAATATACAACACAGGAATTCAGGCGTTTTTGCTAGGTGCTATAATAAAGTAGAGGACAGGAGGGAAAAGCACAACTTGGGGACCTACAAGAAATAGAAAAAATAACCAAATTAGGAAGCAGGAGATAGGGGACCTGACAGCAGCCTGGGGTCTAAGAAGGAAAGAGCTGGAGGAGAAATGGCACATTGGAGGGTGGCCAAGCTTACAGCATCAGACTACAGTGCAAGGGGATTCCTCCTTTGTCATAGAATTACTTCCTGTTTTCTCCACACCTCCAGAAAAAGTCTGTTAGAAACCACCACCTTGGATCAGAAGTGCTCTGGGGATTGGGAATAGGTAGGAGAGATCTGCCTGCCACCAAAGGCCAGAAGCTGGCTGGGGATACCACATGCATGCAGACGTGGGACTCCAGGGAAAAGGTGACAGAGCACAGCAGACCCTCACATGTGTTTGGAAGCTCTGGGGGTAAGAGCTGGTCTTCCCACGGCCAATAGGATTGTACCATTTCCTGTGAAACAGAAGACCTGGGAGCTTAAAAGACCAAAGAACATAGGGACCATTAGATCTCAACAAAAAATTTGTCAGTGTAAACCCGAGATCTCTAACAGCCCAAATTGAATTAGCTGTGAACTTCTAAAAATTATACAATTTCATTAAGAAAAAATTCCACTATATCGCTCCTTTGGACAGAGGGCAGAGGTGGGGGGCGGGGAGAGAAAGAGAGAAAGAATCTGAAAATACCTGGCTTCAATTCAATCCTCAGGTGTTGAATAGTCGTCGGCGGCGGCAGCCGTCCGTCTCGAGAGACGATGGTGTAGCTTCTTAAGAGTCTATCTGCACCGCCGAGAATGGCTGTGCAGTCCGACTCGGGAGTGACACGGTATCTGTCTCCTCCCGTGTTGAATCGACATCTTGCGATGAAGCTGGAGTGTCCTCTCCAGTGAAGCTGAAGCTACAGAGCCTGGGCAGGGTGATATGGAGAGTCTGCTGTTGCTCATGCAGCAGACCCCCCCTCTCTTCGCAGCTGAAGGATCCAAGGGAAAGACGGAGTCAATACAGCTTGGCTTCAGGTGCGTCGCAGGAGTTGCTGGTGTTGACTACAACGTCAAACCGCCTTAGGGACTCCGGCTCCGGATTTTCTGTCGGGGTTTACTCCCTTAGCCTTTCCCTGAAGAGGTATGCCGCAAGGCAGCGGAGGTTTTTTGGAATCAGAGTTTTCCTTCTCTGATGTGCCCTGACTGGAAGATAGAACCAGCGACACTTAGCTCGCAGGCCGACGCTCAATCCACTGAGCCAAACCAGCCAGTGTTGAATAGTAGCTACCACCTTTAGAGATAGGAACAGTGGCTTTCCCTATTACCTACCCCCCCACCCAGTTCACTCCACTCATTTATTCGGCCCACCTGCCCCAGAGGAACCATGTTGCAACCCTCAGTAGTACTGAACTTGAAGGATTCAGCTCTGGAGAAGTATCTTCTATGCATTTGAATGGTTAGAGTAGCTGGCTGCTCAATATATTTGTGGCAAATTCCTTAATCCTGTACTTTCAGGTGAAATGCAAGTTAATCTGCTGATATACATGTAACCTCCATGTTGGTTTCATGTTAATGAAAAGCATGTGTGCTGGTTATTTTCCATTTGTCCCCAGATCTATTCTCTGTCCTCCTGCCCTGTGTCCTGGCAAGTTATTTTCTACTCATCTATCAGACTCATTTATCCTCAGACTTCTGCTTAGATTTGGCCAATGAGAATCATCAGCAGAGAAGGGCAGTGGGGAAAGGGGAAAAAATGGGGTATTTACCCCTTCCAATACTTACCATGGTTTCTGTACTCACTGATCCCCCTTGGATAGGGTCAGCTCTTGTGTGGTTCTGGTAACAAATTCGCCCCACCCCAGGCTTAGAAAAGGTACCATCTCCCCTCCATTGCTAGTCCCATTGCTTCTCTGCTCTTTTCAGTTCCCTTAACCTTGCCCCAATCTTATAAATAGTCCTTTTACTAAAATCACTCCCATTAAATCCTCTGATTGTGCCATCTATTTCCTGCTGGGACTTGATAGATCAGATGTGAACATTCCAAATTCAGGTACAAAAGTAGTTGGAAAGAGAAGACAAAAGGAGGTAGAGAAAAATTTCAAATGAATCTTGAAAAAAATGTGAACAAGTGCAATCTTGCAGTTTGGTCTTTACAAGGCTTACTCGACTTAATCAGATACTTAAATGGTTGAGTGTTCTGGGTCATTTCTTCTCTAAAGCTTTTCATTTCATGTGTAATTAGAAACACTCCAGTCTGTAAGGATGGCAGCCCTCAAAAGGGTCAGGCTGTCACTTCCACATCCCTAACTCAAGACACAAATGCCTGCCTGATTACTAGAGTCTTATTAAGAGGCTATTGTTCCTCCTCCCTGCCAACTCCTCCCATCTCCTGATCTTTATCATCTTGCATTCTACTTAAAGAAGGGTTTAAAAAGAAAAAAGAAAATCCGATAGCCGCATCAGACTGTATTCACAACCAAGATAAAGTGCATCTGGTCTTGTCACTCACAGTTTTTGTTTTCCTGTCTAAATCTAAGAATAACCTGCAGTCAATTGCAAAACAGGAAGTTCAATTGTGCCAGAAATGCCAACGTCAAGAGTGGTTGGATTCAACTCTGGCTGCCATTTAACTGTCCCAGATTTTCTGGTCATGATATTTAGTGGTAGAAACTTTAGGTATAGCTCTTCTCTTTTATAAAACTAATTAGATCTGGCAGGTAGTGACCTCTTTCTAAATTCTAAAAACTGCTTAGTTTTTTTGTTGGCTGAGATAGAGAAAAATAAGCTTTATTTTTACAAGTGATTGATTCTATTCGTTTTTAAACCTATTACTGCAACAATATTCTCTAGATTTCTGACAGACACCTGTTTTCAAATTATCTAGGTCTCAGAACAGAAAGATGAATGCTGGTTTAGAAGATATAATATTTTACCCGCAATAAAGTAGTATAGCACAGGGGGACAGAAAAATCCAAAAATTGAGCATATCAAGAGTTTTAGCTCCTTGAGGGTAAAGAATATTAGTGTATCTTCATTGGTAAACATGGTGCCTGCTTGGCACATAGTAAGTGCTCAATCAATGTTTATTGAATGAAAAGAATGCCCTTGTGGCCAACTCTTTTGGCAGGCAGACTTCACCCACTCTTACACCAACACTTGGAACAAGTAGCTGCTCTCAAGGACACCTTTTTGCAGTGATGCTCATGCCCAGAACTCAACTGTTATTTGATAGAGACATACAGTACCTTACAAAGCTTCTGGCTGGTTCTCTGCTTTAACATACAAAGCATGCACTCTAGCCTGCAAAGAGGATGATGGAAGCCAACAGCCCTAGTCTCCCTCAAGTGGCACTTATTTCCTCTGAAAGTAAAAGCTCAGGTAGATAGACAAAGACAGAGAAAGAAGCACTGACATGACCAATGTGGGAAGCAGTGTGGTAATGACAGAGTCAGGCAGAGAAAGAAGCTATTAGCTTTAAGAGTGCTGGTTGTTAAAATTATCTCAGGAGTTGTTAGTGTTTGGATTTCATTTCAGCAGACCTTGAAGTGTTTAGTGTTTAACTTCCTTTCCTGAGAACCATCAAGTGGTATCCAAAAGAGATGACCGTGCACATCTTTGTCTAGACCACTGTGATCAACAGTCCCTGGGCTGTCTTTAGCAGCACAACAAATGCAGTACTGAAAGGAGGACAAAGGGGACATTCGCAACACAAACTCTCCTTACGTAGTGAGGAGATCTGTTCAGTGGTCTTGAATCCTTTAAGAAACAGTTGTACTTAAAGAGTTATATGGATTGTCTTCCCCATGAAAGCAGAATATATGTATCATCAAAGTGAATTAAAAATATCTTCCAATAACCTAATGCACCAATTGAAAAAATCAGGTGCCCTTTAATAAATATTTGTTCTAATTATATCAAAGAGAGAGAGGCTCATTTAGACGCTAGGATTTCTTTAGCACCTACACGTTTCTAATCTAAATTGTTAACTTCCCTTTGAAAGAGGAAGGCTTTTATAAGGTAACACTCCCTGGGCAGCATCAAGAAACCCTGTGGCAATGAAGCTAAGACAGCCCAGGGAGCAAGAATATCAACATACTGCAAACCGTCAGAATTGTGAAAAGGATTCAAAATCTCAGATCTTTAACCTAATAATGTAGAGGCTATTCATTACCTAACCAAAAAAAAAAAAAAAAAAAAAGGACAGTATTTTCAAAATTAACCTTCCCAAAATGAGAATCAAGCACTTCAGGCCATCAAGTAGATAGATATTAGGGGTTGTTGCAGGATGTGACAGTAGCCAAGACCCTCTTGGGGAAAAACTGTTCATTCTTTAGGACAAGGTTTAAAGTCACCTCCTCTGGACGCCTTCCCAGAGCCCCACAGGTCTTCCTTTCCCTGGATTTATACAGATAGTTCTTTGTTCCTCCCTCCATCATAGCACTTGTATTACATGGTTATTAAATTTGTCTCTAATGAGACTGGAGGCTCAACAACACCTAGGACCTTGTCTTCTGAATTGCCAGTACATGCAACTGTGCTTGGCTTACAGGAACATTCAAGGAACAGCCCTTAGATTTGTTGAATATAAGAGTTTTTTAAAAGTCCAGGACTGTGCCTCACAATAGAAGCTTAAATGTCCGAGGCATTTCTAGTATTATGGGTCCCAGCTCATCATGGCAGAGAAAGAACTCACGTTCCCAGGTTCTCATCCAGCTGAGACACGTGACTCTGAGAGCAACAGCAGGTAGAGGCGCAGAGGCGCAGAGCACGGGAGAGGACATCCAGATCAGTCGGATAATGTCTTCCTCAAACGAGCTAGATCAGTAGTTTTCAACTAAGGGTGATTTTGTGGCTTTGCTTCCCTCCCCCATTTTTAGAGACTATTTTGGCTGTTACAAGAAAAAGGGTGGTCCTGACAGTTAGTAAAGGCCAAGGGTGGGGTTAGACATTGTGCAGTGCACAGAACAGTCTCCCACAAAAATGTTGATAGTGCTAATGTTAAAAAACCCTAACCAAGATTGATTCTTGCTGTCTGCAACTACAGATGACCATCTTACCTTTCTAAGCCTCAATTTCCTCATCAGTAACAAGGTGACGATTATCATCTTTGTGTTAAGTGGTAGAGCCTGGCACAATTATATTGTAATTAGTATCAGATATTTGTAGTGACTATTGGCATAACAAAAGTTAACATTTATTTTTCATTTATTACAAATGTCATTTGCTGTGCTAAATATCTTTAAAAATTGATTATTATAATTGCATATCCCCTAGTTTTCAAAACACACTATAATGATAAATGTTGATGTATGACTGCTTATTAAATAGTCACATACAAAAAACAGATATGTAAACCATAAAAATGTTTATCAGAGCACAATACTAAAAACAGTAAATTAAAATCCTTCTATTCCATTAAGAATTTCCTTTAAAACGCTCCTGATATTAAGAATTAGGCAATCTTACATACAAACTCAAAGCTGTTTTATCCTTCTCTTAAGATGAAATACAATCAAAGGAGGCGTGGCTGAAACCTATTACTGCTGGCCAGGCAGACCACTGGAGCCAAGACTGCCACTGATCTCTCCTGCTAAATGCAGAAAAGCAAAAGAGACACCCAGCTTTAAATAAATCAATTTCCTTTATTAGCTTCTTTTATCGTTTTCTTTTACTGTATGTTTTATGAATCAAGTTAATCATTTTCATGCAAAGATCAATCTGAATATGCACTTTCTTTGGAAAGTCATTGTCAGATTTTGTAAAGAAGCCAAAATCTACAGAAGGATGGGAAATAGACACCAGACTTTTGTTATTTCCAGTAGCCCAAGCATTCAATGCCTTTTTGATAATAGCGCCAAAAAATCTTCTTCCCCATTGTTGGCAAATGTTAGTTAAGATGCACCCTTGCCAAGAACAGGCACATTTCCTAACTTAGACTACCTGAATACTCTCTCCTTAAAATTTCAATCTCGATTGCAGTAACCAAAACTGTACTCAAAAGAACTAAGAATTTTTCTTCCAATGGTTGTGCCCTCATAAGACTGTTTGAGTAGCTCTTGCTGTCTGTTACCCCAAATCTACCCTGCCTCCCCCATTCCCAAATCTCATTCTTCCATCTCCTACAAACTTACAGTGAAATACCCAAGAGCCTGCCAACAAAATCCTTTTTTGCTTAGGTTAACTAAAAGTCAATTTCTGTCTGTTTACAACATAGGCAATGCTGTTAGTGGTAAAGCTATCGGAATACTTAGGTTATTACAAAACCCTATGGACATTTAGGGATCTGGGGTTAGGGTATGATATTTCCGTCCCTCCTCCAATTAACCCCCTTCCTACCCCTCATCTCAGTTAGAATGTCTGCAAAACAAAACATGGTGAGAAAGTCTACTAATTAGAGATTCTTCATAAACCAAGAGGGTTGTTATTATAAAGTTTCCTACAGATCAGTTTACCTGCAAAAATAAGCAAGTGATTAAATTTTTGGAATCCTTTGAAATTTATGAAGATCACACACATTATGGACTAAGAGAATTTCTGAGTTAAGAGAAATATCCAAGTTTAGACAATATTCAAGGGCAACGCACATTTACAAAAATGTACAAATGTATACATAAACACACCCACATATATTTTATTAATAAGACCTGAACATTTCTTTCCCTTCAATGAATTATTGATCTATAATGAGAAGTTTTATACAACCATTAATGGAAACTGCTGAGCCATTAATGGTGAAATCCCAGTATTTCAATATTTGAGTATAAATCCCAGTATTTCGATATTTGAGTATCAGTTATACACTGGATAAATGTTCTATGGATGACACAACATGCCTCACTTTGAAGATATCTAAGAACATCCTTCAACTTTCTTTAAGCAGCACTTATCAAGTAACGTTTTGATAACATACTGAAGTTTATATGCATGTATGTGTGTGTACACACACACACACACACACACACAGTGGCTCATTTCTTCTGTGAACACTCATTTAAGTAAGTTGCACTGGCAACATCCTAGCCTATAATGTTTAAGCTAAAGCTAATGAAATGTTTTGAGCATGATGTTGAGCTTTGACGCACTTCCTCAATTAAGACTTAAGCTGAAAACTGGGCTTTCAGATTTAGGCCTGAAAGTTTAGTTCTAAATTAGTCCCATCCTAGGACCCCTCCCACAACTCTAAATCCACATTTGCCTCCTCTAGAAAAACAACCTACATTCATAACACTGAAAAATATATATATATGGGTATCTCAGAAGGTCACTACATGTACAGTCTAATGTAGCAAGACATCACAGTCAAAAGAAATGAACAAAAAGAAAAGTGATTTGAGGATCTTGAAAGATAGATGGCATAAAATAAAGAAAAAGAGGAAAGCAAAAGTGTCATGGAAAAGTCATGGGAAGACTGAAATACGGGAGGTGAAGAAAGACAAATCAGATAGAGTAAAGGGATGTTGAACATTGAGACTAGAAATAAGTGCCAACAGAAAATGAAGGTCAGTAGTTTGGGCCCAAAATATGTCTACTTATCAATTCAATATTTCCTAACGTTTAAAGGTGTAGTGGATACTACAGAAATAGGGAAAAATATAACTTTAATATTGATTCAATTCTATTCTGGCATACACCTTCAAAGGAAAGATCAATTTCCATTATCAGGAATGGAGTTTCTTTTTTTTTTTTTTTATGATTCTAAATGACTTCCCTGAGCGTATTTAGAAAAATTGCATACCATAGATTAAAGAATACATATCATTCAACAGATGATAACAAGGAGCTATGTAGTCCAGAGGTTAAGGACATGTTTCTTGAGTCTGGAGTCAGAGTCTCTGGGCTCAAAACTCAGTACAAAACCTTAAGAATTGAGTGGCTTCTGCCAGTTCCTTAATATATCACTTAGTCTCTGTTTACTCCCATGCAAAACAGAAGAATACTTAATTCACTTGATTCCTATAAAGATTAAATATGATAGCATATACTTTAATATTAAATCATAAGCCCAAAGTTCTCTTAGCCTTAATTAAAATTATAATTAAAATAATTGACTATAAATTTCAGGGCAGTTGATGAAAAATTTCTAGGTAAAGAAATTATTGTCCCAGGAGTTATTGAAAATATAAGTTTTCAATTAATTAACTTTTGTGTAGAGAGAAAGTAGAGGTCTAAAGACAATTTAAGGTCAAATTTAAGACAAATTTGTAGTTTTCAAGTTCCATAAAGTTGAATATTTGCATAATTAAGTTTACCAAAGGCAGCAATGTACAAATTGAAAAATTGGCTCTAAGAGAAACAACAACAGTCAATCTGTAACCTTGGATTTTGTATATTTATAATGAGAAATTATATTTGTTGCAATTTTTGTATTTTTTTCCCATAAGAAGTTGATTTTGCTATCTAATCTTGTGATAACCATTCAAACCTCAATGATCTATTTATAATTTACTCAAGCTATATGAAAAGCTAAACATTTTCTTGCTGCTGATAATACATCTAAAGTCATTCTTCCTTGGGGGAACAAGTTATTTTGCAATTAAAAGAAATAAGAAAGGAACAGATGATCATCAACACACAATAAAAAGTCTTCATTTTTTTCACAATAATGCAATTGATTTAGGAATGCTTAGTTACCCAGATGGTATAAGATGGCAGGTAATTCTGGATAACTGTAAGCCTTCCTGGAGTTTGACAAAGTACTGATGAAGAGAAAGTCTATACTTAAGTAGGAGAAAAGGGAACAAATCATCTGGTTACACTGAGCATTTTTAGTTATAAGACTGACACAAGTTAAGAAATGATTTAAAGTATTTTTAATTGGCAAAAGATAAATTTATAAAGCGTTTAAATCACGTTTTTTTCTTGAAAACAATTGACATGAGCAGATAACACCTTATGTAATTATCTGTTAAAAACAAGACAACATGCCCCAAATGGAGCCTCTTTCACAAAGGCACATGACACCAAATCAAGACTTAACTTATACATTCAGTTCTCCTACAAATGGCATCAGAAACCAGTCAATCAGGAATCACCTGATCATCACCAGTTAGTTAATCTATGGGATAGACACCTACCATCTCCTGAAGGAAAGCAATTTAGCAATAACCTCATTCCCACTCTCTTCTGCTTATAAATCCTTCACTTAATACAGTTCCTTGTAGTTCCTATTTGCTAGATTGCATGCTGCCCAATTTGAGTCAATTTTTGCTCAGATAAATTTTTTAAATGTTTAACATGCCTCTGTGTATCTTTTAATATATTTAAAATATATGTTACTATTTGCACAATTGTATCAAAAAGAGTTGAATTTTCATATGTAGCACAAACAGTACATCCTTCATTTTATTTTCAAAATGCAAGTTATTAAGTAATTTTTCTGAAAAAATTTTTGAGTAGGGTAGAAAATTCAAGACCCTAAAATTAATTTTCTGAGTGTTATTTAAGGAGTTTCTATATACAAGCTTGTTTCTCTTCTTATATGCATTCTGCTTATTCACTGACTCTTTCCAAATACACACACCACAATCCAAGATCTTTCTTTTTCCTAGGTGGAGAAAAAAAAGAGTAAATTTAAAAGTTTGGTCTCTGCAAAATACATCTACCTTCCTCTCAACCAATGACTCCTGGATCCTGAGGCAGACAGGAAAATTGAAGTAGTGTGCCAAAGGTCAGTGAAGGGAAAAAAATTGGAGAGAAGCTGGAGAAACAGTAACTCCTCATGTGGCTATATATGAGATTTATATAAACATAAAGAATTTCTATCTGTGGATAAGGATCTAAATTCCAAAGTACTCTGGATTACAAGATACTGACACCAATATTCTTTACAAATCAGAAAATTCTTAAATTTTCTTGAACTGGTTCTCCCAGTCTATTCAACTAGACATCCTGCCTTTTGTTAAGAAGGAAAATGATACTTATTTTTATTTCAGCTTGCAAATTTTCAAAGAAACCCACATCTGCTGCAGAGGGTAAAAATGGCATATGACTTTTCATAGTCTTCTCTCCTCTTACTAAGAAAATAACCCACTTAATGTGCCCAGAAGGATAATAATCCTACTTCTATACTAGGGGAGTACAAACTCCCAGGGAACAGAGCCATTTTTTAAAAACATTGAGGAAATGCCAAACATTGTAGGGTTCATACAGCCACTGCTAATTACTACATATATTGCATTTCTGGATCTACTGGAGATACTTTGGCTGATCTTTCTGGACTGTGCCTTTCCAGCTGAACGCTGTTTATTTCCCACATAATGCAAATGACAGGGAGGATGTCGGCTTATTTTGTAATTGGCAAGCAAAAAACTGAATTATGTTTTTATATTAGGTCACAAACATGTGCCATTATAAACAAAGAACATGCTTTCAAAAAACCTCACATACTGTATAATTTGGGGTAAATTACAAAATATATAAATGCCCCACCCTAAATATACTTGAGCTTAATCTACCTGACAATGTGGACATCGCTAATGGAGACGATTTCTAAAAAGGTGTGAACCTGTCTTTTCCCTCTGAAAAACTGCTAGGTAACTCCTCTGGAAAGTTAAGTTGCAACACATATTTTAAACATTTTACAAAAAAACATGTATTTATATTTATGAGTTCAGGGCAAAATTTTTCTCCCCTGTGTTATTTTCACTTTTAGGATTTCATCATGGAATGTTTCGCAAAATAAAATGAGGGGAGTTTATTATCATTTAAAAAAAATCCTGAGAAGGGGGAAAGAGCTTATATTTCTCATAACTAATTAGCAGGCATTTTTCTCAGTGGTGCATGAGGATAAGAGAGTGAGACCAGTTGCACATTTAGGCCTCTAAGAGATTTACAGTCTCCTTCTCCCTTCTACTTGCCAAGATATAAATTTTATTTTTAATGTGGCCTGATAAAAATCTCCCTCCCTCTGTAGCTTTCCTAAAATTTGTATCAAATTTGTCAATTGTGAGTGCCATTTACTGAGCACCAAGGATAATCTGGGGACTCTGCAAATTCACCCCATTTTCACAGCCAGGACAGGAGGAAGCTGCTGTTAATATTATCTCCATTGCACAGATGGGCACACTCTAGCTCCCTGAAGCTAAGAACCTGGCTCAGCCTGCCTCACCTAAGAAGAGGCTGAGTTGAGGCTCAAATCCACATCTAACTCTCAAACCTGTGGTGTTGATGATAATGATAAAAGGAAAAACAGTCTACTTTTAGAAGAAAGGGTTACTTTACCTACATGCAGCAAAAGACTCTCACCAGCACTTAAGAGAGGATCTAAAGCACTAATCAGAGAGAAAACACATTAAATAGAAGAGAAGGCCATCAAGGAGTTAATAAATCCAGGAACTGTGCTGTGCCAGTAAGACAGGCATTGAGAAGGGGGCCAGACCTGGGGCTGGGAGTATTAGGACAAGGGAAAGAAACACTGGGGAAAAGAGAGACAGATCTGTGGAATGACTTCCCTGATTTTTACCATAAAATTAGGTAGTAACTCAGAACATGGCAGTTACTAAGCCAACAGAGTTAAAGATCATAGTCAAGAAGTTCCATGCAAACTCCATTATTCCTGGTTGCACAACCCTAACGAATCCTAATGTGCTAGCTGTTAGTTCCTCAATGAGTACATGTTGGGTGAATCAAACACTGCCTCTTTCCTGAAACTGAAACATCTGCAAAGGCAGAAGCATTGCAACTAGATTTGAAAGCTGCAGATCAAGTTGACTGCAAGAGCAGTGTGAGTGCCTGTGTGTGAACATGTGTGTACAGCTTATAAATTATTCTTGTAAACTGCTTACAAATTAGTTATGAAAGTGGTGGTGTGTGGTTGTCTACATCAATAACAAAAAAAGCAAACAAGTAAAAAAAGTGCAGATCAGAAGAAATATATAACCTCAGTCACTTCACATTAACTGATCATTCACTCACCCATTTACTTATTCATTTAATGTCTACCACATGCCAGCCACTGTGCTACATGCTAGGTGATATATTGGTGAATAAAATAAGTATGATTTTAGCACTTGCAAAGCTTATGATCTAGTTGATAAAACAGACAATGTTTAAGTAAAACAGAAATAAATATGTAACTACAAATCATGATAAGGTATGAAGAAAACAAACTGGGTGCAATGATAAAGCCTGGGGAGATGGGTGGGTGGAGCAGGAGGAGAAAAGTTTAGATCAGGTGGTCCCGAAAGGCCTCTATGAGTTTAAACTCTAGAACATAGCTTGTTCTCTAACTTGAGCATGATTCAGAACCACAAGGAAGGCTTGTTACCTGATTGCTAAGCTCTGTTGCCTGAACATTTCTAAATCAGTAGCCGTGGAGTTGTGAATTGTGCAGATAATTTGCATTTCTAATAAATTCTCAGGTGATGTGGATGCAGGTGCCACTGAGCTGGGAAAGACCCTCTGAGAACTGGTCTAGAGCACAGAGTGTGAGGGAGAGTTACATTAAGTGAGTTGAAAGATTAGGCAAGAAAACTATAGAGATCCTTACAAATGATTACTGATATATCAGTGCCAAATTAAAAACCTTTCCATAAATTATATAGAGCCAGTCCACATAATCAAGATGATTAAGTATGCTTTCCTTCCTAAAACATAGGACCTCTATTATCCTCTTTTAAGAACCTGTAAGAAGTTCAACCAAGGAATACAAAGAACTAACTCCTGAATCAAACAATATATTGTATAAGACATTGCAAAAGTAGCACAGCATCTATCATCCAAAGAACTTGATATTATCAAAGCATGTTTAATGAGAAGATAAAAGAACTCAAAGGGCGACAGCTGCCTTCCAACATGTAACATTACAAGTATTATGGTGAAAAAGGCATTTCTGTTAACAGAAGAAATTATGAGCTTAAAATTAATGTAGGAGGGCTCTAAATTATATGTAAAGAAAATATATTTGACCACATGTGGTTTGAAACACTTAACTAACCTCCAATGGAGAATAATCTTTTTTAGTACAGTGGTACCTTGGCACTCATCATTAATTTGTTCTGGAACTCATGATGAGTAGCAAGCTGAACAATGAAGCACTTTCTCTGAGGGGGTGCCGTTGTGACTCACACCAGTTCTAGCAAGTGTGATGAGTTCTGAGCAAGCGCCAAGTGCTGAAACATTTCTTTCTAGTCAAAATGTAACAAACACAGGGTTTGATGAGTTCTGAAGGAGATGAGTACTGGGGTATGACTGCATTTTTAAAATCAGATAGAAAGCCACCAGCCCTGATTGGTATGGTTCAGTTGGCTGGGCATCATCTGGCAAAGAAAAAGGTTGCTGGTTTGATTCCTGCTCAGGGCACATGCCTGGGTTGCAGGTTCCATTCCCGGTCAGTCAGAATGCATATAAAAGGAAGCTAATTGATGTTCCTTTCTCACATCAATGTTTCTCTTCCTCTCTTTTTACCTCCCTTCCCCTCTCTCTATGAATACATACATACATACACACATAAAATCTTTAAGAAAAAGGAAAAGAAAAGACAGCCACCAGAATTTTGAGGATTCAGTGGTTCTCAAATGTTAGTCTGCCCCCAAATCATCTGGAAATCTGTTAAAAGTGTAAATTTTAAGGGCCATCCTCAGAGTTTCTGCTTGAATCAGATGGCATGAAATTCAGGAATCTACATTATTATTTCATAGACATCTTCAGATATTCCAATGTTGGTACACTAAGGATAACAGTTTGAGAAATGCCTAGTTGAGACTTGGTTCCCCACAAAATGCAAAACCCAAAGGTTCAACTATTATAAAAGAATTATTATGTGCCAGATACTATGCTGGGCACTTCTTAGAAGCATCTCCTGTAATCTTGAACAGTATTATTATTCCTTTTTAAGGGAACAATGAGGAAAATGGGACCTAGCAAGGTAAAATAACTTATCCAAGGTCATGTAGCAAATAAGTTAGGGAGCCAGACTGTAAGCTGAAGGTTTTTTGCCTCTAATACTCCATCTACCGTACTTCCACTAAACTGAGCTCATGATTGCCAACCTCTGTGAAGCTGTAACAATCACTGAGTGATTTTCTGGCAATCACAGGTTCTCCTAACGCAGTATGTGATATAGACTTCTAAATTAAAGAGAAGCAAGGTTGAATTATGCACTGAAACTTTAGAATATCCTTGGGTACCTGGAAATATTCACAGGTGCTAGACAATCAAGGGCATGAATCAATAACAGAGTCCCTAACTTGGAAATTTTTCCACTAATATTTTGCTTGACATATGTATCCTACACTGGTCTCAGAGACAGAATGTTTAGCAGTGAAGGTCAGAGACTGGAGACAAAGACTCGTATTAAAAACAAACAAACCAAAAAAATCTATCTTTATCACACATCAGCTGAGTGAATGTGGGTAAGCAACTTAACCTCTGTGAGCATCACTTTCTTCATCTATAAAATGAGATAATATTAATACTTAACTCAGGAGTTGCTGTAGTGCTTATAGAACATTTGTGAAACATTTAGCTTAGTATCTTGCACATACTACATGTTCAGTGAATGTTATTCTTACTTATTTATTAAAGTATTATCTCTAAGAGGCATGTGATACAGCTACAAAAACTAAGAAAAACAAATACAAAAGGTCAAGGGACATATGAAAAGATGGCCAATCTTATTAGAATGAGGAAAATGCAAAAACAAATTCGAACAGAAAAATACCACTGCACCAATATATAAGGGGAAAAAGTCAACTATGCTAATATAAAAAAAATTGGCGATGATGCAGACACAGAGAAAAATATTCTCTCCTATACATTAACTTAAAGGGGCAGCTGGCAGTTGGTTAATTTTTCTTTAATGCTGTGATACAGAAATTCTTTTTCTTGTTATTGACCTAAGAACAGTCAGTAAATTTTTCTGTAAAGGGACAAATAGCAAATATTTTTGGTTTTGTGATCCTTACAGTCTCTCTGTGAATAACTCAAGTCAGGCATCGTAATTCAAAAGCAGCCACAGACACTACATAAATGAGTGGGCATGGCTGTGGTAAAAAATTTTTTTATTTTAATTTATAGAGACTGATATTGAATTTCATGTAATTTTTTCACGTCAAGAAACATTCATCTTTTGATTTTTTTAACCACTTAAAGACATAAAAACAATTCTTAGCCTGTGGGCCATACAAAAAACAGCAGAGTGCTGGATTTGGCTGAGTGGCAGGCTGGTCACAGTCTGGCAACCTCTGCTGATGGTGACTGTCACACATGTGCACAAGGGGGCGTGGGCAAAGGTATTAAAGCTGGGAAAATCTGAAAACAACTTTCAGTTCCTCAACAGAGAAATGGCTACCTAAATCGTCGTCGTCGTCGTCGTCGGCAGCCGTCCGTCTCGAGAGACGATGGTGTAGCTTCTTAAGAGTCTATCTGCACTGCCGAGAATGGCTGTGCAGTCCGACTTGGGAGTGACACGGTATCTGTCTCCTCCCGTGTTGTATCGACATCTTGTGATGACGCTGGAGTGTCCTCTCCAGTGAAGCTGAAGCTACAGAGCCTGGGCAGGGTGATATGGAGGGTCTGCTGTTGCCCATGCAGCAGACCCCCCCTCTCTTCGCAGCTGAAGGATCCAAGGGAAAGACGGAGTCAATACAGCTTGGCTTCAGGTGCGCCGCAGGAGTTGCCGGTGTTGACTACAACGTCAAACCGCCTTAGGGACTCCGGCTCCGGATTTTCTGTCGGGGTTTACTCCCTTAGCCTAAGGGAGTGCCCCTGGCTGGTTTGGCTCAGTGGATTGAGCATCGGCCTGCGAGCTAAGTGTCGCTGGTTCGATCTTCCAGTCAGGGCACATCAGAGAAGGAAAACTCTGACCCCAAAAAACCTCCGCTGCCTTGCGGCATACCTCTTCAGGGCTACCTAAATACATTGTAGTATATCTATAGTCTGAAATACTATGCTAGTAAAAAAGAACAAATTAATTCTAAATATACTCATATAAAGGACACTCAAGAAACCATGAAAAAGACGCATGTCTACAGATACAGTATAGTTCCATTAACTAAAAACAAAGCAAGCAATTCTAATTTAACACTAGTATATGTTTTCTACTGAAAATTCTACTGACAAACAAATACATTTCTTCCAAAAGTTTGGAAGAATTAACTGAAACTTGATTACAGGAGTAGAAACCAGGATGGGGCTTAACAGTGTCAAAGGGTAAGTTTTATCTGTATAACTTCTACTTTGTACAAGGAGACTGGATTTATGGGAAAACAAACGAGCTGAAATGATACTTAGAGGGCAATGGGTCACTTTTGGTGGGACACTCTTCCATACCAGATTAAGAAGTAGTCCATTTCCTGAGATCAAATTACCTGCTATTCACAACTGTTTACATTTGTCTCTCAACAACCAACTAACAAAGCAGACACAGGCTTCAATGAGGAAAGAGGCAAAAAACAAAAAACAAAAAAAAATTAAGCCCAGGAACATTTATTTATTAAGAGCATGTGAGGGACTTTCAGATAGATTCCTTCTGTGTTTTTATTGTGAATGTCACTGTTCTCAGTGATCAAGAGATTGATGGCAGTATCAAGTAAATCTGAGCTACGTTTCAGGGTGTGTGGGGGGTGGGGGCAGGTTTCAGTCTGTCCACCCAAATCAGAGAAGAAATGGTCACAGCAGATACCCTGTCTCAGTTCATTATTCGACACCTGTTAAAAATGATTAACAGCCCTGGCTAATTATGTGTTAAGAGCATCTTAGGCTGTAATGGATCCCAGAGGCCTGTGAAGCTGACTTCATTTACATGTCTGTCTCCTTTCACAAGGTCTCAACCAAACATCGAAAAAATCTACTGAGCATTTTATGAACTCCCATGTGATCAACTCAAAGTTCCAAATAGACAGGCGTCTTCCTACAAAGGACAGTGAGTGCTTAAGATGCACTCTGTTCAATAAATAAAGCGGGCAAGGTTTGCATTTTATGGGGCACAAATGGGTCTCTTGCTGCAATTTCTATTATAAATGGCTGCTAACCTGTGTGCATTAATCATTACATTTTGTGATCTCAGCTAAAAGACTAAACAGCATTTTTGGTGGCAGAATGTGCTCAAACCCTCCTCTATCACACCTTAAATAAAACAAAACTGCAAAAGTCAGAAATCAAGACAGCTTCAAAAGAGGGTTTTCTTCAATGAAAAACCAGAAAGACTTGGAAAGAACAGGTGTATATAGGCAAGGATGAATGCCAGGTATGTGGCCCAGCTTCTGTGCCCTGAAGAACAGACTGAGGGTCACCCTAAATGTTCCTTGGGTAAGTTCCAGCAAAGCAGAACTAAAGATCATAAGTGATCATTTGCTGCTCTTGTTGTGTTTATGCAAACAAACAGGATAAATTAAAAATGGACTTAATGTAGTCCCTTTAATGACAAGGAGGGTAATCTTAGGGAGAAAAATCATTATTCAAGGAAAATCACAATGATCAGTGGTAGACTATAAAGTAGTGCAGCTAACCGTCTTAAAAGTTTCTTTTGCAAATGAACAGGATAAATTAAAAATGGACTTAATGTAGTCCCTTTAAAGACAAGGAGGGTAATCTTAGGGAGAAAAATCATTATTCAAGGAAAATCACAATGATCAGTGGTAGACTATAAAGTAGTGCAGCTGTCTTAAAAGTTTCTTTTCATTTAAAATATGGTTTCACTTGAAAATTAAACCATGTCTGTGATACCATCAAAGATATTCAAGTTGCAGGCAAGTAGAATGTCAAGTGCCTTGCAACTGGATGTCTTCCCAATAAGACAGTCTTACAGATTTAGAGACTTGTTTGTGGGTTATGTTACATAAATTAACATGTGTTTTCTGTTTTCAAAGGGCATAAGCCTATGACCACATTACCTGAGTGACTGTCTGTACATATATGCCTCACTTAATCCTCTCTGCAGTGCTGCCTCCTGATACTCAATGGTTTGACTGAACTAAATGGCTGGGTTGGTGAAGAATGGGGTGGTCTGTGGGCTTCACTTTAAAACTGGTTTCTCTTTTCTATCCTAATGGCTTGGACAGAAAGGACCCAGAGGTCTGAGAGGGGGGAAACCTAAACTATTTCCCTCAGCCCAAACTAAGTATAATGGGCAAAAGTGTTTTGGACAGGTGAGATGTGCCTAGCACAACTTCCTCCAAAGAAGCCCTTTTTTTCTTTTTTTTCCCCTAATGTGGAACATTGAAAAATTAATCCCTGCCTTTTGTCATCTAGTAGTTATGGACTGAATGATGTCTTTTAACCCTTTTTGCCAAATCTGTTGCCCCCAGAACACAACAAGGATGCCAGCCTGTTAAACCAAGCACGCCATTGTCCAGAGACCGCCAACTGACCTGGAGTCTGCATGATCCTTCCCCATGTAGGAAGGCCACCCTCCCCTCCACACCCCCACTATTATTAGGGATTTCTGGACCCAAGGGTACGTAGGACGACGACCATGTCCAGCTTGAAGCAGCTAGGGGAGCTTGAGACCTTTGCCCATTGTCCTTTACAAGATTACAAAGGGTCTTAATATCTGAGAGGGAGGGATAGTTATTTTTTATTGTTAAAATAATTAATTAATCACATATTTACTAAAAAAAAAGAGAGAGAGAGAGAAGAATATATGAAAGGGTGAAGCGGGAAAGCTTGTATGTACAAACCATGGATATGGACTTGGGAGGGGATTGTTGGGGGAGGGAGATGCTGGGTGGAGGGGAGTAAAGGGGAGAAAGTTGGAACTATTGTAACAATATAATCAATAAACTACATTTAAAAAATTTTTTTAAAAAGAGGGTTTTCTTGTTTTAAGTATATATTTATTAATATGTTAGGTTATAAAATTATATGTGTATTATAAGATACATATTTTATGTACATATAAATTTAAAATTATATTATATTACTATATATTAAATACATACACATATATATCACACAGTTATCAGGGTATATTTCTTGCTTTTCTTAAGTGGCATTAAACCTAATAATTTTGAACTCTTCCTAGAGTAAGTTAATTAAAAGCTAATGTATCCCCCCTTCTATTTTTTGGGCAGAAGAGTAGAGTTGGAGGCAGAAATTAATTACTTCATCAACCAGTACACATCATGGAATACTACGTACCAATTAAAAACACTTAAGATCTATATATGTTGACACAGAAAGATATCTGTGACACACCAAGAAGAAAAAAGTAAGTTGCTGAATATACAGCACATGGTGATCAAATTTTGTAAAAGTAATATGTCAAGTCTACATATGTACATCTTTAGATTTGTGTATACACAAGAAAGAGTCTGAAAACATACACAATTACAAGGTCTTACAAGCAAATTGGTACTGTCTGCTTTAGCCCCAAGGGAAAATGTGTATCCCAAATGCCCGCATAGGTTCACTGCTAGAAAGGGGTTTGCAGGGCCCCTTCTTACCCAGCAACAGCACAGCACAGTGGTTTAGATCACATGCCTTGGAGTCACACAACTGCACTTAAGATCTCAAACCCATCACTTACTAGCCAGGTGGTCCTGGACAAGTCACGTGTTTTCCTCTACCTGCACCATTTCCTCATTTGCACAATGGAGTTCCTAGGGCCTATTTCACAGAGTTGTTGTGAGGGTTAAATGATTTAATAACTGCACAGCGCTTGGTTTAGCAAGTGCCTCGAACACTCACCTCTCTATCACCATTAGTTAGAATCATCTTCATCTTGTCTCAGCCACAATGTGAATTTGCCAAATGTAAAACAGGGGCAAGAGTCAACAGTCTCCATGTCACCCAGCCACTTTGTACCCCAAATAAAATAATTGATTTGTTTGTGCACTCCTGAAAACTTTCATTCTGTTACAGATCAAACCACCTTGTTTCTGACTTGAGTTAATTCTCAGCTGTGGACTGAGGGTGATGGGAGTGACATGGGCTGTAGACTTTTCCTGGTAGCTGACAGGCTTATGAACACATCTGCGGTTTCTGTTTTCCTCCAGTACTCTTTTAGCTAAAAGCCCGTCCTCTAATTTCTTACTTTTAACTGTTTTTCATACTGGTCCATAAATTTCTGTCAATTTGGTAAAACCCCATGGTCTAATCATATCCCCACTAGGCCATCTGATGCTAGTTAGGGTATTGTTATCAGTGATGTTCATTATCCTTATGGATAAAATGGGGATAATATCATCAATATGTTCTTCATTTTGAAATAAATTTTATTTCCTTCAATTATAGATTTCATGCCCATTTTAGTAATCAATGACAAAAAATAAAACAAGTAACAGAGATAATCAAAATCATCTATAATCCCACCACTAGTCCTGAAAGCTTGTTATTCTCCTTTCCAGTCTCTATAAATGTACACCTCTAATGATTTGGGATTGAGTAGTGCAGAGAATTCGGAATCCTTTTTTTTTCTTTTATTTCTTATTCTCTCTTCCCAGATCACTTTCAATGTTAACTTTCAGTCTGACATGTTTCATTGAACAACTTTCATTGTGCCTAACTATATATATACCCATGATCCCAAATATAAAGACTTTGCTTGATTTTCTTTTACAAAAAAAGGAAGGAAGGTAGAAAGGAAGGAAGGAAGGAAGGAAGGAAGGAAGAAAGGAAGGAAGGAAGGAAGGAAGGGGACATCCTACTTTATAAATTACTATAACCTGCTTTGATAACTTCACAACATGTTAATGTGTAATCCTCCACATAAAATAGGCATTGTCATTTTTAATCTCATAATAATCCATAGTATAAATATAACAGTCTATTTAAGTCATCTCCTACTGATCAAGATTTATTTTATTTCAAATTGTTGCCACTATGGACAATGCTGCAAGAAATAATCGTATGTTTGTGGTTGTATTTTTGTGTCCATGTGTGTGTGATAGATACATAAATGTCTCAGACTATTTTTTTCAGAGATAAGGTATATGTTTAATTTAAAATGGTATAGGCAAACTTCCCCCAGCATTTCTCTGCATTCTAACTACCGTGAAATGTTATATATTTTTAGGTTTTGCCTACATCATGGATCAAAAACCTTGTTATTTTACTTAGCAATTCTCTGAGATTAATTCTTTTTACTAGCCATTTGGATTTTTGTCTTCTATAAATTGTCCATTTACATTCCATTGCCCACTTCATCTGGTTGAGTTGTTAAGAAACATTTTTTTTTTAATGCAGGATCTTGGTATTTAACTGGTTTAACCCTTGGTCTGTCATATGTCTTACACATTTTTTACCTTGTTTTTTTTTTTCTTTTTATAAAGATCTTATTTATTTTTTACAGAGAGGGGAAGGGAAGGAGAAAGAAGAAAAGGAACACCAACCGGTTGTCCTTCACAAGCCCCAACCAAGGGCCTAGCCTGCAACCCAGGTATGTGCCTTGACTGGGAATTGAACCAGCAGCCTTTTGGTTCCCAGGCCAGAGCTCAAACCACTGAGCCACACCAGCTGGAATTTTACCTTCTATTTGAATCTGCTTATGGTCAGACATATACATTGAAAGACTGTTTAGAGAAACATGTGCTTTAATGCACCTTTGTTTCCCACTTGCCTTACAATGCTCTGCTTTGCACATCCAGGTTAATTTCCCCATCCCACATTTTATTACCATCATATCTCTTCTTGTCCCTCTTGCTTTGGAAGCTTTAACTTTCTCTTCTCTCTATCTTGCTCTCCTGTCATCACAATCACCCCCATAAAGAACTAATGTTTCTCCTCACCCCCTTAGCCTTTTTGTTTTTTTGTTTTCAAAGGGAGAATAAAGCTTTTATAAAAGACAGTTTTGATGAGCTGGCTAGAAAAACTGCTTTTCTTCATTGACATTTTGGAAATATTGCTCAGTGGTTTGGGACCCATTTGTTCCTACTGCCTCCATCTATCTTTGCTTTATGGCTTTTGACTTTTGCTGCTTTATCTCCACATTTTCTTTTGCTCCACTTCAACTCTTTAGCTGCCAAATACAGTCTGGTTTCCCAGATTTCCTGTACCTAACCTTATTCCCTCGCTTGATTCTCAGCCCCACCCTAGGAAAGGCTGCTTCCATCTCGCAGACACCCTCATTTATTGATTGAATGAAGTTTAGTTCAATCAATAAACATTTTAGCATAAGTGAATTTAAATCCAGAAGCCAGATGTTTTCAGATAGTTTCAGATGGTGAGAGAGAGAAATTTTAATTTTTTTGCAAAACAGTGTTAAATAGTGACATGTTAAATTTCATCCTGTGAAGTAGAAATAATTTCAACTTAGTAGAAAATCAGGATACAGATATATGTAATTATGTAATAAAGCATTATTCTATTTATTTTTATACTAGATACTCTAGTTACTATAGAAGTATTATGTTATCTGTTGCTATGGCATCATTATTATAATAAAATATCAGGCACAGTCCTAAGAAAAATTAAGTTTTTAAACTTTATTTTTCCTCATTAACAACAAATTGCTACCTTTTGCTTATTTGGAAGCTAGCATCAGATATTTAAGTAAAATTTAAGGTCAAATAACTAGAAACGAAGGACACTCTGTAAAATTATCCCCTCCCTCATACCGAGAATTGTGAAAGCACAACTTTTGTTCCCATAGATGTGGAAAATCCCAGCGGAAAGAGAAAGGCTCCTTCCAAGACTTTTGCAAAATTTCATTGGTGAGGTGCTATGAGCCTGAAGCAAGGGAGTGGGAGGAAGTTAAGAGATTAGGGATCCATTTGAAAGGGTGAAGTAACAGAATTTGCTGGAGAGCTATTTGGCAGCATGAGGGCATATTAATAAATTTCGTTATTTTCTCCTGTTAATCTGTCTCCTGTCAATTTGTTTATTAGACCAGCCAGAAAAACTTAGAAGGCCAGAGAAAAATTATTTTTCCTCCCCTACAACACCTTAAAAGTCTCTGCATTTTAAAATTTTTAATTGTTATTTTTGCCTGGTTATCTTTGCTTAAATGTAGATGATTTTTCTTTGACTTCATTGCTCAAATACAGCTTCAGTTTTCAATTTTCAAGCACTTCTCATTCTTTGTCATATGTTCCAAAATCCAAACACTGGCAGCGTGGAAATGTTCCAGAGATGTATGTGTAGAAGCCTGACATATGAGGAAAGAATAGGCAATAGATTTATTAATTCTGAGAGGTTTGGCAAAAGGATCAATTCCCAAGCCAGCACTGCGATGCTTGGGATCAAGTGGTATTCAGATAAAATGTCTGTGTCCCAAAATGTAGCACGTCCTTAAAGCTGTTCCCTGCCATAATTATTCTGAGATTTTTGAAGCTCTTCTCATATCTTATCACATTTTAAATATCTCAAAGAATCAATATTTGTTCTTTACAACATTCTATTTTGTTGTTGTTGCTATTGTTGAAGGACAATCGATTGTGATTTGCATAAACTCAAGGGCAACTTAGAAGACAGTTGCAGTAACTAAGATTGAAATGGGCATGTCTTTTCCCTGGTGAGGTGTTAGACCTAAAAATGGCTTTTATTTCATAATAGAGAAAAAGACCCGAGTCTCCACGACACACCAGTTGCCTCCTCAAATCTTTTCTCCAAACAGCAGCCTGGGTGATTTTTCATAATGAAAATCCTATCATGTAATCCCACATATTGAACTTTTCCCATGATTTTCCATTGTCCTAAGGATGCAATCCAAATCCCTCAACACAAATTCCAAGACTCAGCTCTAGCAGACCCAGCCCATTTTTTAATACAAACAATTCATAATGCCCTCTTTAGTCTCCTGAAGTGAAATTTACCATTAAAATAATTGATCCAAACTCCTGAGGTAGTGTCATAACACTGAAGTCATTATGATGCCTTTACTCTAAAGAAGAAATATTAGATGGAGCATGCAGCCTCAGTGACCACAGCCTGAGGTGAAGCAAGCACTGTAGGTGGCAGAGTGGAGAGACACAGAGAACTCACATTTGGGTTACGCCACAGAGCTGTAGAATCCACCAATCCTGAAGTCCATACATGCTCAGGGTTTCTAGTTATCCAAGCACTAAATTCCTTTCTAGTTACACATTCTGCATTGGGTTTTCTGCCTGTGACATAAAACATCATAACCAATACATCCAACCAATCACAGAGCATGAGGAACAGTATCAACTCCCTCATCAAACTGTAAAGAATGATTATATGAACACCCAAAGAAAATACTAAAAGTAGTGTTTTTCTGATTTATGAGATATTATGGACTTTATAGAAATTACATGTTACCAGAACAACCTAAATTAGGTGTTTAGGAATGTTTCCACTTAACAACCCTTAAAGTTTAAGATGCAAGTCCCCCAATTTCTTATGTTCTTCCCTTGAGGTATAATATAGTTCTCAGGGCATTCTGGCAATGCTGCACACACTAATCAAAACTTATCAGAGCTGGTTACCTGTACACCTTCTCCTACCAGTCTTGGTGTACCTGACCATGAACATACCTGAAATCCCACCCTAATGTAGCTTTTTTCCATGGGCAGGGTGAGGAAAAGAAAAGCAATTGTTAACTTCTAATAAGTAAATATCTATGTATTTCTTTTTTAGTGTAATTTTCCTAATATAATAAAAAAATTCCCCCATCCTATTCACTGCATTCTTTCCAAAAAGTAAAATAGCTACTAAAATAAACTGGCAATGTAACAATTCATGTTGTACTCTAGACTATAATTGTACTATAATAACTATAGCAATGAGAGCAACACTTATATGGGACCATTTGTGTAGCAGGCCTCTATTCTAAACACTTGGAAAACACTAACTCCTTTAATTCCATAATAAGGGTTATTATCACCATTTTATTGATGAAGCTCAGAGAGGTTAAGTCACTTGCCCAAAGTCACACTGCTGTAAGCCAAGGATTGAATGGTGGGTCAGTACTTTTAATCACCAGGATATGAAGGCATACCTCAGAGATATGGCTGATTCAGTTCCACAGCACTGCAAGAGAGTGAGTATCGAAATAAAGTGAGTCATAATCTTTTACTAGTGGAGGGTCTTGTCTTCAGTTTGTAACAAAACAAAACAAAACACAGTAAAACATGGTATGCCCGTACTGCCTGTCAATACAGAACATGCTGGGAAAGGACTGGCTAATATTAGAAAACATACCTTGAGATTATTAGAAAATAAACTTGAGGAAATCTCAAGGCTTTAGATGCAGGAAGATAAACACTTTTTAAAGAGAAGAAAAATGAACAAAGTTTTTCTTGAAGAGTCTCCAAAGCTGAAGTTAGAACTGGATCACTATATTGTCCAATCTGGTCATCTTTCAACTTTCACGTCCTGTAACTCTAGTTTCCAATCAGTCACAAGCACCCCTGTCTGATACGCTTACATTTACACACTCACTCACACTTGTGCATTTCTGCTCACACAGGCACAAACACATACCAAATACATGGCGGGAAAAAAAAAAATGGCCCTTTTTTCTTTGTTGTTAATCAAATGTACCTACAGAGTCAGCAGGGGATAAATATCTTGATGCTTACTTCATGTATGAGTACTTTGAAGTAGAACACAGAGAAGGAACTTTTAATGTAGCATTCAGAAGGGGAAAAAGTGCTGTAAAATCCAATCCCCTGGTGAGTGTCATTTCTAGCAATGAGGCTTGTTTTCCTTCTCTGTAGTGAATCTAGATGATCAAACCAAAAATAACTGATCCACGGGCTCTGAAGTTTTCATCAGTAATCACTTTTTGCATTCATAAATAAATCAAAAAGTAATTTGAATCCTATCTTCCTTTTAACTCCTAATATCACAGCAAATACTTTTGTAATTGGCAAGGGGCAAATTAGGGGGCTTTCTCAGATACAGAAAAGGAAGAAGAATAACTTTAGCTGAATTTGTCTGCCTATGTGGCAGAAACACATGGAAAAAGGCAGAATGGCTTCAACACATCTCCATCAGGGCCAGATGCAGCTGTGTGAAGCATTTGGGTGGACCAGCAGTATTGGTGAACACAGCTCAGCACAGAGGTGGGCCTGGGCATTGAGTTCAGTTATGATCAGTGGTTGACACTAATGGAAAAGCAACCATTTTGTCCAACTTCTTACAAACAGAAAATAAAATACAAGAAAGGGGGAAATATAATGTCAAGATTTCTGCCAAAGATAAGAATGATCTTCCTCTCCAATGTTTAGTAACATCAACTCAACCCCAGGGTGCTGCCCACTCTGGGCCTCTCATTCAAAGACTGAAACAGAAACCAGGAAGCCAACAGACACTCATCTATTTCTCTTTACTGTGATGTATTAATTTCCTACCTTTTTAAATAGGTAAAATCTATTTTATAAAGCATGAAACTCCTCAAAGAGGTCACAGATTTATCATGATGTTAAAAGTCATAAAATTACAGTTACAGGCTAAGTAGTTAAATCCAAATTACACACCACCCCATTAATTTTATAATCAATAGAGATTAAAGGAAATGAGGAGGTAAAGTCAATGATAGGATCCTAGCTTAAATCAAATCAATACATATTAATTGGCATCTATTACATTTAAGATGCCACAAAGAAGGCAAGGCAGAGTGGAGCCTTGTTCCGTGCCTCGAGGGGCTTACCATTTGGCTGGGGATCCATATGTAGTATGAGGAAAGTTTCCCCATACAGCAATAACAATGCAAAAGTAGTCATGGACTGTATACAAGGACCATGCTAGTGCCATTGCAGTGGTGAACAGCGTGGGCTCCAGAGCCAAACTTCCTGGGTTTGAACTGAATGATTTTTATTTCTTCAAGCTCATTGACCTTGGAACAGTTAACACTCTTCAGTGTCTAAGCTTTCTAAAATAATGGGGATAAAACATTACTTATCTCACTTAATGGTTATAAAAATTGAATGAACTAATACTTGCAAGGAGCTTTAAATAAGGCCTGGCACTACCTAACTGTTAAATACATGAAATACTATTGAGAGAAGGAAAAGATCTCTGTCATGTGAAAGGTTCCTAAAGTGCTGATAGAATTTAAGTGTGGAGGGAAAATACCATGTTAACTTTCCCCTTTCCACTAATCCTTTCTCTACTGCTACAAACATTCTAAGGTCTCAATCATTCTAAAAATTAAAACTGACAAATGATTCTCTACTTTGGTAACAACCTATAAAAATCTCCTCTCTCCTTACATTCCTTAATAAACTTTTAAAAAGGTATCTACATGTGTACCTATTACTAGTTTATTATCATTTATTCCCATGCCACTGAAAACCTGACTCTAGCCTTCACCATTCTTCCCAGAGCACTACAAATAAACTAATAGCTAAATTCAACATAATTGTTTCATCAGTCAGCATCCTCCCATTTCTCTAGAACATTAAAACTTATTCACCATTCTCTCATCACAATTTTCTCCTTTCTAGGCTCTCACTATTTTTGGTGTTTACTTCTAGAAACAAGGGACTTTCTTCTTCACACTGACATCTCTTAGTACTCAAGAGTGTGTCAAAATTATATTCCTGTGCTAGACTTTGCTCTCTACAACTGTGTGAGGCACCCTTCTGATGTATACATATACAAACCATCTAAACCCCTCCTGCTAACATGGGCAGGACTTTGATATGACTGAGTTCACTTCTACAATTAGGTTATGTTATGTGACAAAGAGGGATTTTTCAGATGTGATTGAGACCCCCAAATCAGTTGACTTTGAGTTAATCAAAAGGGAGGTTATCTTAGGTGGTTCTACTCTAATCAGATGAACCCTTACAAGAGACTGGGCCCTTCCAGAGAGAAGAAATTCAAAACTTAAAAGAAATTCTGACACAGCCCATGAAAAAATAAGTTCCCAGGTTGTGAATGGGCTTAAGAAGGAGGCCATATCAGCCTTGGCTGGGTAGCTTAGTTGGTTAGAGCATCATTCTGATATGCTGAGATTGTGGGTTCAATCCAGGTCAGGGCACAAACAAGAATCAACTAATGAATGCATAAAAAAGTGGAACATCTAGAACAACATGTCAACCAACGTTCTTTCCTTCTTTTTTTCCTTCCTTCCCTTTCTCTTTCTTTCCTTCCTTCTTTCCTTTCTCTCTCTCTCTCTCTCTCTCTCTCTCTCTCTCTCTCTCTCTCTCTCTCTCTCATCAATAAATTAAAAAAAATTTTTTTTTAACAAAAATGTGGACATGTGGCAATGACCTTCTAGGAGCTAAGAGAGGTTATTGTCTTACAGCTAACAAGATAATGGGGAACTCAATCCTACAATCACAAGGAAATAAATTCTGCCAGTAGGAGGGAGTATGGAAGGGATCTTCACTAGTCCAGTCTCTAATAAGAACACAGGCAGGTGTGGCACATTGATTTCAGACTTTTGGGGTCCTTAGCAGAGAAGCCAAGTAATATATGCCAGATTCTGGGTCATGAGAACTATAAGATAATAAATGTGTGTTCTTTTAAACCACAGGTTGATGATAATTTGTTACACAGCATAGAAATCTAACACATCACTTGCCCTATTTAACTCTCCCTTCCACTGTCTTCTTCTCTGACACTGTTGCCTTCACCTAACACCTAAATAACTGTGTTGCTTTCTTCTGCCTCAAAACTCTCCAAAGTGATTATAGCTTGATGAATCACTTTAATAAGTATCTCAATGTAGCCCTCTCTAGATCTCTAGACTATTCTTCCCTCTTAAGTCCATGTCCTATTTTTCCTATTGCCTGAAGGTCAACCTGATGTGAGCACCAAACTCCTTATTTGATGGTCCAAAATCTACCTTGTTATTGCCCCTTATACCCGATGCTCAAGTCTCTCCTCCTTCTAATTGGGCTAGTCCTCCCCATCATACCTTCATTTTTCCAATGTTTATTCTGTGAGCATCACTAGGAGACTCACCTTCTCCCCTTTTCCATGATCAGATCTATTGACTGGCCAAGTTCTAAAAGCTTTTAACTATACAGTTCGCACTCAAACCTTCTTTTCTAGTCCAAATAAAATTCAGACCCTTATTACTACTGGTCTGGCCTTTTACCTAATTTATCAAAAATCTGTTGTAAAATCTCTGATATTTACAAGTAAGTCTTACAAAAGGCAATGGAACTAACATTGCCTCAAATGGGCTGTCAAAATCTAATACATGTAAATTTCAAATCTCATCTCTGTCAACTGCAATGGCATCATAATACTTTTAACATCTCTAGGTGTCACTTTCCTATCTGATTACTGGGGAGGACAACATTTACTTCACAGAGTTATCTTGAGGATGACATGACAAACAATCCAATAAGTGGTGGCTGTTCTAATTATTACCTGGAATATTGACAACAGAGCCAGTTTTCCTGTCAGTCAGGCTTGAAAGCTTAACAAAGCCTCCAATCCCTCTTTTTACATCTCCTTACTTAGCCATCAGTGTGACCTTGACCAATGTCTTACATGGGAACTTCATCAGAACATGTTTTGAGTCTCTATTCAGCTTGCAAACGTTTGGAGAATCTAAACAATATTGCTTGTGTATCAATGTCTCCCTGAAAACTAACTACTAAATACTCATAAACATTGAGGAAGAAATTGAGATGTGGTTTAAATGGAAATGTGGGAGCATAAGGATAGGAGGACAGAGAAGAGAGTGAAATGGGTGGATGTAATAGGCAGGCTTCATCTCAGCTAAAATCAAAGTGAAGCAAAGATGCCCCATGTGCTGAGGTCACTCTTAGTGAGCAATTTTTCTTGAGACATATGTACCATTATCGAAATCAAATCTTCTGAGCAGTCACAACTGTTCCATGGGAGGAGGGGGCCCGATTCTAGTGCCATTCAAGTCATCACATACAGCCCTCCTCCCAAATACCCAATATCAATGGAATTCTTGTAAAGGAGGGAAAGAATAAAGTGATCAGATATGCTCAACAACTTACAGTTAGCTTCCTTACCTCAAAGGTATAAGTTATTGAAAATCTAGCTCTTTTGTTTTACAGCTGAAAAGATCTCTGTATAGTGGGGAAACTTTCAACCATGCTGCTAAGAAGATGACAGCACTGAGACCTAGTGATGGTGTTAGCAGGCTATTCCTTGGAGTATGCAACAGTGACACAACTTCATTTTTCTGTCAAACATTGGGGACATAACATTCATACAAATTTATAAAAATTCTGGTTCTAATTTATGACAAATAAACCAAAAGCTATCAGTTAAAAAATTATAAACACCTTCTTTAAGATGCTTTTAGAAGCTTTTACTGAACTCTTCCACCCATCATTGTCAGAGTGGATATGCTCTGGTCAACATTGGAGTGGATAAGAGCTTACAAAATAGTGTAGGAAAAGCATCTTAGAAAGGAAAAAACTGAATATGCAGATAAAATTCACAGAAACACAAGCATGATGGAGATGTGGCACTTGGATAAATTTCACAAACAGGTACAATAGCTTCAGATCCTATAGGGTATTGGAAACAAGAGAAGGTTCTAGTTGGCTTTGCCAGATCACCTGGCAGAGAGAGAACAAGAAGTGACCGATGGGAGCACCTCCAGTGGACAGTTCTAGCCTGGCCCTGCCTGATTGATGTCTGTCCCACAGTGATGGATGATCCTCTAACAAAGCTCTTCAGGGTAGTGGGGAGAGCAGGAGAGACCTTACAAACCAGATGTGCTGGAAATGAGAGTGAGAAGGTAAAGAAGAGAGGATAAAAAGGTTACTATTTGTTCAGAACACTTATATGTGAGTTTATACACGTGATCCCCACAACTCTCTAAGGTAATAATCGTTACACTCTTTGCATAGGAGTGGAAGTATAGGCACCAAGAGGCTAAGTGAGAAGGCAATTAGGTTACTGTTGACCTCCCTGCACCTCTGATGCTGGTCTTAGTCATGTGACTTGCATAGAATGTGAATGGAAGACAGTGTCTGTTCTAAGCCTACACCTTAAGAAGTTTCTTCTTGTCCCTCTGGGAGCTTCAGACTACCATGAGGAAAACATGTTCCAGGTAACTTTGAAGCCTCCATCCTGGGCACCAACATAAAACAGGTAGAGCAGAGCCACCGCCGCCCACCTGCAACCTTGCAGTATAAGAAAGAGGTGCCCAGCTGCTCCACGGAGCTGTGAAGATACAATGACACTGTAGCATCAAACAGACTAATGCAGTGAGTAACCAGTTGATTAAGGTGCCTAAAAAGAGTTTTGTTCTTAATTGCCACTTATTAGCACTTAGCACCAAGGCGGAAACACAGAAGCCATTTTCTACACAAATGTTAGTTTTCTTTTTGCTCAGAAAGAAAGAGTGAGAGAAGTTTAATATAGAAAGCATTTCTTATTTCCACTTCACAGACTCTAAATACAGTACAGTTCTTATTTGGTGTGTTTTACTTCTGAGTAAACTTGATTCTTACAGAATGCTCCTCTTTTGCTCTGGTTTCTTATGGCTTATGGGCCAAGGTTTTGGCTTTTCATCCTCCTTTAAACTGCTTTCTTATGCTGTTATTTTTACAAATCACATTAACTAAAAACACTGCATTTTATTCTTTAATGTTATCTTCCCAATCAATGTACTTCACTTTTTACCATATTTTTCTAAATCTCATCTAGTTTGTTTTGCTTCTGCTTCCTGCACTTACCTTCACCAAGTTTAGGTATAGTCACTGCCTCGTTGATGACTTGAAGCTTTTACTGAACACTGTGGAATTACATCCATAAAAGGTTTTGATGTGCTCTGGTAACCAGAGATCTCTGTGCCTTCCAGAAGTTTTCATCCTTTGAGATTAAGCCAATAGTTTCCAGGACAAGGAGTCCCAGGGCAGCAATAATCGTCATCTATTCTCTCAAGTCTTAGTTTTCCTGAACACTTTTTCCTTTCTTATTTAGCCTCATGATTTAAAATGTTACCATTAACTTCATTCTGTCTCTTGTACCCATTTTTCTTGCTTCTTCATTTCCTTTTATGATGTTTGTCTGATAACTTAGTATTTCTTAGTATTTAAGTTTTCCCAAGAAACAGATAAACAACACGTTATAGGAGAGCGAAAGCTCTCTCAACATAAAAACCTCTGCTCTCTCCCCCTTCCCTCTCACATCAGTTCTGAACTCCTTAGCCTGGCGCACCAGGCTGCTCGCTACCTGAAGCACTAGCCTCATCTTTTGCCAACAGTGCCCTCCAATGTGTTTTACCACTTCCTACACACACTTCTTAAAAGTGAATTAACACTTGTGCTTTAAGCATGTATTTTAATTATTTTAAACTCTTCATTATTTCAGTAGCGAAGAAAGGGGCTCCACCCGAGACCACGCACCCAGTCAAAGGCACTGCTTTCGTGTCCTGCCGCGCCGCCCACACCCTGCGCCTTGGCTTCCATCATCGCCTCCGCCTGACACGCCTCTCCAACCGCTCACGCAGAGAGCACTTCCAGACCCTTGGCGTTAGCACAGTCCTCCCGCAGTACCTTTCCTGACCGCCGGGAGGCAAAAGTACCTGCTTCTCCATTTGGGTAACCCTTTTTATTAGGGAGAGAATAAAGCACTCTGTATGAATACCTCTATTTACCCCACTGCACACAGGGAGTTCCTTTTTAATCCTCACATTGCAGGTGCCCAATAAATGAGTATTAAACCTAATCTAAGTATCAGAGGAAAACCGAGATGGCTATTATAATTACCAACGATAAGGAATGAGTGGAGGAAAATATGTGTGGGTGTGCGTCCATACTGGTTACCTATAGTATATACAAGTTATGTATAATAATATGTGGTTATCTATATAGGTAACCCATTAGGTTACCAGAGTATTATATAGATAACTCATATAAATTATCTCTAATATATTGATGAAATAAAGATAAAAATGAAGTGCAAAGTAAAATAGTGGCCAAATATATCTCCCTGTATCATTTTCATCTTAACACAGACTCTTTTAAAAGCTTTTGAGGATGGCTTGTCAATACATCACATGCAAGAGACAGCTAGGATGCAGGCTACTTTACAAACAAAGACAACTTCTAATTTTCACAGCGGAACAATTGAGAAGGGTCATGGGATCCTTAAGAGGTGCTTTTTGAAGAATAAATCTGGCTCATATAACTCACATAGTTCTCCTAGGTGTAAAACTTGTAATAAGAGTAAAATGTCCATGTGGCAAAACTAAAAACTATGCCTTTTTTGATTTTGCTACCTAGTAACATCACATTGTCTGTGCTCATTTATATTTGATTTTTTAAAAATGTCAGGTTTTTGTTTTTGTTATTGTCATTGTGGGTTTTTTGTTGTTGTAGTTTTTTTGTTTTTTGTTTTTTATTTTTATTTTTTACTTTTAAGGTCAAGAGATCAATCAAAACACTTTCTGGAAGAAGCGTCAACCAATGGTTTCAATGATGGCTGGTGGGAACCATCTACCTCTTTTGTGCCCTCTATTTCTCTCAACATTTGTACTTCCCATTGGGAAACTTTCAAGCTTTTTCCCACTGTCCATCTCTCAGCATTTGGAACATAAATATTAAATATTTTAGCATCCAAATCTCTACTGACAGCAAAAACTCAAAGAAAATCTATATGCCTATAGTCACTTTGAAAGAATGGGCAAACTAGCTACTCAGTAGGAGTCAAAGGTCCCCATGACTATGTTTTTCTCTTTCAGACTTATTTGCTTCCCTTTCTTCTCTGTCCTGCAGGGTAAGGGCTGGTGGGGGTGCATACAGGGTAATTTCAAGGTGTGCATCATCTGACCCACCAGGGTGAGATTAATCATACCATCCTAGTCCTCCGCAGGGCCTGTGGAGTATACTGTCACATTTCTCTGCTGCTAAAAAGTGCTGCTGATGTACATTAACTTGTATCCTTTCAGGCTTTAATAATAAATTCAAACTGTCTTTCCAAACAATTTTATTTAATGCCTTGACAGACTTACACTAGCGTTACTCTAGATAAATGCATGCTTAATCCCAAAGAGATATCAGAAAGAATAATTTCTCTACAATTTACTCCTGTATGTTGCCTGTTAATTATTTTGATACATTTTGCAGTAGATTTCTCAGTGCTATTAAATAAACAACCTATCTTAAAATCCTTACCCACTCCCACCCTATCACAGTTTTTACAATGGGCGGTGTTAGTTTTGAAATAACATTTTTTTAACTACAAGATTCATAGCTAAACCAAAGGACAGAAGTATCATTTGTAACAATGTTTTTCTCATCTGTAACACATATCACAGGTTTTTCTTTTTCAGTTGATTTCGCATTGCTTCCAAACAAATAAATAGTATCCCTTGCATTCTAGGCTATGCTATGAAAAAGGTGATTTACACCATGCGTGACTGAGCCGCACTGACCGGGCAGAATCAACCGCACAGAAAGAAAGCAGTGATGCATCACAGGACCACCCCTTATCCATCAGTAGGCAGCAGAGATGACTGTGTGTGCCCATGGTGAGCCATCAGCAGGCATGTGTTGCCCTCTGTGATTTGTGGTAACATAACATATAGGCTATCCAGTCCACATGGTCTTGGGCAAAGCCCCCTGGGAAGGAACTGCAAACCATAAACATCTAGTCCTTTGAAAACATTCTTAATGGGTAAAGTATGAAAATATAGCCACCAACATTTCCAGGGAGTCATACTAGTATATGACCATTATTGGAGTGGATTTTCAAATGAAAACTTTAGATATGATGGCAAGGCAATTTTTCCTAATTCCTGATATGATCTAGAAGTAGATGTATTATTGGGGAATTGCATACTTCATGATGTAATTTTAAAAAACATGAATTATTTTTACCACCTACTTGGTTTATAAAGAATGGTTCACATGCCTGCTGAAATATCAAAGTAAACATTTCATTTACATAGGTGAGGAGGCAAGAAGGCTAATGGGCACATAAAAGCCTAGACCACCTTTGGTTCCTTTTCAGAGTGAGACAAATGCCAGATTAAGTTATTTCTATTCAGAAATCTAACTGACACATTCATGTTTTGTACCTACTATATACCAGGTTCTGGGCACACAGAAGTGAACAAAACAGATAAAAACCCTGCTCTCATGCAGTCCATTCTAATCGATGTATTTTGTTCATTTTCACAGATACTAGCCAAAAGATGTATACTTTCATTTCTAAAGTATTTTATATTGAAATGAACTCAATTCACATTTTATTCATTTTCTTAGAGAATACAAATTTTTAAAAGCCAGTAGTCTTCAGAAGATGTTTGCCTGATTTATAGGACAAGCATTTTTGATCTGAGATTTTTTAACTACTCATCTGCTTCAGAGAATGCTATACTGTGAACGAAACTGCACAGACTATAGAAAAAGTAAAAAAAAAAAAAAAAAAAAAAAAAAGAAGAAAAGAAAAAATTCCAAGACCAAGTGAATTAGAACATCTAATGTGCACCTCCTATTTTGTACTTTCCTGCTCGATTTTACTTTTATGACATCCATCTCTGCCCTGTTCACAGAGAAGGCCCATTAAAACCTCAAGTTCAGTACAGCCTCCTTGAAAATTTTCAAAGTGGCAAATTGAGAAGGTCATTTACCTTAAAAAAAATCACTATTGCTCTTGATCAATAGCTAGCATCAATAAATCTTAGATAGACATGTGTGTAAGACTGTTGGAGCCAGTCAAGTATTTTTCTTAGTATGGAGACTGATATCAATTAGAGAGAGAGAAACTGGGCAGATCTACAATAAATAGGATGTGATTACATAATACATCCAGACCATAAATAAACACTCCATTAAGTTATAAAATTATATATGTCCTTAGGAGGGCTTCCTGTCAGCCACTTAGAGAAAAAAATGAAAACTCTGTTAATCTTTCACTCGGCCAAAACTTGCTGAATCAATGTTCAGTGCAACATGGCCTTATCACTACTGTGTGTTGAGTTTACCAGGCACTGCTCATTGGTTACACACCTCACCTCATTTAATCAATGAGAAAACCTGTAAGTTGGGTATAATTTTTATTCTCATTTTATAGATGAAGTAAATAATAAATAATACTCAGAGGTTATGTTACCTGCTTATGGTAACACAGCACACTATATAATCAGACAGCAAACAAGGGTTCATCAAACTCCTAATCTCACAGTCTCCCTCTGCCCCAGGTTTATCAAAATATAATTGAAACATAACATGTGTAAGGTTAAAGTGTACAACATGTTGATTTGATACATTTACATATTGCAAAATTATTATGACCTAGTTTTAGCTAACACCTTCATGAATTTAAAATTCTTTTTTTGTGATGATAGCATTTAAGAACTAAGTTCTCAGCAACTGTCAAGTATATAATGTAGTATTATTAACTAAAATCACCATGTTGTACACTTAAGCCTGAACAACTTATTCATCCTATACCTGAAAGCTTGTATGTTTAACCAATATTTCCCCTTCTCCCCACCCCTCAACTCCTGGTTATCACCATGCTAGCCTCTATTTCTATGAGTTCAGCTTTTTGAAGATTCAACATATAAGTGATACACAGTATTTGAGTATTTGTCCCTCTCTAATTTATTTTATTTAGCATAATACCCTCAGGGTCCACCCATGTTGTCTTAAATGAGAAGATTTCCTTCTTCTTCATGGCTAAATAATACTTCATTGTGTATATACCACTTCTTCCTTATCCATTCATCTGTTGACAAACACTTACGTTGCTTCTATATCTTGGTTACTGTGAGTAATGCTGCAATAAATATATAAATATATCTTCAAGGTCTTGTTTTCATTTCCTTCAGGTATATACCCAGAAGTGGGATTGCTGGATCCTAAGGCATTTCTATTTTTAATTTTTTTAGGAACTTACATGCTCTTTCCACAGACTGCACCAATTTATTTTCTTATCAACAGTACATGAGGGTTCCTTTGCCTCCACATACTGGCCAATGTTTATTATCTCACGTCTTTTTGATCATGGCCATTGTAAGAGTGTGAGGTGATATCTCAGTGTGGTTTAGATCTGTGTTTCCCTGATGATTAGTGATGTTGAGCATCTTTTCATGTACTTGTTGGCCATTTGTATGTCATCTTTGGAAAATACCTATTCGGTTCCTTTGCCCACTTTTTAAATTGAATTGTTTTTCTTCCTATTGAGTTGTGTGAGTTATTTATATATTTTGGATATTAGCCTCTTACCAAATATATGTTTGGAAATACATTCTCTCATTTGATAGGGTGCCTTTTCATTTTGTTGTTTCCTTTGCTGTGCAGAACCTTTTTAGTTTAATGTAGGCCCACTTGTTGATGTTCTCTTTTGTTGTTTGTACTTTTGGTGCCAAATTTTAAAAAAATCATTGCCAAGACTGATGTCAAGGGGCTTACCCCCTGTTTTCTTCTAAGAAGATCTGTTCTTGTGTTCAAGTCTGTAATTCATTTTGAGTTGATTTTTGTGCATGATATTGGGTAAGTCCATGGCCTTAACTATTCCATTTTACTGTTTCCAAATCAGTTGCTTATTATGTATATTTATTTGTATCATCAGCCTATATTTGGTTAATATTTGGTTAAAGCAAATACTGCTTTAAAAATAAAAAAAACTAAAATAAAAATACTAGTTAACATTTATTGTAACTTAGGACATTAAAATGTGCTTTTGTTCACCAATTCTTTATTGAATCTAGATCCTATTCAAATATGAATTTGCTATTTGGCATTCCACCCCTACTTTACTGTAAAAATGATAATAATACTGCACTAATTTCTGAGTTGAAAAGGACTTTGAACATTATCTAATGATTGACAAACTGGGATTTAGGTTCTAATACAAGCTTGATTCTACTATTTCATATATAATTATGAATAAACCATAATAATAATAATAGCAGCTAATATTTGTGAATACTTATCCATCAAAATTTTAAGCATGATAGATGTAAAACTCATTTAATCTTCACAGCTTTATGAGATGGATCCCATAATCTTCATTTCATAGGGGTAGAGCTATGACACAAAAAAATGTCTTTCCCATGGGCACAGAGCTACTGGGTGGTGGAACAAGGGCTTGAATCCAAATTGTACAGGTTCAAAGCCCAGCTCTCAACTACTATACAATTTTGCTTTTTAGTAGCAAAATCCCAATTTTCCCAGTGTACCAAACTTTTAAAAGAACACACTCAATTTCTCTATGATACTTCTTTGACCACTCCAATCCAAATTTATAGCTTCCTTTCTTTAACCATGCCTTGAAACTTTGACTCTTTAAACTTATCAGCCTGATTTTGTGAACACACACAGCTACTCCCAACAAATTATTGCTTCTGAGATCAGGGATTGTCTTTAATTCTCTCCGTTATTTCAGTTCCTGACTTTAACAATGTACTGACTGCAGTAGACAGTGAGCAAAATCTTTCAGAACTGAACCTCCAAAAAAAAAAATAAAATAGTAATGGGCAGCTGACAAATATACTGCTAATTTACGTTAACTAAATTTGATAGAAGACTTATGTAAATCAACCATAACCAAATTCAGGGATGATCCGGAATTAAATATCATATTTTATTGGGTTGGCCAAAAACTTGTTTAGTTTTTTCCATAAAATAAAAGACACATTTTTTTTCATTTTCACCAATAACTTTACTTATTTGTATATTTTGACTATGCCAGCTATCTCCCACATAGTATAACGTTGATTGTTCTCAAAGTTTTGATTTGATCACTATCAATTCAACTGTCTACCCAACTGTGGAGCATTGTCCAGCAAGAAATCTCCAGCACAAAGCTTTGCAAACCACTTTTGATATAGTCCGTCAGTCACAGCACCTTCTCCAGACACTGCAGAAATCTTTTTTTTTTTTTTTGCATTTCAGATGAGTTTTTACCTTTTTTGAAATAATAAAGAATAATATGCTGGAAATCTTGCATATTTTCTTCCATCTTCAATATTAAAATGACTACACAAAAATTTACCAATTTTGATAATTTTTTAAAAATGCTTGCTAATATGACAGCTGTCACAATACAGTCTAACAAAATTGATTTGAATGAAGTTAAAGACGACTAAGTGCTACTAGGGCCATTTTATGGAAAAAAATGAAGTAAACTTTTTGGTCAATCTGATATTTAACTAATAGATATCTGCCTGATTTAAGATATTCCCCACCCCATGCACCAAAATCCTTACTTGCCACTTAAATTAATAGATATCCACATACTTCAAGTTCAACAACAGCTGCATAAAATGATGTATCATGATATTTTAGAAATACTTAAAAGTTAAGAAAGTTCAATGTAGTTATATATGAAGTCTGTCCAGACGGTGTCCAACCATAGTTAATATAATGGGAACAGTTTGTGAGACATTGGTGTAACCTGGAAGCCAAGGAGAGTGGACCAGAATGCACAGCATGAACAATGACTTCACTGTACTAGTCAGTGGGGGCAGTAGACACCATTGAGTGAGCATGTGTACTGTGTGGCCATCACATTCAAAATGACTGAGCAAGTAGAGCATCAAATTTTGTGTTAAGCTTGAACATTCCTCCACAGAAACTATTTAGAAGATTCAGAAGGCTGCAGCTATGGGCAACTAATGATTGGCAGCTTCATCAGGACACTGCGTCCACTCATCTATCATGTCTCATGCAGAGGTTTTTGGCAAAACATCAAATCATCCAGGTAACTCAGCCCCCCTACAGCCCAGATTTGGCATCCTGTGACTTCTGGCTATTCCAAAATCACCTTTGGAAGGGAAGAGATTTCAAACTGTCAGTGGGATTCTGGCAGCTGAGGGCAGCTGAGGGCAATTGGGAGATCTGTGTGAGGTCCCAAGGTGCCTACTTTGAAGGAGAGTGAGGTGTCATTGGCCTATGTACAGTGGTTCTTGTATTTTGTATCTTCTTCAATAAATGTTTCTATTTTTCATATTACATGGCTGGATACCTTCTGGACAGACCTTGTATGTTAGCTATATATTGCTAACTTAAGTAACTCTATAATTGAATTTCAAAAGGAACTATTCTTATTTAATCATCAGTTCCCTTTTACTAAGACAATAGGAAAATAAAAACACTCTTGCTGATTATCAACTAATCATATCATTAGATTAACCCAAGCCCCCCAATCTCTTTTAAAACATGAGTGATGTCCATGGTGCCTAGAACATGGAATTTTCCTAGGCTACCTTCTAGAACATGACATAATCTATATCCACTAGTTTCAGATGTATGTTTAACCAGAAATATGCATATTTATTGGCAAGCCTATTGTAGTTGTGATTGTATTTATGTGATATAAGCTTAACGTAAATTGATGAAATTACAAGTGCAGAAAAGAGATCTGTTCCTTCCATTACTTCCTTGTAAAGATGAGATAAATCCAAGGCATGACGAGAATAATTGGCTTCATAGTAGATAAGAGAAAATTTTATAAAGTGGGAAAAAGAATGGTAAAATTCCAGAAGACTGTGCTTTACATTGCTTTCCTAGCATCCATATTTTGGCTGTACTTTGAACAAACCATAAGCAGTGCATTATGATTATAACTTATACAATAAAGTAGAGGTGGAAGGCAAAATAGCAAACTCATATTCAAATAGGGTCTAGATTCAACAAAGGGTTGGTGGACAGATGCACATTTTAAAGTCCTAAGATAAAATATATGTTTAAGTAGTATTTTTAATTTTTTTATTGTTAAAGCAATATTTGCTATTTTAACCAAATATTTTAATCAATTAACAAAATAGAAGTCATAACGGACTATATGAAAGCCATGGGTGACTAGAGGTAAGAAGGGCTCTGGTCCTGAGCTTGACTTCCAGACATACTCTCATTCTTTACATTCTCATCCTGATTTACCCTGTGCTAACTCTGAGATCCTCAGAGTCTCTCCTCATGTTCTTTGTTATAATCTCTTATGCACAAGTTTTTCCTCCCACAAATTCTTCTTGTAATGCCCCTAAGCACTGCAGATGGCCATCCTTTCCACCTGTGTACTTGCTATTCCTCCTACACCTTACCCCTTTTTCACCTGGATATAGACATCACTTCTTCCTGTTTTCCTGATACTCCAGCCTTATTCACACTACGTCCTTTGTGATCCCTTATTGCTGAATACACACTGGCACCCTTTTTAGTTTTAGTTGGCTGTCTTCATCCTTGGTTGCAAGCACCATGAGAGCAAGAACTATGTTGTTTTCATTTACTATTGGATCCCTAGCATCTAGCATTTTACCTCGCAGAAAATAAGTAGTCAAATACTTATTCAATTTATAGATAAACTAATCAATGAATTGATTCAGGCAATTATTTTCCCAAAATTTCCAAAACTACATACCTTTTTTTTTTTCTCCTGTGTTTTCTATATAGCACCCTTCATGAAGCCATGCAAGGCTGCTTCCCTGTGCTGGAAGATTAAAAGTCAGACTTTTTACATTCACTTCTGAACTGTTCTTTGTTTTGAATATGGGACTATAATGACTGATGTCAGATGACAGGTGCTCAGATGCATGGCGCTCTGAGTCACATGGTGGGAGTTCATGATTCTCCTGGGCACATCTGACTCCTGAGATTACTAACCGCCAGAATCACCCAGCAAGATGACAAATGGCACTCACTTCTTTCTGAGCATCATGTGTCTCTGACCCTTGGATGTCTAGAATCCCTCCTTTTAAATTCTTAAAACCTCCATGACCAGTGTGGCTCAGTTGGTAGATAGGCAGTTTAATTCCCAGTCAGGGCATATGCCTGGGTGCAGGTTGGGTCCCTGGTAGGGCTCAAAAGGAAGGCAACCAATTGATGTTTTTTTCTCATATCAATGTTTCTCTCCCTCTCTTTCTCCCTCCCCTCCTCTTTCTAAAAATAAATAAATAAAGTAGTTTTTTTAATATAAATAAATAAACAAATAAACTACTGGGATTGCAGAAGGGGATATATTATCTTTTAGAATGGAAAGAGTGTTACAAAGAAACTATCAGACTTCTGGACAAGATGGAGGCCTAGACAGACAAGCTGCATATCCTTCTACAACTAAGAAGAAATACAACTATCTCAAAACAAGAGACAACCAGAAATTCCAGAAAATTGAACTGCATGGAAGTCCAACAAACAAAGTTATAAAGAAGAAATACTCAGCCAGATGGCTAAGATGGGTGGGGTTGGGGCAGAGAGGAAGCAGTGTGGCAGTGGCAACAGTGGTGACAGCAGCAGGCAGGTGGAAAGCACAGTCATACATTTTAAAAATTAGGGAGGGACACCTGGGGAGCACTCCCAGCACCAGACCGCGCAGCACACAATTCAAGCACAGGGGAAAATAAAGCCTCATTGCTTCTGACTATGCAAACCAGTCGGGGTTGGGGCAGAGAAAAAAACTGCCAGTCTCTCAGTAGAGTCTGCTTGTTTAAAGGGCCCTCACAGTCCTTAAACATGCACAGATCTACACACTTTGGGAACAACAGCCAGGGCAACAGCTAGAGAGGTGCCAATCCCATACAGGACATGGGAGAAGTTCCTGGGAAAGGGGCAAGAGCTGAGCAGTAAGCGTTGTTCCCTCTCAGATCCCTCCCCCACAAACAAAGCCACAATGTGGTAAAAGGGGTCACCCATACTGATGAATACCTAAGACTCCACCCCTTACAATGTAACAGGAGTGACAGCTCTAATTAAGACACAGAGGCAAACAAACACAGAAGCCTGTCAAGATGAGGAGATAGAGAAGTATGGCCCAAAAGAGGGAACAAATCAAGGTTCCAGTGGGAGAACTAAGTGATGAGGAGATAGCCAACCTAACAGACATAGAGTTCAAAACACTGGTGTAAAGCTACTCACAGACAAGAGATATACTTAAGTACGGCAAACACAGAAAGGAAGAAGTGAAGGCTATGCTAAATGAAACAAAGGAAAACCCACACAAAACCAATGATGAAGGCAAGAAAACAGGGGTTCAAATCAATGATTTGAAACATAAGGAAGAAAAAAACAAAAAGCAATCAACCAGTATAGAATGAGAAAACAAGAATTGAAAAAAAGGAGGAGAGGCATAGAAACCTCTGGGACAACTTTAAACATGCCAACATCCAACCACAGAGGTACCAGAAGAAAAGGAAAAGCAAGAAATTGAAAGCTTATGTGAAAAAATAATGAAGGAAAACTTCCCAAATTTGGTGAAGGAAATAGACATACAAGTCCAGGAAGCAAAGAGAATCCCAAATAGACTACACCCAAAAAAGGACCACACCAAGACACATCGTAATTAAAATACCAAAGGTTCAAGATAAAGAGAGACTCTTAAAAGCAGCAAGAGAAGAGAAGAGTTACCTACAAAGGGGTGCCTATAATGCTATCAGCTGATTTCTCATCAAAAAAAAAAAAAAAAAAAAAATCTGCAGGCAAGAAGGAACTAGCAAAAATATTTGATGTGTTGAAAAGCAAGAACCTACAACCAAGATTACTCTATCCAGCAAAGCTATCATTTGGAATGGAAGGGCAGATGAAGTGCATCCAAGACAAGGTAAAGCTAAAGGAGTTCATCATCACCAAGCCATTATTATATGAAATGTTAAAGGGACTTATTTAAGAAAAAGAAGATCAAAACTATGAATACAAACTCACAAATATCAGCAACTGAATCTAAAAGATAAAAACAAAATCCAACTAAGCAAACCAGAACAGGAACAGAATCATAGGTATGGGGACCATTTGGAGGGTTATCAGCTGGGAGGGGGCAGTGGGAGAAATGGGGAAATGGTGCAGGGACTAAGAAGCATAATTGGTTGGTACAAAATAGACAGGGGGATGGTAAGAATAGTATAGGAAAGGGTGAAGCCAAAGAACTTATATGCACAACCCATGGACATGAACAAAGCAGGATGGGATTGCTGGAGGGAAAAGGGAAGGTATTGTGCAGAGGGGAGCAAATGGAAAAAAAATTGGGACAACTGTAACAACATAATCAATAAAATATACTTTAAAAAAAGGAGACTATCTCAGGGAAAAAAAAAGGTATTCCAGAGATAACATATTCATTTCTCTTTGGGTTTGTTCCAAAGTACCACCCTTCTCCCACTGCTTTGTAGCCAGAGGTTCACATACTGGTCTAATGCACCGAAGCCATGTTCACATTCATGCTGCTTTCCCTCACATTTTAAATCTTTTCCTCCTTCCCAGCACTCACTAGGGCACTCTCACCCCTGCTTTACACCCACAGCCCCACTACTGGCCATGCTCAGTCACAGCCCTGCAAGTTCCAGCTTGACCTTGCTGCTTGAGACTAATTTTATGGAGGCAATAGAGTCAAAAACATTATTTATTAACAAGCAAAAAGTGTTTAAATAAACACAGGGTTCCTTAGCTTTTCTATGTGGTGCCAGGAACAGCTCATGGCTCTGGTCTGCTTCTCCACCCCACTCAAATTCCAGACTAGGAATCGGTATCTACTCCTCCACCAGTTCCCAAAACTAGATTTTTTTTCCCAATCAGGAAACTGAACTTGCTGCATTTCTAAGTCATTTGGTTTTAAACAACCTATTGCCTCTCTCTACTTGCAAGATGACATATAAATTAAATATTTTATACAACTCCATTCTAATTTTTAAAAGAAACTTTAGATATGTTGAATTAAAAGCATATACAAAATTACAAAAATAACCTAAATAATAATAAAGGCCATACACTGAGTATTTATTGTATATTAAGTCCTATGCCTAGACCTTTACCTGCATTTTTTTTTTAATTCTCTCAACAATCCTACAAGGAATGTACCATTACTATTGCATCATGAGGAAGCTTAGCATTAAAACTTTCCCATAGTCATAGGGAATATGAATTTATTTGCCAAGTTCCCAACTCAAACTATGTGGCTCAAAGAATCTCCAAACATAACTGAACAAATATACAAAATTTATACAGAACTATATTTTTCTTGACTTTCTTACTTTTTATAATATTCCACGGGGCAAAAAATATCCAAGATTTCTCATTTCAGAATATTTTCATTAAAGCAGGCTCTCCCATACAAACACTATGTGGCATCTCTCTTCAGTTGCTTAACTTGGTGGGACTAAACCTAAGTGCCAATTATATAGGGCAACACATTACATTTAACATGAAAGGTGCTTTGATGTTTTCATTACAATGTGATACTGATATTCTAGCAAACTGTAACCAATGGGAGCAACATATCGTAGACGTTTTAGGTGTAATATTGTAAAACCAGTTACAGAAAATCATCCTTTCTTGAAAAATTGCGAGTTTTCCCCTTTTGTTTCTGTGGTTTGTTCTCAGAAATCTTTCAAAGCCCAATAAGGTAGACCAAACAGCATCACTATCTTTACCTGATGGAGCAAGTATAAAAACAGAACAATGGGGAGAAAAGGAAATTTTATGCTGAAAGGACCTAACTTTAAATACTTCACCATCTTTTGCTGAGTCACAGATGAACTCTAACTTTAGGTTCTTTAGATTTTTTCTTGACTGTGCTATCAATTACACTACTTTGACCAAGTCACTTGCCTACTAATAAAATGTCAATAGAAGGAATTTATTCACAAAACTGTACAAGTTACTAGAAATGACTAGCAGTTATTAAACAATAAAAAAGGTGATCTTCTTGAAGGTATTTTCCTTGGAGCTAGAGGAATCTTCACTCAGTTAACAATGAAGTAGCTCACCAAATCATTTCAAAAGTGGGCCAGAGAAAACAATAAGATCTTTAAAAACATTTATCATCTCAAACTTCTCCTTAAACAACTGTTTCATTTTTTGTTTACCTTAGAGAATAGGCATAGGAAAAAAAAATTTAACCTGTGGAGATCACAACATACACTTTTTAAAAAATAGCTACATACAAACTGCTTAATACAATCAAGGTATTGTCAAGTCATTGTCAGAGTCATAGACTAAGAATTTCTTTGAGTTAACCTTTGGTTCTTTATATATAAAAAGTAAAAAAATATTTAAAACATTATACCAATTTTTATAAAAAAATCAATTTTATGCGGCACACAAAATGCTTTTAAAAGTTTGACTTTCTGTTCTACATATCAACCGTCCTTCTGAAAGTTAACTCTTCTCCTAGGAGCATTATTTTTGTCTGTCATTCTAGCTCATTTTTCCTCGTAGTCACCCTTAAAGAAATATGATGCTCTTTTTTTTTCAAAAATAAATGTAATTTTCTCAAACTGCCAGACTGATTAATCATCTAGTCGAGGCACCTGATTCATCTTTCTAATTAACAAAGACTTTATAAAGTATCAAAAGAACTTAAAGGCAAGACCTTATTCAACTATGTTTTTAAAAAGTCCCTCTAGGACTTCTGGCCTAGACAGACACACTGAGTCTCCCTCCACAACTAAGAAGGAATACAATACTCTCAAAACTAGAGACAACCAGAAGTTCCAGAAAATCGAGCTGCATGGAAGTCCAAAAATCAAAGAAATAAAGAAGAAATACTCATCCAGACAGGTAGGAGGGGCAGAGCCAGGGTGGAGAGGATGCGGTGTGGTGGTCGCAGCAGTGGTGGCAGTGGCAGGCCACCAAAAAGCACAGCCTCATGTCTTAAAAACTAGGGAGGGACACCTAGGGAGTGCTCCTAGCACCAGACCAGACTGCATAGCTCATGGTCCCAGCATCAGGGATTATAAAGTCTCATTGCTTCTGACTAAGCAGACCAGTGGGGGGTGGGGTGGAGGAAGAAACTGCTGGTCTCTCAGCAGAGTCCACTTGTTTAAAGGGCCCCCACAGTCCTATTACATCCAAAGACCTACCCACTCTGGGAACAACAGCCAGGGCAATAGCTAGAGAAGCACCAGTCCCATACGGAAGTGGGATAAGTGCCTAGAAAAGGGGGGAGTGCTGAGCAAGCAGCATTGTTCCCTCTCAGACCCCTTCCCCACATACAGCACCACAATGAGGTGAAACGGGTCACCCTGTACTGAAGAATACCTTGAGGCTCCGACCCTTACAACATAATAGGAGCAACAGCTCTACCTAAGACACAGAGGCAAACAAACACAGGAGCCTGTCAAGATCAGGAGACAGAGAAATATGGTCCAAACGAGGGAATGGATCAAGATTTCAGTGGGAGAACTAAGCAACGAGGAGATAGCCAACCTAACAAATGAGGAAATAGCCAACCTAAAAAACATTGAGTTCAAAACACTGGTGATAAAGATATTCACAGGCTTGACAGATATGCTTAAATGTGGCAAATGCATAAGGGAAGAAGTGAAAGTTATGCTAAATGAAATGAAGAAAAATCCACACAAAACTGATGGTAAAGGGAAGGAAATTGGGGTTCAAATCAAAGATTTGGAACATAAGGAAGAAAAGAATAGTCAACCAGTACAGAATGAGGAAACAAGAATTGAAAAAAGTGAGGAGAGTCATAGAAACCTCTGGGACAACTTTAGACGTGCCAACATTTGAATCATAGGGGTGCCAGAAGGAAAAGAGAAGAGTAAAAAATTGAAAGCTTATGTGAAAAAATAATGAAGGAAAACTTTCCAAATTTGGTGAAGGAAATAGACATACAAGTCCAGGAAGCAAAGAGAGTCTCAAACAAGCTAGATCCAAACAGGACCACACCAAGACACGTCATAATTAAAATGTCAAAGGTTCAAGATAAAGAGAGGATCTTAAGAGTGAAAGAGAAAAGCAGAGAGTTACCTACAAAGGGGTGCCTATAATACTATCAGCTGACTTCTCAAAAGAAACTTTGCAGACAAGAAGGGCTGACAAGAAGTATTCAATGAGATAAAAAGCAAGGACCTACAACCAAGATTATTCTATCCAGCAAAGCTATCATTTAGAATGGAAGGGCAGATGAAGTGCTTCCGAGACAAGCTAAAGCTAAAGGAGTTCATCATCACCAAGCCATTATTATATGAAATGTTAAAGGGACTTACTTAAAAAAAAGAACATCAAAATTATGAACATTAAAATGACAACAAATACATAACTATCAACAACTGAATCTAAAAAATAAAAACAAAATCCAACTAAGCAAACCAGAATAGGAACTGAATCATAGATATGGGATCATTTGGAGGGTTATCAGCTGAGAGGTGGAAGGAGAAGAAATGGGGCAAAGATGCAGGGATTAAGAAGTATAACTGGTTGATACAAAATAGACAGGGTGAAGTTAAGAATAATATAGGAAAGGGTGAAGCCAAAGAACTTATATACATGACCCACGAACATGAATTAAGGAGGTGGGATTGCTGAAGGGAAGGGGGTTACTGGGAAGAGGGGAGCAAATGGAAAATAAATTGGGACTACTATAACAACATAATCAATAAAATATACTTTAAAAAAAAAAAAGCCCCTCTAATAGAGGAGATAGATTTAAAAAAAAAATTTTGTCAGAGGAAAGACTACCCCAAAACCCTAACTGTAATAGTTTGGAAGGTGGATAAATGAGCAGTGCAGTGTTTTCTTGATATGGTCCTGATAGCATCACCACCGATGTGGCTTAGGTAGCTTGGCCCTACCTGGTGACTCCATATGGATTAGCATCAGTACTCTAGAACACTGGTTCTCAAATACTAATGCACTTAAGTATCACTGAGAGAGCTTTTTAAAACAGTTTCCTGGCTCCCATCTCTAGTATTTAGGTTCATTAGTTCTGGGTGAAGCCCATGAACTGGGAGTTCTAACAAGCTCACAAGTGATGCAAAATGCTAGTCTGTAAACCACAGTTTGAAAATCACTCCACGGCACCGTATTTAAAGCACTCAAGGTAAACTGTTATCACTTACCTGCTTTTAAACTTTTCTTCCTGGATTATCCTCATCTGCTGCTTTAAGAAGCACTTGGTCTTTAAAGAAGCCACACTGCTGCAGGAAGCTATCTTTTTGTTTAAAAATAAATAAAATATAATTGGAATTAAAGTAATGGCTCTTCATTTGGATCAAAGAGCAAGCTGAATCTGGTTTACAAAGGCCTGACTCATTCCTGATCCTTTGCCATTTGAGAGACATGTGAGCATTCCATACCATAAATGCACATTGCATGTTCCAAGGAAGCCACTCACAAGGCCAAATATAATTTGATTTAAGCCTGTCTGAACTTGCTTTTCTTGTTTTTCCCCTGTAACTCATGATTATTTTTTCTTTTCAAGAAAGAACTCAAAGACAAAGATGTAGATGTCACTTCACAGAACTAGCAAACTTTCAAGCAAGAAAAAGGCATTTCTGTTTATATCAAGATACACCCATAACCCTTCTACTCATTCTCCTAGGCAAAGAGAACACATTAAGACCAAAATAGCCACTCTTTAAAAATGATTAAGCAAAAAGTCATCTGAAAGTCAGATTCTTGGTACCATTCCCATTCCCTCTGCGTGCAAATCCATATGGTGACAAGGTTAGAAGACCAAATATCTAAGAAAAAAAAAAAAAAAGATACATACTTCTTGCTGTAAAACAGCAATTGCAAACCCAAATTCCAAGAGCATACATAATGAAATTTAATGGATCAAGCCGAGAGTAAGGCAAGAGAGAGTATCAGGGACAAAGGAGAACTTAGGAGTCCTACCCTTATCTAAAGATAGCCGCTTCTTATTAGCTGTAGACCAAAGTCCAATTCCGGGGACATCTTTATCTGGGTCATCCTTGGGACTGTTTCTATTTTCCATTTTCTTCTAGCCCTATTTCTTTATTATCTAATGATTTTAAGCTGAGTTACAGATGTTATGTATCAAAAATTATAGAGAAACTGGATGATAGTAATTTCCTCCAAAGAAGGTTCATCCTAGTCTCTGATAGGCAGCCTGAGATGGGACAGGACACCTTACACAATTCAGGATGGAGTTGACTCAAAGTTGGCTGATGTTTTGAAAGATTTGGTTAGCCTCTTTTGCCCACACTGCTGGATATATTGGGTTGGCCAACAAATTCATTTAGTTTTCCCGCCTGATGGTTCTAGTAGTGCTTAGCTGTCTTTAACTTCGTTCAAAATAATTTTGTTAGATTGTATTGTGACAGCTGTTATAACTGTGACAACTTTTTTTTAAAAAGCTTATCAAAATTAGTGAACTTTTGTGCAGCCATTTTAATACTGAAGATGGAAGAAAATATGCAACATTTTCTGTGCATTATGCTTTATTATTTCAAGGTAGAAAAACAAGTGAAGTGCAAAAAAGGATTTGTGGAGTGTATGGAAAAGGTGCTTTGACTGATCGTACATGTCAAAAGTGGTTTGTAAAGTTTCTTGGTACTACTGATATTTTGGCCAAATAATTTTGCTATGGGGCTGTCTTACGCATTGGAAGATGTTTAGCAGCACCCCTGCCCTCTACCCACTAGAAGCCAATAGCAGGAGAGAGCCAACATACTCAAAATATCCAAAGCAATAAAGTTATTGGTGAAAATGAAAAATGTGTCTTTCATTTTATGGAAAAAACTAACGACTTTTGGCCAACCCAATAGTTTGAAAGCCTATATTTATCAATATCCCTTGTCCTTCATGGGTGCTGAACTTCAATTATCTTACCCTTAGCACTTCCTGTCAAAAACTGTGCTTTACTTTTTTAGTAATTTGCTTCTAAGCTTTCTGTCCTCATACCCTACAAAGCATAGGAATTAGGCAAATACCTCAAGCAGCAAAACTGACCAGGATCAGGCTAATTAACCAGTACTCTATTCTCTCTGAGATCTTGGCCACTCAAGTCCTGGCTGCTTTAGCAGCCCCGGACTTCAAGGTTTGTATGCCTAGCCTTGTGAGATTGCCAAAAATTATTTTGCCTTCTTAGCCTCCTATGCATGATATTTTGCCTGGTTTCTCAGCTTTTCATCCCAAGCCAAAACCTGGCAAGTTCTCTGAAGGGAAAAACAGCTTGTAAAATGCTGGCTCACCACCCTATAGTTCCCTGCACTCTAGGAGTCTTGGATTTTTTTGGCTGCTCTCTTTGTCTTCAAATTAAGTAAGTTTCAAATTTCATTTACATTTGGCTTTTCTACTGTTTTTCAAGAAGCAGTGGTTTGTCACAAGCCACCCCAATTTACCCAGAGGCAGAAGTCACCAAGTTAATTCAATATAGTAACATAATGCCTTCCCCAAGAAATAATGTTTTTATTTTGAAATCTGCACCTTAAATTCAAATTTAAACACTGCACATTATGTATGTAGAAATTATTTTGGTAAGAATTGACTACAAATGTGATAATATATATTCCATTTCAAAGAAGACATCAAATAATTCTTTTGGTTTAGTGTTCTCCTTGAAGACATATATGTCAAACAATTTTTTAAAATGTCAGCAGCCTTATAAGAAACTTCAAATAACCATAAACCAATGTTAGAGTTTAGAGTATGTGAGACACTCTAGATAGATACTTGATAATAGATGGATAGTAGGCAGAGGAATGGTTGCCTCTAATACAGTAATAAAAACAGTGACAAGACACACACTCTTAGGCTTATCAAGAGGCAAGATGAGAATACTGTTGACAGAATAACAACTCATAGTTGCCAGTAATTGGCCCCACCTGAAATAAAGAGCTAGAGATTTAAACGGGAACACCACCTGACGTTAAGTCTTTCTGAGTATTATGGTGCCCTGCATGGAGGTGTACACAGGAAGGGTAGGAAAATAACCAACTTATTCCCATTCCATTTGTCATTTCCAACTGTCTTCTAATATTGTTGAGAGAGAATTCATCTGCAGCAGAAAGCAAAAGAACAACAGATTCTCTTTATCATGAATGTGAAGGCTCTGTGAGATTACTGTCCTTTTGGGGCATGTAGCCTAAGGAGTAGAGGGTTCCTCGCCATCTGGTAGCTGGAAAGCATGAAAGTGGCCTTGGTATGAGGTTATCCATAGTGATGCTGACCTAAGTTCCTCTAGGATTGTGACTGACTGCATGGTGAGCCCCTGCTGAGAAGGCTCAAGTCTCTTCTATGTAGTATGCCTGTACTGTGGCTGTGATTATTAAGAGCAAATACCCAGGCCTCCAAATGATGGGGCTGTGGAAAGACATCAGAACATGGCAACTAAACCAACTACTTGATTTCCACAATTATCTAGTTTTAAGATTGAGTTACACACACACACACACACACACACACACAGAGAGAGAGAGAGAGAGAGAGAGAGAGAGAGAGAGAGAAGAAAGAAAAATTTAGGCCTAAAAACAAACAATAAATGCTAACTTTAGCTTGGTTAGTAATATCAAATGGTATCAACTAATGGCAAAGGAAGGAAGGAAGGAGTATAACCTGTACATAGCAGATACTGTGCCAAGTATATTACATGAAAGGTATTCATCTTTGCAACTCTTCAAGGTACATACTGTCATAATCTTCATTTTTATAGGTGAGAAAAGTAAGACACAGAATGGTTTAGTAATTTACTCAAGGTAGTAGGTGGTAGAGAGTCAACCCAAAACTAGGTCTTGGAACTCCACATCACAAGTTTAATCACACAGCTTTACTGGCCTCCTGGACTTCACTGATCATCTTAATATCTAACTATTTCCTGTACTTTCATAATATGACTATGGATTATGGACATGTGCCTTTCCTAGCTGTCCTCAAACTCTGAGCTAAATATAAAATTAATGACATCCCGGGAGCTATGATTCTTCCTAGCACATTTTGCTAAGAACATGGTTTATGAAGTCTTTCTATCTAGTTCAAATGTGTTTACGTACTAAGTCTTGCCAGGAAGTTCATTGAATGGGGCTATTACACACTGGCCATGTAAATTGCTGTAAGCTCTAAAAAGCCTTCATTCCAACCAGTCCTTTACCTCCAAGTAGCAGGTAGCTTGGTACACTCAGAAAATGAGTAACTCATTTATTTCCTTTCACAAGTTACTAGGCTGCATAAAGATCAGTCGCTTAATACAAAAAGGGTGTGGAATTACCTGTCTGGCTGGTGGAGTTTGCCCCGCTCAACGCTGTTTCAAAGTATATATCAGTGTTTTGACCAGGTATCTTTGAGGAGGCACAAAACTGCTTTGATTATCTAGAAACTTTACACTTAAATCTGCATTCCAATGAGCATTTCCAAGCACTAGAGCAAAGAGATCTGGCCCCCAAGTCTGCAGGCCACCATCTTGTCTCTGGTTTTTCTAATAGCTGTGCAACCATGAGCAGGTCACACTGTGAGCTGCAGTTTTCTCCTTAATAAAAGGAAGGAACCTACTTGCTTCATGAAGTTCTTGTTAAAGGTAGTATTTGTGAAAGCACTTCAAAAACTTCAAACATATGATCATATGTGTGATATATACACATACCCAGTGGAGCAAAAGTAGGTTTACAATTGCTATATGGGAAATAATACATAAATTAATAAAAAAGAATATAAGAATAAACTCTACTTCACAACCATAAACCTACATTTGCCCCACTCTTGTATATATGACATATATATGTGTGTGTGAGATAAATCATTAAAACACACACACACACACACACACACACACACACACACAGCACCGAGTGCTAAACCATGGATATTATCCAGGTGCCAAGGACTTTGGAAGGACAATCAGAAGAGAGCAGACAGGAGAAGTCCACTAAGCCACCCCAGAGGAACTGAGCCTGAGAGGAGATGCTGGGTTTCCACGGTGACAGGAAAGGGCAGAGCAGTCCAGGCAAAGAGAGAAAGAGGGAGAAGAGTACACAGGCTGGCTACAGAAGTGGGTCCTGGAGAGCCCCACTAATGAGCACTGGATAGGTGTGGAATTCTAGTAAGAAATAGCAGCAGAGAAGACTTACAATAAAAAATAACTGCCATAAAAAATCAGTGTGCCAGGATCCTGCTTGATCCCAACAATAAACCAGGGAAGGTATGCTCCTAATACATTGATTAGGTACTAGAGGCTTTCAGCAATGTATTGATTGATGGGTCCATATAGGGGCCAGTGGCAGAGGCCAGGTTCAAAAAGGGGTTTGTTGGACTGCAGGACCTGTGCTCCTTGACCGCCTTGTGAGGCCATCTTCTCTTTACTCCACATCAGGATATAAACCAGCACATCTATTGGGCTATATTTCTGTAGATGAGAACAATTTTGTGCTTAAATGCATGAAAGAAAATTAAATATTCACAGCACTATTTCCCTGCTGTGGGATCACATTTGCCTTTTTCAATACCCTTAAATATTATGTGATTTTTTTACAATCAAAAGAAAAAACAATAAAAAACTATAATGTATCTGTATTTCTCCTCCTTAAGACAACTATTATTGCAAAATGATTCAGAATATCTGTGCAAATAAAACAGAAATAAGAGGACACAACAGGAGAGCTTGTTTAAGAGTTAAATATTATAAATTTGATTTTTAATATTGTAAGTACCTATGGATATCAGGAAAGAGCTGAAAACATTTGAGTGAACCTAGTCTAGCGAGGGATTAAACCTGAGGGTCCTGATTGCAGTGGGAGATGAGGGGAGAGAAGGAGGGGAAAGGGCACTGTCTACTGGGCTCGGGCAGGGGTTATTATAGGGCTCTTTCCAAACTGGGTAGTCCCACCCTAAGACTTTCACAGGGAACTCTGGTGAAAATTACCAGTATAGAATCCCCTATGCAGATGGGAACAAGCAGTTAAACCTCAAATATGTTGGCTTGGAGAAAGCCTAAGCATCACTGATATGCAAAGAGATAATCAATAGAGAGCCATGCAGTTCAGATAAGACAGTATAGAGAGAAAAAAGAAAAGCAGGAAGCTAAGAGCAACATGATGGAGCTCCATATTTGGAGACTAGAAAGAAGATAACGGAAAATGAAGGACAGGGGAGAGGTGAGTGAGCCTGAAGCAGTTAGGGGGAGAATAAGAATATTCTAATAAAATGCTTATTTTTTATAATAGAAGAAAACTTTAAATATAAAACTCTGCTAGTTTCAAAAGAAAGCTTTCTACAAAATCTGCAAATCTTTACCTGGATTTATAGAAAAAATGAAGAAGCTGGTTTCCATTTAGTAATATCAGAAACATCATAATCTCATATTATTGGGAGGACACCACAAAGGCTTTTTAAATGAGATTTATAAGTGAATAAAACTTCTTCCAAATCAACTGCTTCCAATAGTTTAGAGTTAAAATGGATACTTGTAATTTATACAGTATAATGTAAACTTGTTTCTATGAGTTCCTAAGCCAACTATGAAGGCAATTATAATATTGTGGGAGAAAAGGGACCACATACAAACCTGACAAGCTCTGGTGAGGCTTGCTTGGCAGCCTTACAAACTCAAGAGACTGAAAGTAACCACAAAGGATGGGAAGAAATTAAAACTTATTAACTAAAAGCAGGTCATGGCAAGCAGTCACTGACCTGGGGCAACCAGTCACTGACCTAGGCTAGAAACATCCATGACAAAAAGTCAATCTTTACCTCAATTGAGCCTCTCTATTTCCTTCTTGTATTTGTGATCACATACCTTTGGAATATCAAGTACCGTATTTTTTGCACTATTAAGACGCACCTGACCATAAGATGCACCTAGGTTTAGAAGAGGAAAACAAGGAAAAAAATATTCTGAACCAAATGGTGTACTAAAATATTTAATAAAATATATCAGAATAATATTTCAACCATGTAAAGTGAACAGCAGTCAACAGCGGTATTAAGAACCATCATCACTGTCATTAACAAATGAGATATTTTAAGATTCAAGTACTCTTCTAGTTTTCTGGGAACCCCAAGAACTCATCATCTCTAGTGTCAGAATTTATGGGGGACTTTAATAACAGGCACTGAGGGAGTTTAGAGGTATCACTAGTTGTAACAGTGTAACACTGAGAGTATCACTATCCTAGTTAAAGGTTCTAGAGGACTACCCCCAGTGCCTGTTACAGCTAGTAATACCCCTTAGTCCCCTAAGCGCCTGTGTTACTGCTAGAATAGTGACCCCACCATAACTCCCTTTATATACTATAAACTTTAGTATTTATGGCTGCTAACCCAGTTACTGCTGGCCTCCTCACACAGAAATCTGGTGTGCACTGGAAACAGTAGGGAGGTAGAGGAGACAGTTGTAACATCTAATGGAGTCAGTAGCCAGCCAAGAACATGTTACTTCAGTTCCACCCATCTGCCTCTCATGATTGTCAGAGCTTAAGACACAGTGATTGGTGATTGGAGGCAGTCCTACTGACACAGACCCCACCTAGTGTCAAAGACAATTGGCAATCGGCACTGTGTCTCATACTCGCTATTAGCTGATTCAACGGTCAGTGGTTGTAGCTGGGAGTGTCAGGTGGCTCTCTGCCCTCTCCCAGGTCCTGGGTGATGGGAAGAGGCTGATGGCAACTAACCAGATACCCTGAGATTCAGCAGTAAAGTGGGACATTTAAGCATCCCCAGGAGTTTCGTGTGGACCCACCGCTTCCTCTTCTAACAGCTGTCGCCACCGCTGACAGGTCAGGTAATACATATCACGGTCTGTGATGCCATATTCGCTCCATAAGATGAACTTTTTCCTCCCCCAAAAGTGGGGGGAAATGGCTGTGCATCTTATGGAGCAAAAAATACGGTAACTTCCCTTTTTTTCCAAACCCTTGGGCACCAGCACCACAGCTGAGAAAAGATCAAAATCCCCTCAGTGTTATTGTTGTCATGTTAATTGTTGACTGTTAACTATCCTGTACCCACCTATGAAAAGAAGTGTCTATCATTTAATCTCTTTATCCAGTCCCACAGGTTTTTCCCACTTTGTTTTCTCCCACCTCCCTAATCTATCACTGATGGATTTCATGTAAACCCCTCTTTCTATATGCCTCTTTTTGATTGTAATGTATAAAATAAGGTGCAAAATGACATTTTCAAAAGTATTTTCTCAATCCATTGAAGTTTCACTTCTGGGCTATTGTCATCAGATTAGCTCAAATGAACTCATAAAAATTCTTACAAGTTTTGTTACAGAGTGGGAGTCTCCAAAAATCCCCAGAGCCTGCGAGCCGGGGGATAGGGAAAAGGGAACAGCTTTTAAGATGCCTTTCCATGACTATGGCTAGTTGCTAGTTTCTCAGTTATGCAAATGACTTTGGTTCTTCCAAGGCTCCAAGAAGATGGGAAGGGTTTTGACCATGGAAGGTGCATAAAGAGCATAGAGCCTGATTAAGGTTCTGTGAATGGTCAGAACTGGTTACCATGCCCACTGCATCACAGGATGCAGTCAGGGATTTAAAAATAAGGTGGCAACCATTTTAGGGAAAGGAGAGGAGATCCACGCAGTTTGCAAGGAAGGCAGAGGAGAACTCCATGCAGCTTGGAAAGGGAGAATACCATGTGGCTTTGAAAAGGCAAAGAGAGAACCATGCGTGATCCAGTGGAACATGGCACATGTTTTCCTGGACTGTTATACGGAGGCTGATAACATCATACCCCAGATCCTGAAAGACAGAGCTGACAGATAAGGGATGGGGAACTTCTGGGAATGTTTTTGGCTTCTAGCCTTTTGGGGAGCAAGGGAAGTGCTGGGTCCCATGGGAGAACAGGGCTCTGAGCTGAAGTGCTCACTGCCCACCCCAGGTTGGAATATTTAAATAAAGACCTGTTTTCCTCAACACTAGTTGTTGGGTTTTACACCAAGGTGTCATGTGAAAGAACCCCCTTTTGCTCTGTAGCAGTTCGGGTGTTTCTTACATTGAAAATATTGAAATTTTTTGAAATACACTTTGGTAAAATAGCAGTTAATTAAAAGTCCAATATGCTTATATTAATATTGAAAATATTTTCACAAAGTTTTACCCATCTGGCAATATTGAACTTAACATGAGCCCAGAGTTCCCAGGAAATAGCTAAGTTCAAGAAATCCTTACCATTTTGAGTCTGGGGAACACCCCAAACCACAAAGACCACCTGCCCTGGGATATTGTGATAAGGCCCAACCTCCACACTTCCTGAAGGACTCCTTTATTTCATAAAACTACAATTCTTCTCCTCCCTTGAGACATTCCTCATTAAAGAACACTTTCCTTATTGTAAGAGTCTGAATAAAATCATCCCCTCAATTGCCTGGTGGCAAGGAATAAACGAGACCATATCATGCACACTTTTTCAGAGCTCATTTCCAGATGTATGTATGAAAAACATCAGGTAAATACAATTTCACAAAGGATATTAACTATGAATTGATGACACTAGTGCTACAATGAAACAGAGTGGGGGAGGGATCCCCAAGGTTCCCACAGCCCATTGTTTGGGGGGTGGGGGAAGGAGATAATACAGCTTTTAAGATACTTTGCATATATATAGCAAGATGATAGATAGATAATAGGTGTGTTACCACCCCAAGGCAAAAAGGGTGTACTGACTTTCAGGATTTAAAAGGAAGGGCAGACTGCCTTGAGCGACAGAAGCATGATGGAGGAGTGCCAAGATGTGAGAGGAGCATGTTGGAGGAGCAGGTTGTAGCAGCCATGTAAGCAGAAGTAGCTATGCAGTTTGTAGTCAGGATTCAGCCATGCAGCCTGGGCTAGTAAAAAAGCAGGCATGCTGTTGCTTTGACCGTGCCACCTCTGACTCTGAAGCCACCAAGGGCTCTGCCTTGCAGACCCAGACTCTACCTGGACTCTTGGAATTCAGGACATATGGAAAGGACACTTTCTTAGGACTTATGGAAAGGACACTCTCTTAGAACTTGTGCCTTTCCTGGACTTCACCATGATCCAGTGTAACATGGCAAATGCTTTCCTGGGTTATTATATGGTGGCTGAAGATAACACACCCCAGATCCTGAAGGAGAAAGATGACAGATAAGGAATGGGAAACTATGGGGCTTAGTTTTGGTTTATAGCCTTTTGGGGAGCAAGGGAAGTGCTAGGTGTTGTGAGAGAATGAGCTGAAGTGCTCCCAGTCCCACCAAGGTTGGAATATTGTAAATAAAGGCCTGTTTCTCTCAACACTAATTGTTGGGTCATACACCAAGGCACCACGTGAACAAGCCCTACTTTGCTTGGTAATAACAACTCTAAGAAACAAGTGTCTGTTGTGGACAAAAAGGGGCCACATGCTAAACCTGATAAGCTCAAGGGAGGCCTACATGGGAGCCTTACAAACTCAGGGACCTAAAGTAATCACATAGGATGGTCTGAACATAAAACACCTTAACAAAAAGTAGGTCATGGCAGGTAGGTTTAGATGTCTCATATGTTGACACTATAATATTTCACTTTGCATGAAAATAAACCAGTTCAACTGAAAACTATTTCACATTTCTCATTCGATACCAAAGAAAACATTAAGCAAAGAAGTATGACTCCCCAATGGGAGACGTTCCAAACTTGGCATAAGCCTACAGGTAGCACTGCGGCACTTCAGGATGGCCAGTTTAACCAATTTTATCAATGTAGGATAAGAAAAGTCATCAAATTAAACAGCTTCTGCACAGCTAAAGAAAACATCATCAAAATGAAATGGGAACCAACCGTATGGGAAAACATATTTGCCAATGATACCTGGGGCAAGAGTTTAATCTCCAAAATACATAAAGAACTCATAGGTCTCAACGCCAGAAAGACAAACAATCCAATTAAAAAATGGGCAAAGGATCTGAACAGACACTTCTCCAAGGAGAACATACAGAGGGCCCATAGGCATATGAAAGGATGCTTAACATCATGAGCCATCAGAGAAAAGCAAATTAAAACCAGAACAAGATACCCCATCAGACCAGTTGGAATGTCCATCATTAACAAATCAACAAACAAGTACTTGTGAGGATGTGGAGAAACGGGAACCCTACTGCACTGTTGGTGGGAATGCAGACTGGTGCAGCCACTGTGGAAAACAATATGGAATTTCCTCAAAAAACTAAAAATGAAACTGCCTTTTGATCCAGAGATTCCACTGCTGGATTTATACCAGAAGAATCCTGAAACCCCAATTCAAAAGAACTTATGCATCCCTATGTTGATAGCAGTGCTGTTTACAATAGCCAAATGCTGTAAACAGCCTAAGTGCCCATCAATAATGAGTGGATCAAAAACTATGGTACATTTATACAATGGAGTACTATGTAGCAGAAAGAAAGAAAAGAACTCCTACCTCTCACAACAGCAGGCATGAAACTGATGCTAAGTGAAATAAACCAGGTGGCAAAAGACAAATACCATATGATCTCACCTATAAGATGAATATAATGAGCAGAACAAACAAATGAATAAAATGGAACCAGAGACATGGAAACAAGGAACAGACTAACAGTGACCATAGGCAAGGGGAGTCGGGGATTAAAAGGGAGGAAAGAAGGGGCTGCATCTAGTCACGGGACATGTATAAATGGCCCATGGACATGGACAACAGGGTGGGGATTGGCTGTGGGCGGGGGAAATGGAGAACAATAGAGGAAAATTGGGACAAGTGTAATAGAACAACAATAAAAAAAGAAGAAAGAAAGAAAAACCATAGCTTTGGCAAGAAACAAGGTCTATACTGTAACAATATGGACTTCAAAGCCACATGGGACTCAGGGACCCCCTAGCTCCAAATTTCAAGTTTCCTGAATCTCATATCCCAGGCACAATTCAGTGGGGCAATCCCAATTGATGTTTTAAGACTTGTAATTTTCTACAAGTTTATTTCACACAGAGGGAAATCATTAAATATACTGTAACAGGTGGGTTTGATCAAATCACCGGAAAAGGCAGGGGGCAGGGAGAAATCCCAATGTGGCACAGAAGCTACACTTTTCTGGAGAAGGGGGAAGGGTCAAGGGAAGCCCCAAGGTGGTGGATTGAAAGCTCAACCGAAACCACGTGACAGGGTTCTCACAACCCTGGGCTACTGTAAACAAAGGCAACGTGGCTGAGTGCAGCTGGCAAGCTCATGACCCAGCTCGAGAGAGTTTGTAGAGAGCATATATGAGCTGTGGGGGCCAAATGCCCCACCCCGGGGAGGGAAAACTGCATCCCTGCAGAAGGCTGGGAAACTTCTGTCCCCTTGTGCAAAATGGCGCCTGGAGGAGAGTCAAAGACACTGTGGAGCTGACAAAAATGGTGGACATTGGTGCACATGATGAAAAAGCCAGATGCTTTGGTGCACATCGATTTCTGGGCTGAGTCTTTAAAACCGAGCATGCTGGGAAACATAAGGTCTTTTCCCCTTCCCTGGTTAACCCAGTCGGCTGCGGGGAGCCTGGAGGTTGTATGGTCTGGGAACATTCCCAGAGCCTCCTCCACCCAGGCAGTGGCAGCAGCACTGGTGGTTCTGCATGGCCCTTCCTGGCCAGACACACACACGATCCAGCAAGGAGCTCTGCAGAAGAGAAATGGCATAGTGGGGAGGACTCAGGTCAGCATGTACAGACTCCAAAAGATGGTACTCTTAAATTGCACATTTTGAAACAAGTCTAGGCAGAGGGTGGCAGGATTATTAGTCTTTGGGTCTTTTAAAGGGAGCAGGGCCCTGAGGCAGAAACTGTCCTGAAATTTTAAAACTGTATAGTTGTTAAATAAATAACTCCTTTTTCAGAAAAATTCTGACTCCACAGTTTTGCCTTTAGGCAGAGAGCAGTAGAATCCTACTCACTATTCTGAAACAGCACTGGCTAGTTCTGTAACAATCCCACACTTTACTTCTGTACTTCTAAAAGGTATTTCATATATAAAAGCCCAGATCTGGGGAGGAAATAGTTAACCATTTACTCTGCAGCAGTAGCAGGCGCACTTGATTAAAAAAAGAAAAGTAGTACAGTAGTCCCTCTCTATATCGTGGTTCACTTATCCCAGCCTCACTGTATCGCGGGATTTAAAAAAAATATTATATTTAATTATTTATCGCGGATTTTTTCGCTATATCGCGGGATTTTGCGGTACTGTATACATATGTTGTTAGAGTTATGTAGGTTTAAGGGTGTAAAATAAATGAAAGGTTCCTGCTTCACAGGGGGGTCTACAAGAAATACCCGTGATAAGTGAGGGAATACTGTATTTTGTACTATTTATTAGCGACCTATTTCCTGAGTGTGATGCATTTGCTTTATCTCTCAAAACCCTATAAGGTTCCATTTGACAGATGCAAGAGGGGACACTGGAGAGGCTTTATTGTGTGTCCAAGGTAACTAATTTGGTGGAAAGTTAAGTGTAACTAGTGAGTTTTAAGGAAAGACTCAACATGCAGCCTTGTAATAGTCAAAGAACATCAGAGTCTGTATGAGATCAACAGAATGTGGCCAAATAAAGGTATTTAAAGTAGCCAGTTTAACTCATTTAAAACAATGATTAATAATTAACACATCAATCTTCCAAATGCCAATGTATTGTTCTAAAATGCTGGAGCTTGCTTGAAAAGTTTATTCTTTTAGGTTGATTAAATATTCCCTCCAAAACCTTGTTTATGTTATTAATTTGCTCAGCAATCCCTGTCTTTGGAGAAGTATAAATCTCCACTTGGTCCTTGAAGAGCAAGCACATATTTTTAAATAAAATGGAATTGTTTTGTTTTGTTTTGTTTTACAGGTTGCATTACTACTAGTATTAACTTCAAATAAGATAGAAGTTTTAAAAATAAGGTACATTAAAAGTATACAAATATAGGCACCTTAAACATTGAAAGATACATCTAAACTTCATATAAAGATCTGACTCAGAATTATGAAAAAGACAGTGAGTCAGTTCTGTAGTTTTCATGAATGACATGCAGCAGAATCAACGAATGTAAAGCAAAAGTTTTCAAGTTCATAGTATAATCTAAAAACATCCTTTAGGAAAAGCTACAAAGAAATTTAAAATTTTTGACACTTTGCTCTCCTATTATCCAAATTATAGTAACAGTTATGTGCATAATAATGCAATTATATCATTTTATGAACAGTTTAATTATTAGATGCCTGGACAGATATTTTTTTTTTTAATCAAGTGCCCTGCAGAAGAACTTCTACACCTGAATGCTTCTAACTTAGCTTTGCCATTCTTTCATTGTAATCAATTTTCGATGGACACAGAGGAGTGGTTTTTACTTTAAAATCATTCTATTAAAATTCTTTCACTTTACTTTGGAGTTGATAAAGGCTAAGAGCCATTTTCTCAGGATCCACACTGCAGAGGGACTGAACTACTTCAATCATACTTTCCAGTGCTTAAATACCCCCTACACACCAGGTACCAGGCTAGGATGGAAGACAGACATGCAAGAGGGCACAGGATCTTATTGCCAACAAGGGGATTGTAAACAAACAGGGAACTGTACAACAGACAGGCAACTTCAGGTCATGTTTGTAAACTCAGATTCCACAGCCAGGCACATTTTAAACCTTAGATGTGACTTTAGGTAAATTACATAGGCTTCCTAACCCAACCTCTTCCTCATATGGAAAATGGAGGCAATGAAAGTCCTTGCCTTAGCATTGTTATGGGGCTTCATGAGATGATGCAAAGTGTTTAATGCCTGGCACATAGTGTATACTCAATGAATATTAGCTGCCATAGAAATGATACTTATATCATTATTACCTTGTGCATTATAACAAGCACTATAATGAACTATGTAAAGGATGCTAAAAAGCACCAGGGAAGAGCAATAAATCTTCCCGCAGTAGCTCAGTCTGGACAGACAGAATTACGAGGGAGAGAATGCTTAGTAAAGGGGCTTCTACATGTACAAGAGAAAAAAATGTCCTGAGTGTTATTCAAGAAAAACTTTTAAGAAAAGATGCCATGTTCACTTAAATGAGAATTTAATATTAAGAAAGTATTCTGCAGCTACTGATCAAACTGGGCCCCTAGCCATGCTAATGATTATCATCATTATTCATAAATTCATTTGCTGTGTCACATCTTGGCATGTGAATGCTCATTTGTTACAATTATCCCTTAGTTTGACATGAAGAGAATGCAACCATAAAGCAGCTTCTATTACCCTGGGAAGCTCCTCCAAATAATTAAAATTCTGAAGTCCTCCTCAGGCTGAAAGCTGATCAGACCCTCATTGAGAGCAGGCTTGCATTTGTTTTTCTTGCAGCATAGGTCTTCAAGCTCGCAAATCCCACAGCACTGAAAGTCATTGTTTTTTAACCTAATTTATGTTAAAGTCCCAAATCCATCATCTAAGAAGGGCCACCATTCCTTGCACAGGTCTTAAGCCTTTTCTAGGTACCTGTCACTGTGCTAAAATAGTTACATACATAATTGCATCTCCCATAATCTTTCCAGGGAGATGCTACTATTACACAGAGTTTTAAAGATAAGGAAACTAAGACACAGAAAGGGTAAGACTCTCACCCAAGTTTCATTAGTTGAAACACATGAGAACTGACTTATACTCAACTTTGAACTCGATGTCTTAGCTACTGTATTACAGCATATGCACCTTGGCAATATATTTTTCTTTCTTTTCGTCTATTTGTTTTAAAAACAATACTCATGTTCAAAATACAAACTAAGGTAGGGCAGGCATGGGTGAATGGGTGGGAAAAGGGAAAGGAAAGCAAATTATTTAGCCATTGCACTCAGCTATTGAAGAAAAATTCAGGTATGACCCATCCCAATTAGGCTGGGTTTTCATGAAGATCAGACATGACTCTCTTTTAACCAAAGACTGAACTCAATTTTAAGTCAGGGTCTAGACAACAAGGGCCATTCGTTTACTATTAGAATTTGAGGTCTTGTTTTTTTCCCCCACTATTGAGCTTCTGACCAGCAATCATCTCATGGGCATTTACAAGGTGACTAGCTAACATTCCTTATGAAAAAGGATGAGAACAACTTATCTACATCAAGTCTCTAGACCAACTCACTGAACCAACTACAGATGAATACAGGGTTATTGTAAGGATTAAAATGAGATAATGTTTTATTTAGCACAATTCCATGCATATCATGGGCACTTAACATACATTTGCTCCATTACTACTAATAATTTTTATGGATACTATCAAGATTCCTAAAAAGAGTCATTAAACCAGTATGAGAGGACTATCCTATACTAGATGTCCTTCCCTCAAGATTACACAGCTTAAAGAGAGAAATAACTAAAACGAATGACTGCCTTCTGCAAATGAGGAATCCTGCAAATGACTGCCCTGTTTGACTTGTGCTAACAGCCACATATCCAACTGGAGAAAGATTATTTTAATAGAAGTTGGTCACTAGGGAGAAATGGGCCAGGATTAGGCTGGCATCAGAGAAAGAAAATTCCTAAAGAGAAAAAAAACAAAACAAAAACAATAATTGTTTTATTTTAAAAAATCAAAACCAATTATTAGACAAATCTGCTTATCAAATGCAGCTTCAGTTAAATATCATTAACATTTAGATAACTAAATCCAACAGTGGTTAGACTCATGTAATGAACTGATTAATTTACCTAGTCAATTTACCAAAAGATATACAATTCATGTGCTTGAAGATAATGCCAGTGAGCTAGACTAGCAGAAAGAGTTGGTATATAAAGGGCCGCCAGACTCAATTCATATTTGATCAGATGCACCCGGATAACGTTGGCTCACAACTGGATTTGTACAACACAAAATACACGGGACTTTTCTAAATATTTTTAAGTATAGTTAAAATGTATGTCTTCATTACTTACCATATAGCTTAGGAAAATAAGGAAGGGTGCTCAACTTTTGGATACCTCGAATGAGGGGGTGCCCAGGTCTTCACTGAAGACAAAGAGCATTGACTTCACACCTTCCCCGTCACACTCAAGCCTGCTCATTTCCCAAGACAACGACCACAGTTGAATTGTTACTTCCCTTCCATGCTGACTGACATGACTGTCAGTTCTGCAAAGTCACATTTTGGGGAACTCTAAGTCCCCTCATAAAGACAACTGTTAATTATGGAAGTAACCTGTTTAGTCTTTTGACCCAAATATTTCAGCCTTTATCTCAACTCCCCCATAATTCACTGTACTGCTGTAATTAAATTAATGACAGCTGCAGCAGCATGGAATCCTCAAACACCCCTCTGGGCTTGTTCCTTTGATTAGACTAGATCAAGGAAGCTGCAGCTATTTGCAGGCAAATTAGAGTCCTGCCCCACCACCACCACTACCACCACCACACCATTTTATTTTTTTTGTCATGAACACTAAAGATTGAAAGGTTGTATGAGTTGACATCTTACCTATATTCATCATTGATGGTTTACATTTATGTTATTCATTTTTAAAAAGGTTTTTAACACAGTAAGGGGACCATATGGATCAAGAGGCATAAAGTCATGCTTACACATTTATGTTAAAGATACCAAGCAAGTTAATATATATCTCCTTTTTTAACACACCCTGACAGTCACCTCCAGGCACCAATAACCAATGCAAGAAATCAGCATTCTGATACTACCGGCCTTCAGGGCCATACAACATTCAATTATGCTCTCCATGGTTTGAGGGCTATGTTGCATTTTTTACATATTAATCATTGATGGAAAGAAAAGCATTTGTTATAATGTGTTTATAAGTCATTCCCAAATCTTGCTTTATCAAAATCACTTGGGCTTTTTATATTAAAAGAAATTTAAAAAACAACTTCCCAAGCTTCACCCCAGAACAAATGAATATGTGTCTCTTGGGGATTGGGCCAAGGAATCTGTAGTTTCCTAAAGCTTGAAAAGTGATTCTAATAATGCTCCAGTTCAAGGAATAACTGGCATATGTCATAATGCACAGGTACACAGGAGATAAATACCAATATTCAATTAACTTAAATGAGTAGGTTGTGAAAGTCAGATTGCCTGAGATTAAAATATCATTCTCCAACAGCTAGTAGAGTAGATAAATAACTGAATCTCTAAATCTCAATTTTCCTCAATTTTAAAGTGAGTTAATGACACCTACCACAGATACATGTATGTAAAATACTTAGCATTGGGCCAGGAAGCTACTCAAAAGTAAAAATGATTATTATTTTTAACCAGATTCCAGAAATTTTTAAAAACAAAGTAGTGAACAAATTTTTCACAAAACTGAGTCATCTTTTTCCTCTCATTCAATTCTTTACACTTAATCCTGTCCTTCAAGTGGATTAGGCTGAACATAATGAATAATGAATATATCAGAATTAAAAATTGCATTGCCTAGTAAGTTACTTAATTCTAAGACACAATCAATTCACCAATAGCTATGCAATGATTGCAAACTGCATCCCAATTTCAGAAATGTTAAATTGCAGGTGGAAGAATTGAATGCTGTATGGATCCCAGGAAAATCTGTATTAAAAAGGCTACATGTACCAACCACACAAGTTGTTCTCCTGAGTTGCAATCAGCAGAACAAGAATCCTACAAAATATTCCAGAGTCAAATAGTTTGGAAAAGATTGCTATTAGCCCTACTCTCCATACTGCTCTTTTTGTAGGTTTCACAACATATATTCACACATTAAACAATCTAAAGGTTAAGAAGTCTTTCAACAGATATGCCTGTAATGGAGTGCAGAGCTGTGGGGGGTGGTCCCCAAAGTAAAGCATATTCCCCACAGCCCTTGAATGGGGGAAGGGAGAGGGGATGATGTGGCTTAAGATACTTCGCATAACTATTGCAAGTTGGTAACTAGTTGATAGCTGTGCAGTTAGTGGCCCAGGCAAAAGGCCTACTTGAATCTGAGAGCATTCAGTGACTCCTGACGTAGCCAGGGAGCTTAGAGAGTGCCTGCACAAGAAGTAGGGAGGTGGAGGCCCGTGCATCACTGAGAACGTTTGTCTTGACTAAAGATGGCAGCTGAAAGAATGTAAAAGACATGGGGGAACTGGCAAAAGTAGCTCATTGTAGGAGAAGCTGGATATGAGTTCACATAGGAAGCTTTGAATTAGCATTTAAAATAAGGGCAGGCAGAGAGAGGAGTGTACAGGTCCGCCATCAAGGCTGAGAGAGAGATTCTGCCACACTGCCTGTAGTGAGGGAGGAACTACATCTGCCTCTCTAAGGCCCAGGGTGGGGAAGTGGAGAGCCAAGAGGAAGGAGCCATGAAGTCAGGGGATTCAGCATGAGGTCTGAGAGAGGAAGCAGCAAGCAGCTCTGCAATTTGTAGTCAGGATTCTGCCATGTGGCCTGCTGTAGTGAAGTAGAAGGGAATTCCACCATGCAGTCTGGATGGAGGAAGGCAGCCATGCAGGCTGAAGAAAGAGTGTAAGGAGAGGGCAAATGGAGCTGTGCAGAAAACCTGCCGAACCAAGCATAGATGTGTGGGAGATCCTTTGGAACTGACCTGTGACCAGGAATGTAGACCTTTGCTTCTCTGAAGGATGTATGGAGAAGCCACTCTCTTGGGACGCGTACCTCCTGGGACTCCACCATGATCCAGTGTAACATGGTACATGTATTCCTGGACTACTACATGGAGGATGAGGATAATGTACCCCAGATCCTGAAAAAGAGCTGCTGCAAGAGGATTGTGATTCTGAAACTCATGTGTGTACATTCCAGAGGGGATGGAGAACTGTTCCTGGAGCCGGCTTAAGAACAGATAAGGATATGGGGAACTTCTGGGCATGTTCTTGGCTGATAGCGTGGTGGGGAGCAAGGGAAGTGCTGGCTCTTGTGGGAGAACAGGGCTCTGAGAAGGAGTGCTCTCAGCACTCCCATGGTTGGAATCCTGTTAAAAAAAATCTGTTTCCTTCAACACTAATTGTTGGGATGTGTAACAAGGCAACATGTGGACAAGCCCTGGTTTGCTCAGTTACACACCAATTGAACTTGGCTTGGACTTTTCTACTTACCCTTTGGGAAAAAACCTATTTAGGACATATTTTGAGAAACATTAAAATAAGGCAAAGTTTCTTGGCTATACTAATTATGAAAATCTTTGTCCAAATATATGTCTTGTTAAAATGCAAGGTCTATGGAGAAAGGAGATTCATGTCTTTAGACTAACCAAAAGGATCCTAGTTTCCTTCAAAGGGAAATAAGACATTTTTTTGTTGTTGTTCATTGGATTTTTTAAAAGAACCATGAGAAAACAAGAGCCATTATTTTTCCTGAGAAACTTTATAAGTTGAGGACATTATAAATGTATGATAATTTGACAAATAGACTTTTTTTACAGGTTTTAGATATCCCAATAAACCTACCTAGGTAAAATAAATGCATCCAATAAACACAGAATATACAGACAGCTTTAATTTTACATGTGGGGCAGGAGGATCCATTTCTCCCAAAGCATGTATCATCCCACATGTGCTGTGATTTATAACCTCCCAAGCATTAAAGTTTAAATTGTGACTCTACTATTCTGAATTCATTGGGATTCTGATCCTATAGTAACTCTAAAATAAATGCAGGTGAGAAGAAAAGTTTTTATATTTTAAAGCCAGATGGCCTATATCAGCTAAATATTTTCTCTTTCCTTGTTCAGAAGAAAATTCATATTGGAAATAGTGAATTAATTTAAATAGATACAAATTTAAGGGATCCTTAGTCATCACTCCCAAACTTTGTACTTATTTAAAGAAAATATGTTTAATTTACTTTAAAATTTACAAAAACACAGAAAAAGTTTCTTAAGAAAATCCCCTAGCCCTGGCTGGTGTGGCTCAGTTGGTTGAAGTGTTGCAGGTTTGATTCCTGGTCAGGGTATACACCTAGGTTGTGGGTTTGATGCCCAGCCCAAGAGGGTAAGGGAGGCAATCAATCAATATTTCCCTGTCACATCAATGTTTCTCTCCACCCACTTCCTTTCTCTCTAAAAGTAATGGAAGAAAAAATGTCCTCGGGTGATGATAAAAGAAAAAAAAAAGGTAAGAAAATTCCCTCAATGTTAAGAAATAAAAACCAAAAAACTCTTTCCCACTCCATTGAGTAATCAAATAATTTTTCCTTTACACTGAAAAATGAGAGATTTATTTGAAATGCTTCTGGAAGCACCAAAAAAAGGCCTCATTATTTTATCAAATTGTCTGGTAGTCAATATGTTCTTCAATAGTGGGTCTTGATTATAATACTTTTGATTGAAAATAACAAAGAATCCAGTTCAACTTTTTTTTTTTATTGTTGACACTATTACAGATGTCCCCTATTCCGCCCTCCACCTTTGTCCTCCTCCACTCAGCAACCACCACCTTCACTATGTTATGTTGTCTGTATCCACAGACTACGCATATATGTATATATGTTCTTTGGCTAATCTACTATTTCTAATCTTAGACTGGTAGAAACTTTCCACCCAAGACCTTGACTATATTATTCAACATTCTGAAACAAATCTTCCTCTTGGGATCTCTTTCCTATAGATGCAAATTTGTAAAAGTACACACAGAAAAACTCCCCAGCAGTCTCTGGAGACATTACCATATGAGTCATTCTGCTAAATAAAATCAAGCAACTAATAAAATGGATTGCACGTGTGTTCTCATCATATTTAACATCTCCTTTCTTAGGATGAAAGGTAGCAGCTATACAGTAGCCTCAAGAAGCATGTTCTGTCATGGTGGGGTTTTCTCTCTCCAGCACTGTAAGAATTGTTCAGCTGTACATGACATGACTACTTCCAATTAATCCATATTTTAGGTAAAAAGGCTGGAGACTTTTTCCTTTTGAAGTTAAACTCCAAGTTTGCTGATTCAGCATTCAAAATTAGTCCCTCACCTGACAGTCTTAGAAAACATGCCATCATGATTCAAGGCAAATGTCTACAGGAACAGTCAGAAGCAAGTTAAGAATGGGAGCTCCCAAACAAGCTCTAACTAACTACAGCACCTCTAGTTTGAACCAATTTAATAAACTGAGTTTCCACATAACATTGTAAGTAATAAAAAAAAAAAAAAAAGACGTGCAGCTTAAAAATAAAATCTGAAAACCACCCATTTAGTGGAAGCATGACAAAACTCAGCCTTGCACTAGGGTCAGGATCCTGGGTTGGACGCTCCATTTGCTAAACAGGTCTAATACCTAACAGCCCAGAACAAAGGGCCACTAACTATAGAGAGAGCACACTGACTGCCTGATAAGAACTACAAATGTCTCTGTGCCAAGAGCACATACCTCTAAATCCTATGACTGACTCAAGTACTGAATCAAACAGAGGTTAAAGCACTTATAATTTGCCTAACACAGAGCTGGCTTATAGTAAAAACTCACTGATTGCGTGCTTACAATAAACTAGACATTGTGTCTGGAGCAGGGGGACATTGTTGAACAACAGTTATAGTCAGGAGTCAACAAGACCCTGTCTATCTGGAGTTCAGTCAATGGAAGGATGGTCATTAATCAAATAATAAAAAGGATTACTGTATAACGAACCCTTTCTATGCAGTAGGCATCACTCTAACATCACCCATACCTAAAAGAATGAGGCCCAGAAAAGGTCCAGAGAGGACACAGGGCTGCTAAGAGGCCAAGTTTAGTTTGAGGCCCAGCTGCATGGCTTGAGTTTCCAGTCTCCCAACAATCATCAAACAAATGCAGCTGAGACAAGTCCTTGAAGGAAAAGCATGTGATGATAATAGTCTACAATCCTGGGGACTTGAATGAGCCTGGAAGAATATCATTGTGGAAATGACATTTTAGCTAAGAGCTGAAGGAGGAAAGAACATCCAGGCAAAGCGTGGTAAGCACAGGGGACTAAAATTCAGCCCATCAGGACAGAGAGCACGGGGACCAGTTCACAGAAGAAGAAAAGGGAGAAAGGCACATCAGATCCAGGCTGGGTAGGGCCCTATAGGCCACCGTAAGACTAATGGGAATTCACTTCAGGGAGAACTCCTGGCCATACATATGTTTTCAAAAGACCTCTCTGGCTGCATCTACACACAAACAACAAGAATCTTCTCACCACATCAGGAATGACCCAGCACCACCTTCCCCCACAGACTGACCTATGGTGATTCTGTTCTGGATCATTCCATGTTTCCAATGTGTCTCCATAATGTACCGTGGACTGGCTGCCTATGCACTGAAACTCACTGTGGTAGTTACTGTTCCAGTTAATTTGTACCCAACTTTTTGCATATGAGACAATGCATTAACTCCTTAGACTTTAGCATATACATGTAACTTTGTAAATAGAAAAATTTAAAAATGATACTACCCTTCAAAATTTGTTTTTTCGTTTGTAGGTGGAAGAAGGAGACAGCTATAGCACATTATTGAATACCATGGGACATTTGTTCGCACTTAAAAGTATTCAAGTGTTATTTCTTGTAAATGCTGAGAAGAAAAAAATCTTGTTTTCTCATCTCTTGGGAGTCAGGTTTTATTTTTAAAAATTTACAAATTGATCACAAATGATATATCTGTGTTTACTTCCCTGAAAGAAAATACTTTTTCTTCTTTCAGATTTTAAAGATTTAATCACATTTATATAGATTTCACCACATAGACCAAGAGTTGAACCCTAACCAAGGGCAGAACTCGGTGGGATTCAGTCTTTCAATCAGAACTGCTGGCCCTAAAACTAATTCCATTGATAGTGATTAAACATATTTTACTCTGTTCTTCCCCCATCCCTTCCTCCATTGTTTTCCCTTTGAAGACAGAAAGGAAACCTTTATTAACTCCATCATTTGTTAGGGGGAAAAGTCATAAATTGCTGTATTCTAATAATCATAATCTTGCAAAACCCTCACAGCATGTCTGAAAAGATGCCACAGATATGAACAAGGCCTGTAATCAAAAGAATTTGGATGCTAGTTGATTCTCTGGATTTGGGCAATTTACTTAACCTCCTCTGCTTCAGTGTCCTAGCATGTAAAATGGAGAAGGTAAAAATGTCTACCTTACAAGATTACACAATTAACACAGGGTAGTGGTAGCAGTTTTTTATTATTCCGCAAGTCAGTGTAATTTTACCTAAGAAAATAGCATCCACTTTGGGCTGGACCCATGGTCGTTCCAGTAAGGCAGTTGTAAAGAGGGATATCAGAAGGTTCTTTTGTAAAAGAAACATCATTTGCCCTCTATCTGCAGAGTCTAAGAGTGTCACCACAACATTTTCGCTTCCCCTTAAATTCTTTAAAATCACAGAAATAAACAGAAGTAAAACCACCTCCTTAATATGCAACACTATGCAGAACTGAGTCCACTAAATGATCCTCTTGTCTCTTGCTCAAAAAGTCATGATCCAAGTAATAGAAAAATGATCTTTCTAGGTACTTCTGCATTCTTGACACAAATAAAAAGTCCCAGGATAAGCCATGACATTGAATCTTTCACTGTTGAATTGGAAGATGAGCAGTCATATATCAAATGAAGGAGTTGATTTGGTATTAACTTTATTTTTACTAACTTATTAAAGAGAATTTTATACCAAGTTGGAATCATAAGACTTAATCTTTTAATAATTAATTTTTAGGCTCACTTATTACTTCAAACTAAATTCTTTCCTCTGCAAAGTTTGTACAATGTTCTCTTTGAAAAGCAGTCTAGCCTTTGCTGCCTTTCAACTCTTCTTTCTTGGTTTTCTCATAGAGAATATAAAAATATTCGTAATCCTTCAAGAACTTCTGACAGGATAGGAAAATGCCTCATGTGTCCAAAAGCCCCCAATCCCCAAGACATCCAAGCAAGCTAATTTAGGGGAAATTTTTAAATAGCAGTAATTATCATATCTCAAATTGCATGAAAAATAAATGCCTTAAATACCATTATTCATTTAAATTTTCTGACAACCTGGCATTTATCTCCTTTGCTGTTATATTATAGAAATTTCTTTTATTATATTCATTTTACAGAGACTGAGCACTTTAAAACTAATGAGATGCATGTCCCTGAGTTGATCCTTTTCTCAAAACAAAAAAAAGTTTGAAAAAGCTAAAGCTATTATGTTGATTATAAACCAAACAGTAAATGATGCAAAGGAAATTTAACAACTAGGCATATGGCCTTCTCTGTTCTCAAGATGCAGGTCATAAAATATGCACCAACACTGAAAATTCATCCCCACTTAGTCAATTTCTTTGATAAAATTCAGTTTAAATCAAACATCAATTAAAGCTGTTAATTTGCATGAGCACTGTTCCAAGATTAACTAAAGGGCTGAGAGGAGCTAGAGGTGGAGAGATCAATTAGGAACCTATTAAAATGTTCCAGAGAGACAGAAAGAGACCTAAACTTGGGATACATAATTGGAAATGATAGGGGACTCAAGAGTTGGAAAATTTTAGTTTAGGTAATCGCTAATAAGCTCAGTAATCAATGCATGTACAAAGCTATTGTTCCAGGAACTGAAGGTATAAACCACTTTGACTCCAGGGGACCATAAACAGTTCTACTTTTGTGCCTCCAGACTACAAGCAATCAAGATGGTATCTGAGCTATTGTACTCCAGGGTGAGCCAACCACCATCCACACCTACTGCCCAGCCCAGGACACAGATGAAAGAATGCTGCAACTTTTATCTGATAAACTTTTTTTCCCTGAATTTCAAACTCCTTACCTATACTTTCTTCTCCTTATAAAAAGGGTCAATTTAAAAATGGAATTTAAGATAGTCTGTTAAATACATAACCCACCATATTCTCAGATCGCTGGCCACCTGAATAAAGCACCCATAGAGATTAAATCCCTGTCTCTGCTTATTGGTTCTGCTAGTGACAGCACAAATGCTGACTTTTCTAGCTCCAGAAATATGAAAGTAGGATGAGAGATACAGTCACGAGAGTGAAAGGGGAGGATCTGGAGAGACAATACAAGAGAGTGGACATATTTCAAGGCTTAAAAAATGTTACAGTGGAAAAGCCATTACCCAAGAGAACAAATGGAAATGTGGGAGATTGGTGAGAGAGAATTTTTTTTGGAAATACTGAGTTTGAGACACTTGCACATGAAAATCTAACTGTGTAGAGAATTGCAGATAACAACACTAGGGGACATATCAGAGGTAGGGACATTATTTGGAGAGACGCTTATAGAACTGGAAAAAGACATCTCCATAAATTCCAGTGCATTTTTCTCCCTAACTCTGGCAGTGACACAGCCAGGACAGGGACCATGTCTGTTCACCCAGCAACCAAAATAAATGAAGTAGAGAGGCTGACAGAAAGCAGAGAGAGGTCAATCTTGACCTTACCAACACTAAAGGCAACATTCTCTTCTGGTAGAGAAAGCCCAGATAATTTTAACCTTTAAGTTTCTTCATCATCAAGCTTTTTTTCATCCAGGAAAAAAATAAACATGTGTTCACATTATAATAATTTGAAAAATTCAGAATTAATGAAAAAATAAGCCTCAGAATCCTAAATCAACTGAATAATATAGCAATGAGAACAGATGAAGCCCCAAAGGGTTTTTCTAACACTCATATATAATAAAAACATCAGTAATATTTATAAACCAATTTTATAGGGCTAAAATAATGAGTAGTTTTGGTGTGTTCTAGAAATTTGGCAGTATTCATTTTTATATTTGTGAGTTTATTAATGATTAGATGAGAAAATCATTAACTATATCTTCGACACAGTAGAAGACACAGGAGACTCAATTTCACATGTGCACTACTCTCAAGAAAACATAATTCTAATTTGTAAATAGAATTATTTAAATAGCAAACACAACAAACTGTTAAAAATGAGCCAAGTTGAGTTATCTGTCATTTTCTACCTCTAGAAACTTGCTCATGTCAGAAAAGGACACTATTTATACTTCTTTAATATAAACCAAGCACTTGGGAAAAAATGAAAACTAATATTAATAATAATAATAATAGAATTCTGAGAAAAAGATCGCGGTGGAGTAGGTAGCAGTGTTGGCTACTTGCTCCCATCACGGAAAAACGTGGAGTACAAACACGGAGCGAAGTGAGTGAGTGATTGCAGATTTCAGATAGGGCGAACAGGGATGGGAGTGTGCGAGCAGCGTGAAAGAGGGCAGAAAGCTCATCCTGTAATCTCCAAGCGGAGTCACTGGGCTCCCAGACCGGAGCCTCTGCCGCACCGCACTGAAAGGGGCAGCTGCTGACCAGCCCATTAGCCAGGATCTGCTTGGAAACTTCCCCCTGCCAGAGGCTCCCTGACCAGCAAAGTCCCTGAGGGAGTCAGCGAGAAGGTTTGGTTGAAACAACCAGAGACATTGGAAGACAGTGAACAGCCCAGACTGTGAGAAACTGTGTGAACTGAGTCTTGGTGGGGAACCCCCGGGCTGGCAACCCTGCGCCCAGGGGCGCCCGCATCAAAGCTCCATCAAACAAAAAAGCAGAACTGAGCTGCAGAGAGGGGCCCATGTGGGAAAGCTATGGCAAAACCCCAGACTTGGTGGGGACCCCGGGCAGACAACACTGCTCCCGCACATGCACACACACCAAGCCTCCACCAAACAAAAATATAGAACTGAGCCATGTAGAGGGGCCCATACAGGAAAGCTACAGTGGAACCCCAGGCAGGCAACTCTGCACGCACATGCACACCAAGGTTCTGTCAGGCGGGGACGCAGGCCAGTGCTGTAGCTTGGAGGCAACACAGAGACTTTTTTGAAGGAGGAGCGGAGACAGGACCTGAGGTTAGGCAGGGACTATGGACATGTGCACTGGCTTGCCAGCAGAATAGCATTGCCAGACAAGCCTGAGGAGTGCTGGAGGGTGCCATAGGACCAATGGGAGGGACTCAACTCAGTGTGGCTCACAGCAGAGAGCAGTGGCAGGCCCATGAGTGAGAGAATAGCAGCCTCAGAATACAGCTAGATCTCCTCACAGCTGGCCAGCCAGAAAAGAAGATTTGAAACCCATGGAATTTTGACCAGGGGTGGATCAAGAAAAAGAAGACAGTGCCCAAAGGTTGTACTGGGCAAAAGCTTGTTCTTTAATCTGCTTCCTACCTTCTCTCCCTCTTATTCTTCTTCTTTAAATTTTTTTGTTTGTCTGTTTTGTTTATCCTCCTTCTTGCACTAAATATATAACATATAATTGCAATATAAACCTAACACTAAACACTTTCACTTTCTAACTTCATTCTGCATTCTTTCCTCCCTTTTTCAACATACAATGTAAATATCACTTACTGTCTCACATAGCATTGACCCTGCTTGCTACTATTATTATTCTACCATCTTCCCTCTCAAAAATCAACTTTCTTTCAATTAGCCAACTCTTATCTGTTTTTCCTATAGTATAACAGTCTTAACCTCTTTACATCTATATTAATACTGGCTCATTTGCTGCTGATAGTGGGATTGTGGGTGGGGGACATTTTGAAGGGTGTGGGTTCCTTGCCTGGGTTGTGTGTTTATGTTGTAACAGCATCTACACATAAGAACTCAAGATGTGGTGGGCAGAGTGACTCTCAATCAACTAGTCAGAGGGAAGGTTCCACCGAAGAGTAACTGAAATACAACCAGACAACTTAAACAAATGGTATAAAGGGCATCCCAAGAACATCAAGCTCAGGAAATCAAAGAGACTGCACCACTGAATCCCACAGGGCTCCTATACAGAATCTCATGCCATAAAGGTGGGAAATCAAAGCAGACAAATCTAAAAAACAAAAACAAATAACAAGAGACATACAACATGGGGAGACACAGAAACAACCTCCCAATGAAAGGAAAAGAGGAATCCCCAGAAAGAGAGATAGATGAAACAGAGGTAAGCAAACTATCGGACATGGAATTCAAAAGAATGGTTATAAGGAAGTTCAATGAACTTGAAAAACTCAGAGAAAACTACAAAAAACCCAAGGGGAACTGCAAAGAACACCAGAGAAATTACAAAGAACGCCAGGAGGCTACAAGGAACTTACTGAGAACTATACCAGCATAAAAAAGGACATAGAAACTATCAGTAAGAACCAGGAAGAAATGAAGAATACAATTTCTGAACTGACAAACACAGTAGAAGCAATAAAAGGCAGGCTAAATAAAGCAGAGGATCGGATCAGTGAGTTAGAGGACAATGTAGAAAAAAATTCCCAGATAATACAACAAAATAAAAAAACCACCAAACCAGCATTGCAAGAGATGCTAAAGGGAATGTTCTAAGAAAAAAAAGAAAAGTAGAGAGGGAGAGGAACACAGGTACAAAGGGAAATGAATAAACACCTGTCAATAATAATAATAACCTTAAATGTAAATGGATTAAATGCTCCAATCAAAAGACATAGGGTAGCAGAATGGATACAAAAACATGACCCACATATATGCTGTCTACAAAAGTCACACCTCAAAACAAAAGCTTCATACAGACTGAAAGTGAAAGGATGGAAAAAAATATTCCAAGCAAATGGACATGAACAAAAAGCTGGAGTAGCAATATTAATATCAGACAAGACATTTCACAGCAAAGGCCATAAGAAGAGACAAAGAAGGGCATTTCATAATACTTAAGGGAACAGCCCACCAAGAAGATATAACCCTGGTAAACATATATGCACTCAACATAGGAGCACCAAATGTATAAGGAAAATCTTGGAAGACTACAAGAAGGATATCAACAGCAACACACTCATAGTAGGGGACTGTAACACCCCTTTGTCAATAATGGACAGATCTTTGAAGCAAAGAAACACCAAAGATACTGAGGCATTGAACAACACTCTAGATCAAATGGACTTAGTTGATATATATAACTTTTCACCCCAAAGAAGCAAAATATACATTCTTCTCAAGTGCACATGGAATATTTTCAAAGATAGACCACATGGTAGGACACAAAACAAGCCTCAATAAATTCAAGAAAATTGAAGTAATATCAAGCATCTTCTCAGATCACGATGCCTTGAAACTGGAAGTCAACCTCAAGGAAAAAACTCAAAGACATTCAAACTCATGGAGAATGAATAACATGTTATTAAATAATGAATGGGTTAACAATGACATCAAGGAAAAAATCAAGAAGTTTCTGGAAACTAATTATAATGATCATAAAACAGCCCAAAACCTATGGGACACAGCAAAAGCAGTTCTGAGGGGAAAGTTCATAGCAATACAGGCCTACCTAGAAAGGATAGAAGAATCTCAAATAAAAAAATCTAACCCTATAGCTACAAGAACTAGAACAACAACACCAAACAAAGCCCAGAGTGAGTAGAAGGAAGGAAATCATCAAGATCAGAACAGAATTAAAAAACAATTTTAAAGAGCAACATAAGTAGGAGCTGTTTCTTTGAAAATATAAACAAAATTGACAAGCCTTTAGCGAGGCTCATCAGGAAAAAAAGGAGAGAAAACCCAAATAAACAAAATCAGAAACAAAAAGGAGAAATCAAAACCAATATCACAGAAATACAATGGATTGTAAAAACTAACTAGATTCAGCATCAGCCTGAGAGCCAAGGGTCACTAGTTCGATTCCCAGTCAGGGAACATAACTAGGTTGCACATCAGGTCCCCAGTTTGGGGCATGAGTGAGAGGCAACCACACAGTGATGTTTCTCTCCCTCTCTCCTTTTCTCTTTCTCTAAAAATAAAAACAAAACAAAACAAATAAATAAATAATTTTTTTTAAAAGAAAGAAGTTAACTACAATCAACCGTATGGCAAGAAACTTGACAACCTAGATGAAATGGAAAAATTTATAGAAACATATAATCTTTCAAAACTGAATCAAGAAGAAGCAGAAAGCCTGAACAGATCAATAAAAAAGAGTGAAATTGAAGCAGTAATCAAAAAACTCCTGGCACAAAAAAGCCCTGGACTGGATGGCTCCACAGGTGAATTTTACAAAACATTTAGGGAAGAACTAATGTCTACACTTCCCAAACTATTCCAAAAAACCAAGAAGAGGGAAGACTCCCAAACTCTTTCCATGAAGCCAGTATTACCCTAATTCCAAAACCAGGTCAAGACACAACAAAGAAAGAAAACTACAGGCCATTATCACTGATTACCATAGATGCTAAAATCCTCAACAAAATATTGGCAAACTGGATCCAGCAATGCATTAAAAAAATCATACACCATGACCAAGTGGAATTCATCCCAGGGATGCAAGGATGGTTTAATATTTGCAAATCAGTAAATGTAATACACCACATGAACAAAATGAAAGACAAAAATCACATGACCATATCAATAGATGCTGAAAAAGAATTTGATAGAGTACAACACCCATTTATGATGAAAACACTCAGCAAAATGGGAATAGAGGGCAAATACCTCAACAAAATAAAGGCGATATACGAGAAACCCGAAGCCAACATCATACTCAATGGATAAAAACTGAAAGCATTCCCCATGAGATCAGCAACAAGACAAGGATGTCCACTCTCTCCACTCCTATCCAACATAGTCTTGGAAGTTCTAGCCACAGCAATCAGACAAGAAAGAGAAATCAAAGGCATCCAAATTGGAAAAGAGGAAGTAAAACTGTCATTATTCGCAGACGACATGATTGTGTACATAGAAAACCCTATAGACTCCATGAAAAAAAAACTAGTCAACATAATAAGTGAATTTGGCAAAATAGCAGGGTACAAAGTCAATATTCAAAAATCAAAGGCATTTCTGTACACCAACAATGAAATATCCGAGATAGAAAATAGAAAAAAAAAAATCCCATTTACTATAGCAACAAGAAAAACAAAGTACCTAGGAATAAATTTAACAGAAGAGATAAAAGACCTGTACTTGTAAAACTACAAAGCACTGAAAAAAGAAATTAAGGAAGATACAAATAAATGGAAGCATATACCATGTTCATGGATGGAAAGAATCAACATCATTAAAATGTCCATACTACCCAAAGCAATTTAGAGATTCACTGTAATCCTTATTAAAATACCAGTGACATATTTCACAGAACTAGAACAAATACTTCAAAAATTTATATGGAACCAAAAAAGACCCTGAATAGCCACAGCAATCTTGAGACAGAAGAACACAGTAGATGGAATCATAATACTTGACATCAAACTATACTACAAAGCCACTGTAATCAAAACAACCTGGTACTGGCCTAATAACAGACATATGGATCAATGGAACAGAATAGAGAGCCCAGAAATAAACCCTGGTCTATATGGTCAACTAAAATTCGACAAAGGGGGAAGACACATAAAATGGAGAGAAGAGCCTTTTCAACAAATGGTGCTGGGAGAACTGGACAGGGACATGCACAAAGTGAAACTAGACCAACAACTTACACCACACACTGGATCAAAGACTTAAATGTAAGATGTGACACCATAAAAGTCCTAGAGGAAAATATAGGCAGGAAAACTTCAGATATCCCATGTAGCAATATTTTTACTGATACGTCTCCCAAGGCAAGGGAAAAAAGGAAAGAATAAACAAATGGGACCACACCAAACTAAAGAGTTTCTGCTCAGCAAAAGAAAACATCAGCAAGATGAAAAGGAAACCACCACATGAGAAAACATGTTTGCCAATGATACCTCAGACAAGGGGTTGATCTCTAAAATATATAAAGAACTTACATGTCTCAACACCAGAAAGAAAACAAACCCAAATAAAAAAATGGGCAAAGGATTTGAACAAACACTTCTCCAAGTGGGATATATGGAGAGTCCATAGGCATATGAAAGAATGCTCAACATCACTAGCCATCAGAGAGATACAAATAAAAACCACAATGAGATACCACTTTATACCTATGTAAATGGCCACCATCAACAAATCAACAAACAAGTGTTGGAAAGATGTGGAGAAATGGGAACCCTTTGTGCAATGTTGGTGGGAATGCAGACTGGTGCAGCCACTATGGAAAACAGTATGGAATTTCCTCAAAAAACTTAAAATGGAACTGCCTTTTGTACCAGTGATTCCACTGCTAGGATTATACCCAAAAAATCCTGAAATCCCAATTCAAAAGAACTTATGCACACCTATGTTCATAGCAATGCTGTTTACAACAGCCAAGTGCTGGAAACAGCCTAAGTATCCATATGTAGATGAATGTATTACAAAACTGTGGTACATTTACACAATGGAATACTACGCAGCAGAAAGAAAGAACTCCTGACATTTGTGGCAATATGGATGCAACTAGAGAAAATTATGCTTAGTAAAAGAAAAATACCATATGATATCACCTTGATACAGGAGACTAATGAACAACATAAACAAATGAACAAACATGAACACAGAACAGAGTAACAGTTATCAGGGGGGAGGGGGGAGGGAGAGAAGGGGGGTAAGTAGGGTAAGGGTCTAGTAAAGAAACTAGTATAAATAACCCATGGACATGGACAACAGGGTGGGGAGTGACTGTGGGAAAGGGGGTGGGCTGGGTGGGAGGGAGTAATAGGGGAAAAATGGACAACTGTAATAGAAAAGCAATAAAAATAAATTTAAAATAATAATAATAATAATAGCAGCAGCAGCAATTGAGGAATCTCATGGTGTCCATCATACACATAACAAAAGTAAAGGTCTGGATAGTTAAATAACTGATTTACTTAAATGTTTTTTGTTTTTTGGCTAAAACAACATTTGCCATAAGGTCTGAAAAGCATTATGTTCCTAGTCAATCATTTATTTATGTAAGAAACAACAAATGTACATTAAACTCAATGTAAATAGAAAACATATTTAATACTGCAATTATTACTTTGAAACCAAAGCTCCATCCGCACCAGAAAGCCACACTAGCTAGCAAAACACCCAAGGGCTGACTGGAGTTGGAGGAGCTCTTATGTGCTCAGAACTGCAGCAGGTGGTGGAGGAACTAGAGAGGCTGCATCCAGGAACCCAGGGAATTTCTAGAAAATCACAGGGTGAAGATACCAGTTTGGTGGTCATTTAGATACTTGGCAACTTCTTGGGCTTGGCCCAGTTGCTAACCTGCCCAAACCTCATGTTTCTCTAGTGTAAACAAATGGGGATACTAATGGTATCACCCTCCCAGCTTTGTGGTCAGTATTATATGGGAAAAACACAAAGCACTTAGCAAATGAGAGAGAGAAAGAGAATACAATTCACTCAGCAGTAGCACTGTCATCATCATTCCTGTTTTTAATAGTAATCATGTCTTTCAGCAGCTAGTGAGCAGGGGTGATAGAAAAACAGAGCTATGAAGGCAGTCACAGTAGTCTTCAAATTTCATGTCTCTCATTTAGGGGATGTGCACCATTTATTTGCAAAGTTAATGAACATACCTGAACCTCATTGTCCCTGGGAGTAAAATATAAATTAAAATATTCCCATATAGGACACAGAAAAATAGAGCTACCGTGTCAAAAATACCATACATAGATCCTAGCACAGAGAAAGTTCCTATTATTGTTAGTATGAAGATGCTTTCAACATTAAAACTAAACCACAGTTACAGGCCATAGAGGGAATAAATGCAAATGTCAAATTAAAATATTCAGGCTTAGGTGAAGACTTTATTTTAAAAGATGATTACAATAAGGGGAGGAGCACTATTACAATAGGACGAGGAAGACTATTGCAACAGGGAAAGAGATCTGACTATGAGATCTGTAAGTGCCTCAGAGGTCAGGCAGATAGGAATTGTCTGTTCTAGGGAGGGATAAACAAAGCTAGGAAGAGCCAGGGGTAGGGAAGAGGGATGAGCAAAGGGTATTACTAGACAACTGGTCAGGGAAAGTGTTTCCCTGAGGTCTGCCCATTTTGGGGGGGAGAGGAGGTCTATATGGAGGGGCTGTTTTGAATTCCAATGGAGCAATGTTAGGCCAAAGTTCTTGGGCCTGGGAGAAAGAGAGAAGCCGGGGTAAAATGTGATTGATTTAAATTAGCAAGTATTTGGTCAGAGGGTATAAACAGTTCAGGCAAAAGCAAAGGAGCATGTGGAGGGTCTGTGTCTAGCCTTGCTGTTGGTGCTTTAGAGTGGCATCCATCAGTCTTATCCAAGCCATCTGAGCAAGAGTGTTCTTTGCAAGCCTTTTCCAGGAACATGGGGCTCAGGAAAAGATTAACATTACCATAAACAAAACTAGAGATAACTCAGCATTTTTAAGAAAAGAATTTATTGAAATGTCATATTCAACCATTTTGGTTTTTTTCCTATAAAATTAAGCAATATGTAAGAGGTTAAAGGAAAGTCTGTTTTTAACCAATAAAGGGAGGAGAAACTATTTTAACTTCTTGAGAATTTCAGGGTGTATTTCATATATTTTTTAGTTCTTTGAAATCAAGTTCATTGGTTTGAATGTTTTGCACACAACCTCAGACAACAGAAATCAGAAAAATTGCTGCTGCAGAATATGAAGGCTACTTAGAGAATTAGGAAATATTTCATTCCTTTCTTGTCACTACTCCTTTCCTTTGAAGAGAGATGCAGAGAGGGAAGTTGAGTATTTATGCTTGTCTTCGGGTTTCTAACAGAGTTACATCTTCTGTTAAGTCTTCTTTGATATCATTATTATTAGCTTATGCATTTTGAATGGGTACTATCTTCCCAGGCATCACACTAACCATATTATGTAGTAATTATAGACTTCTGTACAGCAAGTAAGGGCAGTACTACTGTTAAAATATTACATATAAATTTTTACATTCCAGAATTACTGCAAAGAATCATACATTATTATGCTGATAGATGGATTTTATGCCAAAATGTCAACTGAAATTTTATATCTATAGCAATCATTATAGGCATAAAGATATAAACATATAGAACATACACTTATGTGTTTCAGGAATCAAGTAGAGGACATATTAAACATTTTTATCGTGGAGGACAGGTGGCTCAGAGTTTGATTTAAAGATCAGTCTAGAACCTATAATGATTTTACCCAAACTTCTCTAATAAGGGAGCAGCATTCTTTCACTCTGTTCTTGTGTTACAGAAACAGGGGAGTCCAAAAACAAACCCCAGAGTATGCGGCTGGGAGATAGGGAGCAGGAAGCAGCTTTCAGGATACCCTTGCATGCCTGGAGCTAGTGGCTGGAAACATTGTTGCAAAGATTCGCTTTACTTCCAAGGCTCAGGAAGATGGGAGGGATCTTGGACTGTGGGCTGGTACAGAAGAAGCAGACAGAGCCTACGTAGGGTTCTGTGAATGGTCAGAACTGTTAGCAACACCCACTGTGTGAAAGGACGCAGGGGGAGAGAGGAGGCAGGGAGGAAGGAAGCAGCTGCGGACATATTTTGGGCTGGCTCTGGCTCTAGGAGGCTCTCTCTCTCAGGCTCTCTCTGGTCCTCACGCCCTCACTCTCTGGCTCTTGTGGGCTCCCTCCATCTGGCTTGGAGAAGGGATCTCCAGGCTGCTTTAAGAAGAGGCTCTTGCCAGACTGCTTTGAGAAGGAGAGGAGATCCATGCGGTTTTCAGGAAGAAGGCAGTTTGCAAGGAGGCTGAGAATCAAGGCGGTCCTGCATTGAGAGCTGGAGGGCACCACAGCACAGAAAGGACCTCCCCAATCAGAACTGAGTGATTGGCAGCTACTGGTAAAGCTAAACTGTGCCTAGGAAGTAGGGAAACGGTGTTTCTGACTTTCCTAAGACTGGCCAGGTCTGGGAGGGGGAGGCAGGACTATGTGTAAATAAACAATTAATTTTCTTTTCACCAAACTCTGGTATTCAGAGTTATAATTCTGGCGGCGGGCAATCGGGCCCCTAACTAAACAGCCCGTGGGTTCTGTTTCAATCGGAGCAGCCCAGGGGTTCTGTTACACTTGCAGTGAATGAAAGATGAATTATCTTGGTCTGGCTCACTTCATAAAGTATGTACCATATACAAGCATGGAGGTTCTTAGTTCAGTAATAGGCAGAAAATTGGTCCTTATTATAGAAATCATGATAACAGCAGCAAAGTAATAAATGATAGTAATTACAACTATTAGAGCAACAATAAAATTTGTAACAATGAGATGCTGATTGCTTATGACAGGCCAGCCACTAGGTGAGTCACTTATGTCACTACCATATGTAATTCTTCCAACAAGCCTTAGTTTCATGATCCCCACTTAGAGATAAAGAAATGAGACAAAGAGTTAAAACTGCACAGTTACCTACAGTGGAAACTAGGAATTGACCACAGGCAGTCTGACTACAGGCCAGGGCCCTTCAAACAGTCAGGTTGTCAGGTTAAATGCTCTGGGTCATGACCTGGTCAATATATCAGAGAATAATCTTAGTCAACAAATTCAAAGCTCTGGCTGCTGTGGCTCAGTGGATTGAGCATCGGCCTGTGAGCCAAGTGTCGCTGGTTCGATTCCCAGTCAGGGCACATGACTAGGTTGCACATCAGGTCCCCAGTTGGGGATGCAAGTGAGAGGAAACCACACAGTGATGTTTCTTTCCTTCTCTTTCTCCTTTCCCCTCTTTCTAAAAATATATAAATAAATAAACAAATAAATTATTTTAAAAAAAAAACAAGTTCAAGGGTAAAGGAATGAGCAAATTGTAATGAACTTCAATTATTGAAAATATATTAGGATTTGATAAAACACTGTTACCTCAAAGTTAGTTACCTAACTATGGATCATCTCATTTCTTAGTGCCTCTTGCAGCAAAGAAATCACACTTTATATAAATAAAGTAAGCTGTGGTGAAGAACATTGGAAGAATGAAAATGATGATGGTGACAGTGATGATGGTAGTTACAAAAGCAGCAGCATCAAGAAGAATGCCTTAGAACCACCAATATTAATGTGTCAGGCACTACATTAGCCTTTTCCCCTATTCTGTGGCATGTCCATTCACCTGCCTTGCAAAATGTTTTTACACATAACAGGCAATCCATTTTTTGTATTAATTAATGAATCAAAAAATAAAATAACAGAGTATACTGAAGTTGAGTGAAAATATTCATAAGACACGCTCAAAATTCCCAATGACCCAGAGAGTATACTCACACCACATATCATATCACTCCAAGCCACATACCATAAGAGTGTGCTATTGAAATCAAATGTAATGTAACTATTGCTTTGGGAATAACAGACAGGATCCAGTAAAAGATACTGTATTAATTATACTGTTTTCCATGGAACTTTTCTAAGGTTGTACAGGAGAGCAAACTGTAGAGCATGCAAGATGACACTGTCAAAGAGGGCTAGACTTGAGGGATCGTTGAGAGGAAATAGATTGGAAAATAATGTACTGCCTGCCCATGGTTCAGACATGCCTGCCCTGCAAGTATGATCACATTATTGATTCTCCAATGAAGAAAGAAAATATGACTTTGTCCCTTAACTGACATCAAAGTTTCATGCCATGCAGCACTGCCCAAAAGCACTTGCCAATATGTTAATTCAGATACAAAGCCTGTAATGCCAATTGATTCAAGATGCAGTGGTCAGAAGGCATTGGGGGGAGGGTGTTAAATAAATATTTGAAATAGACAAGTCCCTAAAACCAAAGGCCTTAAAATTCTCCAATAAATGAAAAACCCACATCTTTCTCCTCTTCATATACAGACCCCAAATCAGTAATGGCAGCGACATTACAGAAAAAATTTAAAAGTCTACCAAGGAGCTGAATATAAAGCTATTCTCTAACATTCACCATTTGCCTAAGAGCGATAGACCAACATGAAGCAGCACAGTAAAGGATACAGCTCTGTGCACCCACTACAGTGTGTCCTCTTACAATGACTATCTCTACAAATTGATATGTGCTCTCAGTTGGAAAAATGCAATTTCCCAAGCATGACAGAAAGTACAACAAATATTTCCAGAGCACTTAATATGAGAGTGTATATAAACAAAAATTGATGATTTGACACTGAAATTTCCAATAGAAAGTTTTATTTTGATTTTCAAAAATTACTCTACTGACCAAATAAAGTTTATTCCAGAAATGAAATATTTTCCAATCTTAGTAAATCAATACACATCAACAAAACTATAAGTCAGAACATAAATAACTTGAGGGAAACTAAAAGATACTTTAAATAATTTTAAAGTTATTCCTAATTCCTTTTAACAACAGTATATCGGCAGCCGTCCATCTCGAGAGACGATGGTGTAGCTTCTTAAGAGTCTATCTGCACCACCAAGAATGGCTGTGCAGTCCGACTCAGGAGTGACACGGTATCTGTCTCCTCCCGTGTTGAATCGACATCTTGCGATGACGCTGGAGTGTCCTCTCCAGTGAAGCTGAAGCTACAGAGCCTGGGCAGGGTGATATGGAGGGTCTGCTGTTGCCCATGCAGCAGACCCCCCCTCTCTTCGCAGCTGAAGGGTCCAAGGGAAAGACGGAGTCAATACAGCTTGGCTTCAGGTGCGCCGCAGGAGTTGCCGGTGTTGACTACAACGTCAAACCGCCTTAGGGACTCCGGCTCCGGATTTTCTGTCGGGGTTTACTCCCTTAGCCTTTCCCCTGAAGAGGTATGCCGCAAGGCAGCGGAGGTTTTTTGGAGTCAGAGTTTTCCTTCTCTGATGTGCCCTGACTGGAAGATCGAACCAGCGACACTTAGCTCGCAGGCCGACGCTCAATCCACTGAGCCAAACCAGCCAGTAAACTGAAAATAAAAGGATACTCCATTAACCTCATCAAGAATATTCATTTATTTTTCATCAGTGTAGTATTTTTTATTTTTTTAAAGTTTATTTTTATTGCATTTTTTTCCATTACCATTTATCCCCCTTATACACTCTACCCGCCACAAGCACCACATCACAACACTGTTGTCCATGTCCATGAGTCCTTATTCCTTTTTGCTCGATTGCTCAATCTCTACTACTCCTAACCTTCCAACTCCCTCAGAGCTGTCAATCTGCTCTCCATCTATGAATCTATCCCCATTTTTTTAAGTATATTTTATCGACTATGTTGTTACAGTAGTTCCAATTTTTTCCCTTTGTTCCCCTCTGCCCAGTACCCTCCTCCCCTCCGGCAATCCCGCCCCACTTAGTTCATGTCCATGGGTCGTGCATATAAGTTCCTTGGCTTCACCCTTTCCTATATTATTCTTAACATCCCCCTGTCTATTTTGTACCAACTGATTATGCTTCTTAGTCCCCACATCATTTCCCCACTTCTCCCCCTCCCCACTCCCAGCTGATAACCCTCCAAATGATCCCCATACCTATGATTCTGTTCCTATTCTGGTTTGCTTTGTTGAATTTTCTTTTTATTTTTTAGATTCAGTTGTTGATAGTAGTGAGTTTGTCGTCATTTTAGTGTTCATAGTTTTGATCTTCTTTTTCTTAAATAAGTCCCTTTGACATTTCATATAATAATGGCTTGGTGATGATGAACTCCTTTAGTTTCACGTTGTCTGGGAAGCACTTTCTCTGCCCTTCAGTTTCAAATGATAGCTTTGCTGGATAAAGTAATCTTGGTTGTAGGTTGCTTTTCATCACATTCAATACTTCTTGCCAGTCCCTTCCTGCCTGCAAAGTGTCTTCTAAGAAATCAGCTGACATTCCTATGGGCACCTCCCTATAGGCAATTCTGCACCTCTCTCTTGCTGTCCCCAGGACTCTGTCTTTATCTTTCACCTTTGGCATCTCAATCATGATGCATCCTGGTGTGGTCCCCTCTGGGTCCATGTCACCCGGGACCCTCAGCGCTTCTTGGACCTGTATGTTCATCTCCTTCACAAAATTTGGGAAGTTTTCCTCATTTTTTTCAATTATTGCTTCCTCATTCTGCACTGGTTGACTGTTCTTTTCTTCCTTATGTTCCAAATCATTGATTTGAATCCCGGTTTCCTTCCCTTCGCCATTGGTTTTGTATGGATTTTCCTTCGTTTCACTTAGCATAGCCTTCACTTCTCTTATGCGTTTGCCTTATTCAAGCATATCTGTCAAGCCTGTGAGCATCTTTATCACCAGTGTTTGGAATTCTGCATCTGTTAAGTTGGCTATCTCCTCATCTGTTAGGTTGGCTATCTCCTCGTCACTTAGTTCTCCCACTGGAACCTTGATCTGTTCCTCCTTTTAGGTCATACTTTTCTGTCTCCTCATTCTGACAGGCTCCTGTGTTTGTTTGCCTCTGCATCCCAGGTAGAGCTGTAGTTCCTGTTACGTTGTAAGGGGCAGAGCCTTAGGGATTTGTCAGTACAGAGTGCCCTGTTTCACCACCTTGTGGTGCTGTATGTGGGGGAGGGGTCTGAGAGGGAACAATGCTGCCTGCCCAGCACTTGCCCCTTTTCCAGGAGCCTCTCCCACTTCCACACTGGACTGGTGCCCCTGCAGCTGCTGCCCTGGCCATCGTTCCCAGAGTGTGTCTGCAGACATTCTAGGACTGTGGGGGCCGTTTAAACAAGCAGACTCTGCTGAGTCTGGCAGTTTCTGCCTCCACCCCAACCCCCATTGGTCTGCACAGTCAGAAGCAATGAGGCTTGATTTTCCCCAGTGCTGAGACCATGAGCCACAAGGTCCAGTGAGGAGCTGGAATGCTCCCATGTGTCCCTCCTGACTTTTTAAAATGTGTGACTGCACTTTCCGCTGGCCTGCCACTGCCGCCACCACACCGCATCCTCTCCACCCCGGCTCCGCCACTCCTACCTGTCTGGATGATTATTTCTTCTTTATATCTTTGTTTGCTGGACTTCCATGCAGCTTGATTTTCTGGAACTTCTGGTTGTTTCTAGTTTTGAGGTAGTTGTATTCCTTCTTAGTTGTGGAGGGAGACGCAGAGAGTCTGTCTACGCCTCCATCTTGGCTGGACTATCCTCATTTTTCTTGTTAGTTCAATTTGTTCTATAGATTCCACACATGAGTGAAATCGTATGGTATTTGTCTTTCAGTCACTTAGCATAATGTTCTCCAGGTCCATCCATGCTATCGCAAAGGGTAAAATTTTCTTTTTTATGGTTGAGTAGTATTGCATTGTATGAATGTCCCATAGTTGTTTTATCGACTCATCTATTGATGGACACTTGGCTGATTACTTATCTTGGTGACTGTAAATAATACTGCGATGAACATAGTGATGCTTATATTTTTTTGAATTAGTGTTTCAGGTTTCTTTGGATAAATTCCCAGAAGTGGAATTGCTGGGTCATAAGGCAGTCTATTTTCAATGTTTTTGAGGTATCTCCATACTGCTTTCCACAGCGGCTGAACAAATCTCCATTCCCACCAACAGTGTAAAAGAGTTCTCCTTTCTCCACATCCTTGCCAGCACTTGTTTCTTGATTTATTGATGATAGACACTCTGACTGGTGTAAGGTGATATTGTGATTTTAATCTGCATTTCTCTAATGATTAGTGACATTGAGCATCTTTTCACATGCCTATTGGCCATCTGTCTGTCCTCTTGGGAGAAGTGTCTATTCAGGTCCTGTGTCCATTTTTTAATTGGATTGTTTGGTGTGATTCTTTTGTTGTTGTTGAGTTTTATGAGTTCTTTATATTTTTGGATATTAGTTGTTTTCTTTTGTTTTTAATTAAAGAGAGGAAGAAAGATCAAGCCATATGGCAGATATAATATATTTTTATAAGGCATATTCAAATTATATTGAGGGTCACAGCAAGAGCTGAACTGATCATAAAAAGCATATATTTCTCATACACTACAAAAATCATAATCCCTTGAACCATTCCCCTAAAGTTCACTAACATCAAACATCATTTAGTCAATTTAGGGTCCATCAGCAAATTTAGGATATCTCCAAAGGAGCCTGAGAGGTTAGGCAAAGCAAGCACTATGGACAGTCAGTTCTTTTAGTGATGACTAAAGATCTATAAGGCAGAGAGGGCAGGCTCTGATGTCTCCTCCATTAATTATTTAAGGTAATATTAGAGATACTACTAAATCTTAACAACTCCAAATATAAACCACTCTGTGCTTCAAAAATGTGCATTTTATAAACAGTGAAATCACTTCTCCCAAAAAATATATTTTACAATACATAACTATCTTCCATTGGATATGCTTTCACCAATAAATTTTTATTTAACCACAGATTTTGGGTTAACTTATGATAACAGACAGGAATCTTTCCCTCATTTATTGCACACTTTCTACCACTATTACTCATCAGCCAATATATCCATGTACAGTCCTGGTTACCTAGTTATAGATGATATAGTTTGTGATGAATATGTTTACCATAACTAATAATAATAACTAGGTTTCAAAGTACTCTAACGTAGTTTTTTTTTCAATTATTGTGGTGAATTTCATACATATACAGAAATATATAAACTAGTCAAATAAATCTTGATGTACCTACAATCTTGCAAAAATGTTCAACTCATGGCCAATCTTGTTTCACAGCCAATCTTACTGTAATCCATTCCCCAATCCTACACTGTTTGGAAGCAAATCCCAGTCATCATATAATTTGTTTAAATTAAATGGATTGAGGTAACATTGATTAATAAAATTATATAAATTTCATGTGCACAACTTATAATACAACTCTATCATGTGCTCCCCACCTGAAGTCCAGTCTCCTTCCATCACCTTATATTTGACCCCTTTACCCTCTTTGTTATCCCCCAATCCTGTTCCCTTCTGATAGTCACCATTCTGTTGTCAGTATCTGAATACTCATCATATAATTTCAACTTAACATACTTCTATTATATACCTCTCTAAAATAGAACTTAAAAAAACTTTTTAAAAAGGTGTCAAAATTAACAAATTAACAATATTATGTCTTTTAAAATATTTAAAATTAACAATCTTAGCTATCTAGGAAGTGTTCAGATTTTGAATTGTCTCATAAGTATCTTGTCCAAATCTAGTTTTTAAAAAATCATTACTATAACCAGTTATTTTTAAAGCTACTACAACTTCTGAAAACCAAAGTAAATTTAAGTGTGCTTAATAGAGTTAATTTAATGTGCTTTCAAAGAGAGAGATCACAAAATGAAATTATAGATTGTCTATTTTTCAGAACATTGGGAGTGACTGATTTAGACAGAATCAAATGATTTCTAACTAACTCCATCACAAGCAAATTGGCTCACCATAAATCTTGGTAAATGATAAATAAAGAGTTAATATTTGCTAAGGACTTTGGGTGCTGGATCCTTGGCTAATCCCTTTTGATTCTGCTTCATTGAATCCTGATAATAAGCCCTGGAAAGATTTGATGAATTCACCAAGGACATCCAGCCAGCTAAGTAAGACATATAAGTAGGCAAGTCAAACCATCCAATTACACTGCCATCACTAACACTGTACCCAGCACTTGGGAACACAAATGCAAGAGCTCCATAAAGGGACACATAAGCAGGGAGAGCATTCTGAGATGGTTGCAGAAGCTTTAATATTTAAAGTAGAATGATGAACTGACTCTTGCTGGCTCCCACAATTTCACAATTACTTTAAGTTTAATTACTGTTGAGAGTCAGAAACATTAAAGGTAGAAATATTATCCAAGCAGGGATCCACCCATGAAAGCAGTAGTTAAATGAAGTCCAAGTTCTGCCACAGAGCACTTGGAAGTGTCACCTCCCATGTCTCATTCTCTCAAGGTAGTTTGAAGAAATCACAGATCTGAAGTACAGCAATTAATAGCTACAGATAAATATTTCTGTAGGCTTTGAGTAATCTATCTTGAACTGGCCTTCCAATGACTTCACGCTTTGGGTTTTTCTTGGTCCCTGGCTATCTCAAACTTGCTAATAGAAATAAGCTTATCATAAATTCAAAACACTTCACCATCACATTTTATAGTAGAAAATAGTGAGTCCCAAGTGTAGTTCATTGTCTGACAAGTCAGAGATGATGAAGTCTTTAATGCCAAGTCATTTATACAGCAATCTTATTTCCATTTCCCCTTTTCTGTTATCTCAACGATATATCCAAGTGTCAGAGTTCAAGTTCATTACCCAGAGAATCTATTTCTCCAACCGAAGCAAAGGGAATTTGGATGGACCTTCTAGGAGCCTGTGAAAATACCAAGTGATTAGAGGTTCATTTTTTAGTGATTTGCAATACCCTCAGTGAAGCCAACAGTCTGCAGTCCAAATGCAAATACTCTGTAAAGGCAGGAAAGGCTAGAGAAGAACTCTGACAAATCCCCTGAGCTATCCAAAGCATAAAGAAAGTTCAAGTTTCCTTTGACTTAAATATGAACTTTGTTAAGTGATTAGGCAACCGCAATAGTGGGGGCCTTGCTGAACAATTATTAGTTCCTATGACTGAGTTAAAAAATTATATTTCAGATGATCGGTCCACCAACATATTCACTGAATCCCTGGTATATTCCTGGCAGTTTTCAGGCACTGTAGCTCTGTCCTAGCTCTAGTTCATGATTGCTGTGATTTCTTGTTTACTTTCAATTATACAATTTAGAGAACCTCTTGGCAATATTTCAAGATACTTTTTCTTTGCATCTGATTCCCAATAACCTTACATTTATTCACCTGACATCCATCGTAATACCATTAAGAGGCAACCTTCAATGAAGGGTAGGGCACCTAGAAGCCAACAATGTTGCTGGAGTGGGATCTTGGTGGCCCTCTGGGGCCCAGGGTTAATTCTATGATGCTAGATCACAGGAAGGTCTGAACACAACAGGGAGCAGTGAGGTCCCAGGACAGTCAGAATGACAGGGTCGGGGCACTCCTGGGAACTCAGGGCAATAGCTATGCACAACAAAAATAGTTTTATATTTTAATAACTGGTTTAGTACGACTAAACCAGTATTTAAGACCAAAGAGAATCTCAGCAGTCCTGTGTTGTCTAGCATTGAGAAACAAGCCCAAGTCCTGTATTCATGAAACTCTCCAGCTAACCAATATGCTACAGAGCAAATAAATACTGTGTAGGTTCTAAATAAACATGAAGGACAGGTTATCTTGGACTTCGCAAAAGTTTTTGTTGAAAACATAGCAAACAGCTATCACATAAAGATTTTAGAAAAAACTTTCTGAATTTACTTTCTCCAGTACAAGCTTTACTATTCCATATATGATGATTATTTTCTTGGTCACAAATACCTAATTTTTAATTTCCATATTCAAGTCCAATAGGTCAGAATATATAAAGAAAGACCAAAACAAACAAACAAACAAACAAAAATAACAGCTAGAAGTAAAAATCAAGATCTGTGTCCATATTTTATGCAAAACATGAAACTGCAAAGGTATTTCTGAATAAGTTGAATGACTGTAGATGAACAAAGTCTATTCCGCTCTCAGTAGTCCTTTTCAATTTTAACTCATGTATTCCACACTTCTACACAGAAGATTTCTTTCGTGGGTTAAGGATTAAACTAGGTGGTATCTAATGGCTTGGAATTTCCAAGAGAGAGCACAACCAGAGCTGAGAGGTGTTAGAAAATTAAATAAACATCTTGTCACAATGCGTAATAAATAATATTTCTTAGGAAAAAAGCATCCTATTATTTTCCTTTAAGTAAATATCATTATTGTTTATTTCTCTCCAGAACACGCACAGAGTTCTAACATAATGTTACCTACTCATTTTATATTCTTTTTTTCCTCAGAGGCATGGGTGCTGATTGGAAAATTTGAAAAATCAAACTCAAGCTGCAACTGAGATAGGTAGAAAATCACCATTAGGCAAAGAAAAATACATTTGCTCTCATTAGAAACCATGTGGTTCTACCTCCCACTTTCTAAAAAGCAATCAAAATCCTGGCTTCCAACACTCTAATTGAATGAAACATAAATTAAAATTCCCTTTATCAATGTTTGAAGTTTAAAAAAGAAAAAAATAAGAATTAGACAAGGACACCAAGACTAAGATCAAATTAGTTTTTTGAATTTAGCTTACACCCATTTGGCTCAGACAGTATGAAGCACAGACCCTATATATATTAACTAAAGCCACCAGTGCCCATCCACTAATCACTCACACCTGCTCCCACCATTCTGCTAAGAGATCGACTATAACATCTGCACGCTTTAAAGGTTCTGTGCACATCTAAATTACACAATGGGGTTTTAAACTATTATTGCAAAAGGAAAAGCAGTATATATGCTAATTTCTGAGGCTCTCTGCCTGATTTTCATTAGCTTGCCCTAATTTCTCTCTCATCTTTGGAAGCAGGGCTTGTGCTTATTTTCGTCGCCAAAAGACGGCCATGCTCACAGACAGCCAAGAAGTATGAGGAGTTCCTTCTACTTCAAGTCTCCCAGGCACAAAACAAAGATACCAAACCAAAGTCTTCTGCTTGGAGTTTTTATTATCTGAGCAAGCTCTATTCTGTACTGGGCCTCCTGTACCAAATGAGAGGCAGGAAGTAAAACATTCCAGCTTCAACATTTAATACATTTACTTTTAACAAAAAATGGCAATAAACTTCAAAATAGAGGAACACAGCCAAGTTCTAAAACTCTGAAATAAACAAATCAACACAAAGGATAATATTCTACTACCAACTGGCTATCACAGGCTAAGATAATCAATATTTATAATGCTTTTGTGAGCCATATATACAGTTTTAGTCACTCTTACTTGGTTGTATGTATAAAGCCAAAAATAGGTGCTAAGTTAACATTTTCATAATATTTAGTGGTTAAAGGGAGCAAAATGTTATACACCACTTACAGGTAATTTAAAAAGGTAACAAAAAATGTGATATAGGCACCATAGAAAGAGCCAATAGCTATTGAAGTCAAATTGTGTGTCAAATGTATATTTTATTTCCAAATATAAAGTAACATTTATTCCTAAAAACCCATTGTTTATTTACCCTAATTATTCCCATTTTAGGAAAATGGAAACTGAGGCATAGAGAGATTAATTCATTTTTCCCAAAGTCAGAACCATAAATACTCAAGCCCAGATGTCTCTCTAAAACAGCTCTCAACAGACTTGAACATGGAGAAAATTCAGGCGGTGATTTCAATCATGTCTCACTTGATTTTACAAAGAAAAATGTGATTAAATTTAAGTTTCACCTCTTCTTTCTCTTATTAATGATCTAATATATTAATAAGAGCTAGCATTACTGAGTGCTTTTTTTGCTCTCAGCCCAACAGATGATTTAACTAATTCTCAAAATAACTCTATAGGGGAGTTATTATCATTACACTAATTTACAGATGAGCATATAAGTACCAAGATGTTAACTTGCACAGGTAGCAAAATCAGGCCTCTAACCACAGTATTCTGGCACCAGGTTCCAGGTTTTCACCCTGAACCTCAACCTCTGAAAACAAAAGATAGTTGCATAGCAAAGGAAAAGTGAGATAGGTTGGGAAGGAATAAAATAGATCTCCTAACCTGAAAAATATACCTTGTACTCAAAGCCCTCCTTTAATTTCCAAACTCAGGATCCCTATTGATTCGAAGTGGATGGTAGGTCAATAGTAAGTGGGCAGACTTAAACCATGCTGAGTTGTTCATTAGAAGCAAGTTAAAGGATTACTAAATATGAAAGGCAAATAATGATCTACTGAAATATCTTAAAAGTAAGCAATAGCAAACTAGAGTGCATTTGTATTTCAGGAAAAAAGGGAAATAATTCATTAGCAAGACAAGATAGTCAGCCAAACTGATGCACAGTGTCTCGTCTCTACATGCACTCTCCACTCTATTTCTCTCCACAAAAAGCAAGGTTATAATAGAAATGCTGACACAACTAATCTTATAATGTTTCATACTGAAAGCTATAATTACATTTTCTAATTGTATACTGAGCAAAAGAAATACCAACCAGAACAAAAACATAACTAGCTTGAAACAGTCCATCAGAATTCTTGGATTATAGAACATGCATATAAAATACTATTATCTTCAACCACAGCCAGAAGATGTCAGACAATCAATTCATATAACATGCCAGCTTAATAAAATCTGCATACAAAATTTATGAATGCAGTAATATTCCTTTTTATCACAAGTTATTAATGGTCAATTTAATGAACATCTATAGCTGGACTGCTTTGGTTCTCCATGATATTTTAATCAGGTTTAGCCATGGATTTAAATGCCTTTTGTTTTATTACCATCAGCTATTTGAGATAAGAAAGGCGTTACAGAAGTACTGAGCTATTTGGGTAAGCCACCAGTTTCTTCTTTATGCTATTATTGATTTCCTTAAAGTTTATTACAATAGAAACAGAACTAAATGTTTCATTACAATAATATTTGCTTTAATGGCCTTATTAAAACACAAAAGTTTTCCTGAAATTGTATTACATGTTCAGTTAGTTTAAAACCTCCTTTTCATTTTATTTCCAAATAAAGAACTTTCCAACCTTGTTTACACAAAACAATCTTTCTCAAATCTATTACCTTCTAAAAAGTTTTCTACTGGAATGTTGAGATGCCTGACATAAATATTCTTGGAAATTCATATGTCGCAGTCCCTCACACAAAATATCTTATTTCTATTCATTGCCTTACATAGTCTTTTAAAACCTGTTGTGTTTTAAGTCTCCATTTCCTGTAGATTCTTGGCTAAAGAAAATTGTACCATATTGTGTGTGTATGGAGGAAACAGAACATTTAAGAAAACAGGAAAACAATAGTGGATATGCGGAAATACAAACATTCAGAGTTTAAAATGTTGGTATCTTTCTATGGTCACAAAGTCAAATAACTAAGAGAGTCTCACATTTTAGCATTAGAGGTTTATTATAAAAACCACATTCACCTTGGGAGGCAACTCAATGATCTGGATATCCTGCAAAGGGTAGGGAATCCAACTCAGGATTTAAAGTGCAAGAACTGGCTGGAAAAATTATACAGTATTCCCTCACTTATCATGGGTATTACATTCTAGATGCCCCCAGGATAGGTAAAAATCTGCAAAATAGGAACCTTACATTTATTTTAATATTTATATACATTTTAAGGCTTTATAAACCCTTCCCATGCACTTATAAACTGTTCCCAGTCCCTTATTAACCTTTCCCACTCACTTATTAACATTTCCACACTTTTATAAACACTACTTATGTTCTTAAACATATTCTACACTCTTAAACCTACGTAACTTTAACAACAGACGTATACAGTAACGCAAAATCCCGTGATATAGCAAAAAATCCGCGATAAATAAATATAATATTTTTTAAAATCCCGGGATACATTGAGGCCACGATAAGTGAACCATGATCTAGAGGGGGACTACGGTAAATGTACAACAGTCACTATTGCAGCATGAATTATGGCAATTTTTAGGTTAACTATCTGTACCCTTACGTACCTTTTCTCATTCACATAATCTGTTCCTGCAACGATTTCTTTCTGAGATCCTGTCAGTTAATCTATGCTTGTTCTGGGGGAATAATTCCTGATCTTAGGAACCAAATTATCTAATACAAAACACAATATATGTATACACAGAATTGTAAAATAGGGTAAAATGGGTAAGAGCTAGGAGATATACAAAATGAGAATTCAGAGAGGATTGTTGTTACATATAGAGAAGAGGACAGGAGAAGATGTTTGAAAGAACAACTGAATTTGGAAAAATAGAAGAAGTAGGGGTATTTTGGGGTAAAGGAAAGATGAAATTGACACTTAAACACAATAGACATTAAAAATAAAAAGTGCTATGGTGTGAATTTTAGATTCAACAATGCATAAATCTGTAGATGGCAGGCATTTTCCAAACTTCTCTAATAAGGGGAATATACATATATCCAGAGAGATCATCACTCATTAAGTTTCATTTTAAGCTTCTTGGATCTGCCTAACTGTTCTCATCTTACCAGGCAAGCCAATATATGCTTACACTGTGAGGTTAAAGCAATGAATTTGTGAAGAGAACCTGTCAAGTCAAATTATCAACAAGCAATAGGCTTAATATTCAGGGGTATCTAAGCCTCAGTTTTTAAAGAAGTATGCTTACATTTGCATTTTAATTAGGTCACATCTTCAGCACCATCATATTAATTTTGATTTAATGCTCTACTTTATTGCCATTTCCAAAATGACAATTTTAAATATGGATATAAAGAAAAAATACAGTACAAATCATAAATATTGAATTGAAAGTAGAATGAAGAGAGATATGACTATGTCTACAATTCTAAGTATTTAGAATAATTGAATTTCAAATATATTCCAAGAGCAAATTGTTAGGTTCTTCTTTAAAGGCATGATGGAGTGTTCATTAGAACATGAAATTTAGGTTCTCGTGAATCACTGGAAGCAAATGTGGATACCTCTTTAAAAAAAAAAGTTAAAGGGCATTTTGTTAAGTTAGACTTATCATTGCATTTGAGATATGATTTATATTAATCCTTGAGGATGGAGTAGAGACAAATTAAGACTCCTTTCTTTTCATTTAAAATATATTAAAATATATTTTTAAGTGCTATAACATTAATAAATTTAACCTTTTTGATGTGTAAAATTCAGTTTCATTGGGTATACTCATGATGTTCTACAACCTTCATTACTATCTGTTTCCAGAATGGTTTCATTATTTGAAAAGGAAACACAGCACCATTATGTGGGCGATCTACCCTTTCTGACCACCAGCCCCCAAGAACCACTAGTCTCCTTTCTACCTCTGTGAATATGCCTATTCTGGGTATTTTATGTAAATGCAATCATACAATTTGTGGCTTTTAGTGTCTGGCTTCTTTCAATTAGCATAATGTTTCAAATACATTTTAATTAAGTGTACTCATAAAGAAGAAATGGCCAAGTCCCCCATTTCTAATATTTTTCCATTATTCATTTTCCAAAAGTATTCAAAAAGCTATTTGTTCACTGTTTATGAGGTAAATAATTTTCACTCTCTAATTTGTCTAATCTAAAAAGCCAGTGATAAATACCCATTTAAATTAGAAATCCAAGTCATTTATTGTATCAGAGCTTAATTCTATAAAAGCAGAAAAGAAGACCTAGAAATATAAAGATCTACATTGTGTTCATGGTTGGAGAAACCCAATAGCATCAATAAGTCAAATTTCCCTAAATTAATCTATCTACTCAATGTTATTCCTTTAAAGAATCTCAGTGAGTTTTTCCACAGAAATTGAAAGAATGAAAAAAATAATAATTTGAGTCAAGGGTGAAGACTTGCCAAAAATGTGAAATAAGAAATGATCCAGACTTCTGGCCAAGATGGAGGTGTAGGCAGACACGCTGCATCTCCCTCCACAACTAAGAAGAAATACAACACTCTCAAAACTAAAGACAACCAGAAGTTTCAGAATATTGAGCTGCACGGAAGTCCAGAAAACAAAAATATAAAGAAGAAATACTCATCCAGACAGGTAGGAGGGGTGGAGACAGGGCAGACAGGACGCAGTGTGGAGGCGGCAGCAGTTGCAGCGGCAGGCTGGCAGAAAGCACTGTCTCACATTTTAAAAAGTCAGGAGGGACACCTGGGGAGTGCTCCCAGAACCAGACCAGACCACACAGCTGACGGTCCCAGTGCCAGGGAAAATCAAGCCTCATTGCTTCTGACTGTGCAAGCCAGTGGGGATTGGGGCAGAGGCAGAAACTGCCAGTCTCTCAGCAGAGTCTGCTTCTGTAAAGGGCCCCCAAGGTCCTAGAACATCTGCAGATCCACCCACTCTGGGACCGACAGCCAGGACAACAACTAGAGAGGTGTCAGTCCCATGTGGAAGTGGGAGAAGTGCCTGGAAAAGGGGCGAGTGCTGAGCAAGCGGCATTGTTCCCTCTTTGACCCATACCCTACACACAGCGCCACAACATGGTGAAATGGGTCGCCCTGTACTGCCGAATACCTAAGGCTCTGCCCCTTACAACATAACAGGAGCGACAGCTCTACCTAAGACACAGAGGCAAACAAACAGAGGAGCCTGTCAAGATGAGGAGACAGAGAAGTATGGCCACAAAGGGGGAATGGATCAAGGTCCCAGTGGGAGAACTAAGTGACAAGGAGATAGCCAACCTAACAGACATTGAGTTTGAAACACTGGTGATAAAGATGCTCACAGGCTTGACAGATATGCTTAAGTATGGCAAATGCATAAGGGAAGAAGAGAAGGTTATGCTAAATGAAAGGAAGGAAAATCCACACAAAACCGATAGTGAAGGGATGGAAATTGAGATTGAAATCAATGATTTGGAACATAAGGAAGAAATAAACAGTCAACCAGTACAGAAGGAGAAAACAAGAATTGAAAAAAGTGAGGAGAGTAATAGAAACCTCTGGGACAACTTTAAACATGCCAACATCCAAATCATAGGGATGACAGAAGGAGAAGAGGGAGAGCAAGAAATGGAAAGCTTCTGTGAAAAAATAATGAAGAAAAACTTCCCAAATTTGGTGAAGGAAATAGACATACAAGTTCAGGAAGAACAGAGAGCACCAAACAAGCTAGACCCTAATAGGACCACACCAAGACACATCATAATCAAAATGCTGAAGGTTCAAGATAAAGAGAGAATCATAAGATCAGCAAGAGAAAAGCAGAGAGTTATCTACAAAGGGGTGCCTATATGACTATCAGCTGATTTCTCAAAAGAAACTTTGCAGACAAGAAGGGACTGGCAAGAAGTACTCAATATAATGAAAAGCAACAACCCACAATCAAAATTACTCCGTCCAGCAAAGCTATCATTAGGAATGGAAGGGCAGATGAAGTGCTTCCAAGACAAGGTAAAGCTAAAGGAGTTCATCATCACCAAGCCATTATTATATGAAATGTCAAAGGGACTTACTTAAGAAAAAAAAGATCATAACTATGAACACTAAAATGACAACAAAGTCACAATTATCAACAACTGAATCTAAAAAATAAAAGCAAAATCCAACTAAGCAAACCAGAATAGGAATAGAATCATATGTAGGGATCATTTGGAGGGTTATCAGCTGGGAGGTGTAAGGGGGAGAAATGGGGAAATGGTACAGGGATAAAGTAGTATAATTGGTTGGTACAAAATAGGGGGAATTAACAATAATATAGGAAAGGATGAAGCCAAAGAACTTATATGCATGACCCATGGACATGAACTAAGGGGGGTGGCATTGCTGGAGGGAAGAGGACTACTGGGCAGAGGGGAACAAAGGGGGAAAAATTGGACCACTGTAACAATATAATCAATAAAATATACTTAAAAAAATTTTTTTAAAGAAAGAAGTGATTCACCCTTCTAAACATAAAGATTCCCTAAGACTGAATTGGAACATTGGGTACCCATATGAGGAAAAGTGAGTTCATAATTCATACCACATATAAAAATATAGAGATGATATCAAGGCAAACATGAAAAGGAAAACATAACTTCAGAAAAAATTATAGAAAAATACTGTGATAACCTTGGGACAGGGAAAATCTTCTTAAAAATAGATCCAAATGTATAGCACATGGACAAAAACATTAAGTTGGCTACACTAAAATAAAAAACTTTGATTATTAAAATGTGCACACATACACATAAACCCACTAAAAACCTAAGACAAACATCAGAATATACTTTGAAATGCATATAACCACAAGGGAATTGGACCTAGAAAATAAAAAATATAAATTAGTAGAAAAGAAAACTAACCCAATGAAATAAATGAGCAAAAAATACACATAGGCAAGTGACAAAAAGGGACAATGAGAAAACAATTGAAAAACATTTGACCTGACTGATAGAGAAATAAAAATTAAAATGATAATGAGGTAACATTTTATACCCACCAGGTTAGAAAATACTTAAAATGTGTACTAATACAAGTGTGAATGAGGACATGGGAAGTAGAAATCCTCACACATTGCTGTGGAGTGTTAATTGATGTAAACATTTAATTGGGATTGCAAAACTACTCTCCAAAGTTGATGAAATGCACTCCTTCCAAAATGGGAATTCCATTGCTAAGTAAATATTCTACAGACTCACTCACCAATACACCAGGAGATACAAGCAAGGATATTCTTTTCATGTTCTCTTAATGGGAAAATAAACTTAGAAAAATCTAAATAAAGAGAATATTAACTTGTCATGTATTCAGAGAATGGAACACAATACAGCAGGTAAAAGTGAAAGAATTAGATCTTGATTTACCAATGTGGCTATAGTTCAAAAACAATGCTGAGTGAAAGAAATAGATTATGTAGAGAAGGATACTATGAAAACATTAAACAGCAATATTTGCTATGTAGGGATACAGACACATAAGAAACATACAAACCTTAGCAGGTAGGAAACATACCTACTTCAAGTTAGTGAATACCTCTAAAGCAGTGGTTCTCAAAGGGGGTCAGTCATTTTTCCTTTTAAGAACCTTTGTTCATATGTAGAGACATTTTTTGTCATCACAAGTAGAAAAGGGCTTGCTACCGCATTCAGTGGGTATAGCCCATAGTTGCTGCAAAACATCCCACAGTGCACAGGAGAGTCCCCACAAGAAAGAAGCATGTGTCCCTGAGTGTCAGTGCTGCTTTGGTTGAGAAACATGGCCCTAAAGAGAGATCTTATTCTGAATAAGGTCAGAATAGGGGACAGGGGGTATATCTATGACTTTTTATTAAAAAAATCTGAAGCATATATGGAAAACTGTTAGATTTTTTTTTTTAATCTGTGTAACACACAGGTGTCTGCTACATCATTCCTTGTACATTTTTTTTATTTTTGAGATACTTTTCATAAATTTAAAATATTTTAACAATTCAACAAATAAACACAGTTCATTTCCAAATTTGATGGAGGTTGTGTAAATCTTTTATTGGCTTATTTCTGGAAATATATCTTTGGAAAAATATTCCCTTATTCATGAATAAATTTCATTTACACATTTTTCTTTATATTTGTTCTAGAGAGCTATGTAGGTAAGGTTGTGGAGGACCTCAGGATTTATCTGTCCTATCACTTTTTCAGGCAAGAACATTCTAAAACTATCCCACAGGAAACCAATAGAGTCCTTTCCTGTTTTTACAGGGCACTGCTATAATTCTAGTGAATGTTCTGAAGACGTAGATGTATTTTAGAATGGTGGCCCAGCACCACACATGCAATCATGCTTCCTAGCTGGATGGCTCCTGATGTGAATTTCTCCTCGCCTTATAATTCTGGGTATACCTTGAAACTACTTTGACATCAACTAGTACATGATTTTATTTTTTTCATTTATTGTTTATTAGTGCGGGAGTTGGCAAACTTTTTCTGTAAAGGGCCAGACAGTAAATGTTTCCGACGGTGCAGGCCACATGATCTCTATCACAACTACTGACTGACCGCTGCTACTGTGGCATGGAAGCACCCATGACGCATGTAAGAGCAGTATGGCTGTGTTCCAATAAGACTTACTTACAAACACAGGCAGGAGATAGGATGTGGCTCTCAGCCAAAATTTGTGTACACATGCAGGGTCAGCAAAATGATAGTCTTTAAAATACTACTTTAAATTTAGAGCATCTCTCAAATCTTTGAAAGTATAGTTTTGCATATATTTTGTTATAGAAGTTTTACACAACTAAAAATAAACTCATAAATATGAAACAGCCCCATAAATGACAAAAATGTTCATTTTTTTTTAGATTTACAGTATATGAACTTCTTTCTGGAAGTATGTTATATGATCTGATTTACTAAATTACTATTTATAATTGGTTCCATTTGTTAAAATTATGCTATTAATGATTCTTTTTAGTAAAATAAATATACATATCTTGTCTTCAATTTGACAAAGGGTTTGGAATGATCAAGATAGTGGAACAATACTCCCTGCACAAATAATAGCTTTCTATTAGGCTTGCCATTTCACCTGAATAATTGCTTATAATCATGAATGATGATGTTATTCAACAACCTAATGATATCATGGTATGTAGCTGCAGTCTATCTGTCTTTGTCAAGAAGGTCAAATGTTTGTATTCCGCTGCACTGGGCAGAGTTGAACAAACAGTTAATAGTATCATGCCCCTTAATTATTTCTCCAGATGAAACCAGTAAGTACCACTTTACATTCTAGGATATATATAATACAAATCTACTGCAAAGAAATTTAATACCTACTCATTTTAAACAAACTTTAAGCTCAACTTAAAGAAATAGGTTAAACAGACAAAAAAAAAAAAAAAACGAAAACTGTCTAAAGATAGTCATAATTGGTTTTTACTGGAAGCTTACTTCTACAACAGAGATTTGTCAATATCAAAATATTGCAGGAACTTCCATGTTATGCAGAGATACTCAATGTGATATCTTGAAATTGGCAATAAAGGTAAAGAATAAAACAATATATGACAGGATCTGAATTCTAACATCAATATAAAGTGCTTGATAGCATTTGCCTTGGATGGAGAATCTATGAATGATTTCTGAAAAACAATGTCAAATGGCTGGTGTAGATAGGACACACCTCATTCACTGTTTCTACATGGCTGCATAAGGCCTGGGCTCTTCGGGGTGGGGAATGATAAGAACAGCAAGATAAAATGTGGGGACACATAAATGATAGTGCAGCAAAAGAATCTATAGATAGATAGATAGATAGATAGATAGATAGATAGATAGATAGATAGATGATATATATAGAGAGGTAGATAGATATGCTTCCTTCTTCTCTAAACTCCGTCAATCATTTCTCACTGCACCAAAATATGCTTTGCAGAAGGCCTTATTAATTGACTTCCAGGCTCCAGTATGTTCCCACTTCCTCACCATGCTTCAACTCAGAGGCTTTCTTTCTGTTTCTGAAACATTCTGGAGCATGTAACTGTTTCTGTCCCACGGCCTTTGTTCTTACTTCTCTCTACCTGTAATTCTCTGCCATCGTCCTTTGCTGAACTGGTCTGTCCTTGTTATTCAGGGCTTAGATCACATGTCACCTCCATAGAGAAGCCTCCCCTGACCACCCTTTCAGAGTAGTCTCTGTTTCACTCTACTCATAACCTAAAATCATGTTCATGATTTGTGGCTTTATGTTTATAGGTTTAATCTTTCATTGTCAACCTCTGCACACAAGAATAAGGTAGGACCCTTATCTGTTCACTGTTGTATATCTAGTATCTGGCACACAGTAGGAACCAAATAATTACTACATGATAAATTAACATATTCATTCACAACAGACAATTATGTATCTAATGTGAGGTTAGCAAACTATGGCCAAAGGCCAAACCAGCCTGCCACCTATTCTTTTAAATAAAGTTTTATTGGAACATGGCCATACCCATTCATTTACATATTGTTTATGTCAGCTTTCACACTACAACAGTCGACTAGTTGCAACAAAGATGACGTGGCCCAGGAAATATTTATTATCTGTTCCTTTGTGAAGAAAGCGTGCCACCTCCTCATCTAGTGCACAGTGTACATTCTGAACATAAATTAATAAAGTACCAACCTTGCCTTTAAAGTAGTTATAGTCTACATGTTTTTATTCACATTTGAATTAAAATACTGTTGCCCAAAAGAATGTCCCTTCAAAGCTCAAAATGTCACCTGGCAAGAGCCATATTTGTTCTCCTCTCATTAGGTCAGCTAGTGGAAACCTTGGCAATGAAGACCCCAAGCAGTGAGGTTAGGAACAGGGCATGGAAAGCAACAGTGAAAAGACTCATTTAACGAGGCAAAAAATGGGACAACTGTAATTGAACAACAATAAAAAATAAATAAAAAGAAAAAAGAAAAGACCCATCTGGAGCATCACTGTTTAATATTCACTAGTATCTGTGGCTATTTAAAGTAATTAAAATCAAGTTCCTCAGCCACACTAGCCCCACCTTGAGTGCTCAGGACCCACATGTGGCCACTCCATTGGATAATGCAGGTTTATAAGACTTTTCCATCACCACAGGCAGATCTAGTGGATGGAGCTCACTGAGAGGTTCAAAACAGCCAAAATGTTCAGGGGCATCTTGAGTTCCTTGGAAGTTGCAAGAGGAGCCAGGGCTCATATTCACACACCTCATGGGGAAGTTACTCATGAACACTACAAATCAAAAATGAGCTATGGTTTTAAAAAAAAATGTACTCTGAAACATAATGCATTATGCTCTATCCAGAAAGTTCCAAAGAAAATAAGCCATGCCTACGTGTTCATCAGTATAACCTGTGGTTAACAGTAGAGGCCGCAGGGTCGGCCTGCCCAGGTTAGATTCTGGCTCCATTTCAGGCAAAGAACTTAATCTCTCTCAGCCTATTCCCTTATTGGTAAGATGGGTATCATAATTTAAAGGGTTGTTGTTGGTTGGTTGTTATTTTTTTTGTTTGTTTTTTTGAGAATTAAGTGAGTTAATAAACATAAAGCACTAACAGCACCTGGCCCCTAGTAAGTATTGTAAAGCACTTCTTTTTTAACATCATTCTAAGCAGCTAGTACAGGACTTGGCATACAGCAGGTAACATTCAAGATTTGTTGAACTGAAACTGAATTGAAGTGAACGAGACTCTTGGAGCCAGAGGCACCAACAGGCCAATTTGTGGAATTAGTGGGCAGAAAACTGACTCACTCATCTGAGATCAAGCCATTTTGGAAAACAGGCTGCTGCCTGAGAAAACATTTCTCATCATCCTTTACAAGGGTTGACAAAGTAATACAATCCAAGGAGCCAGATTTCAACATGCATTTAATATTTTTTGATAACTTGTTATAGACAGATACTATTTATCTTATTGAATTTTAAAGATGCGTAAACACAAAACTTAAACAATTCAAGTTAAAATTGACATAGTATCCTATAATATTATTTGGTTCTATAGATATTTCTGTATAATTAAGAGATCCCAACCAAGGCATATTTTCACTACCTCTCTCAATGATGATTACTTTCTGTATATTGTCTCTTTAAACCTGAATGTCTAGGCCATTTCCTGTCAAGGTTCATGGTTGTGCATGATTTGTTCATTTCAAACTCAAATCCCCAGTTCCTATACTTGGCTTTCTAATCTAGAATCACCAGAGTAGAGTAGTCAGGTCATGACCCCGGAATCTATCTTTTAACCAACAGTGCAGGTGATAGTCCTTCTGATCTCAGTTATTTTGAGTCAAGGTTTCATATATACATAAGAAGAAAATAATGCCAAGCAGCTAAATACTTCTGGAATCAAAGCTTTTCTCTTTCGGAAAAGTAATAAAGAGATAATAATATATGTTTGACTCATGGTTATTCATATGGCTCTGTGTTATATGTGTACATACCCAATACTTGTAGATACAAAGTAGTCAAAGAAAAATCTAAGATGTTGCCTTTTTGCCATCAAGGAGATTCTTGGATAAGGTGAATAAATGTAAGTGATGTAAACAAATAATATGATGAACTGTGATTGAGAGCTCAATGAATAGAAAGACGTCTAATAAGATTTCAGAGGATGAAGCAATCAAGACTGTCTGGGCTGTCAGTAGTGTGAAAAATGGCCTTTTCTCAGTAGGTTAGCTGGGCAGGCTAAGAGACAGTGACAGTAGATTTCCCAGGACCTTTTTTTCTTCTCCCATACAAGAGTTTCCATCTCAGGGCACAAAGAACTAAAGCAACAACTACAGCCTTCCCAGTTATTAACCCAGCCTGGGAAAGATTACTAAGGCTTCACAAGAGGGCCAAAAGTAGTTGCATCTCAGTAGTCACTGAGGAATGACAACCTGGGCACCCTGAAGCCCCTATGATCAAGGAGCTATCCTGACAACCTCACACAGCATGGAAGGCTCTTAGCTTCCCATGACGCCTGTAATAAATATTGTTGGCTGAGCTCCTCATTTGACATTTAATCAAGTACTTCATCCTGAATTTATATATCTCATCGTTTAGGTCTTAACCCTCCAATGATCCTGTAAAGTTGTCAAGAGAAGGGTATGCATCTTCTTTCTCAGGAACTTCCCCAGTGCCTAGCACAATAATGTTATACATCAAGAATAAAGTGAAAGAAAACATCAGCAAGATGAAAAGGGAACCAACCATATGGAAAAACATATTTGCCACTGATACCTCAGACAAGGGTTTGATTCCCAAAATATATAAAGAAGTTATATGACTCAGTACCAGGAAAACAGACAATCCAATTAAAAAATGGGCAAAAGACCTGAACAAACACTTCTCCAAAGAGGATACATAGAGGGTCCACAGGCATATGAAAGGATGCTCAACATCACTAGCCAGTAGAGAGATGAAAATAAAAACCACAATGAGATATCACCTCATACCTGTCAGAATGGCCGTTATTGACAAATCAACAAACAACAAGTGCTGGCGAGGATGCGGAGAAAAGGGAACCCTAGTGCACTGTTGGTGGGAATTCAGACTGGTGCAGCCACTGTGGAAAACAGTACAGAATTTCCTCAAAAAAAAAAAAGGAACTGCCTTTTGATCCATTGATTCTACTTCTGGGATTATACCCAAAGAATTTTGAAACACCAATTCAAAAGAACCTGTGCTCCCCTATGTTCATAGCAGCACTATTTACAATAGCCAAGAGCTGGAAATAGCCTAAGTGCCCATCAGTGGATGAGTGGATCAAAAAACTGTGGTACATTTACACAATGGAATACTATGCAGCAGAAAGAAGGAAGTAACTCCCACTTTTCATGACAGCATGGAGGGAACTGGAGAGTTTTATGGTTAGTGAAATAAGCCAGACGGTGAAAGATAAATACCATATAATCTCACCTAATACAAGAAACTAATGAACAAAACAAACAAACAAGCAAAACAGAATCAGAGTCATGGAAACAAGGGACCAAGTGATAGTGACCAGAGGGGAGGGGGGAGAGGGAGAAGGGAGAAAAGAAGGGGAAAAGACTAGTCAAGGAACTAGTATAAATGACTCATGGACATGAACAACAGGGCAGGGATTGACTGTGGGAGAAGAGGAGGTGGGAGAGCAACTGGGGGAAAATGGGACAACTGTAACAGAACAACATTTAAAAAGAATCGACTGTATGCTTAGAATTTAAAAAAAACAGAAGAAAAAAAAAGAAAAGGTCTTTAATTGGTCATTGAGAAAATCCTATGTAGCACCTATTATGTACCAAACACTGTGTTAATCATTAACAAAACAGGATGCTGCATCTCTGCCAGTGACAGTGACAAAATGGTCTGTGGTCATAGCTGAAAACAGCCCTGTGGCAAAAGAGAAACTTCTGAGCTGTCCATTTCAAATTGGTGAATTGTATGGTATGTGATTATATATCAATAAAGTTGTAATAAAGAATAATGGCAGAAAAAGATGGCCACACCTTAGAAGTCCACTAGGTTAGCCCTGGTAAGATAGCTCAGCTTGTTGGAGTGTCATCCTGATACATCATAATTGCAGGTTCTATCCCCAGTCAGGACATATACAAGGATCAAGCAATGAACGCACAGATAGGTGGAATAACAAATCTTTCTCTCTCTCTCTTCCTCTCTCTCTCTCTCCCTCCCTCTACTCTTTCTGCCCCACTTCCTCTCTCACTAAAATCAATTACAAATAAAACTTTAAAAAAAAAGAAGTACACTGGGTTAAAGTTCAGAAAAGAAATACATCTAGAGCATAGTCATTCTAAGCACCAAGCACAGGACTTGGCACACAGCAGGTAACATTCAAGATTGGTTGAACTGAAACTGAGTGTGACACACTGATAATACTTGATAGCACTGTACCTAAATATTTTTAAAACGGAATGCTTCGAAGAGGCAACAACATAAAACTAAATTTATGTAATATTGCTTAAGCCCACAAGTATTAAATGAGAAAAGCATGGAGTCACGTCATTTCTCTTTCTTAGTTGTGTGACATTGATCAAATTACTTAGCCTATCTAAACTTCAATTTCCTCACCAGTAGAACTGGAATAAACTTATAAAAATGTTCAGTCATAATATATTGCTAGTCATCAAATAAATGCAAATTAACATGACTGCTTTTTTTCCACAATAAAACTAGCATATATTAGGAATATTACTACTATTCAATGTATGCAGTAGCAAAATATTTTCCTACTCCCATTATGGTTACATAAACTTTACAATGTTTGCAGCATGACTTGTAAAAGTAAAAAATTAGAAACAAAGTAAACATTCAAAACCAGATGAAGTAAATCAACTATGGAAAATCAAACGAATTGAACATTATGGAACCACTGAAAATGAGGTTAACTAATACTGTTTTAATGATAAGGAAAAACTGTGATATTAGAAATGAAGCAATAGAATATGCAGAGTATTATCTTAGAAAACATTTAAAAAAATAAACGGATTATTTCTCATACTTTTGTCAATTAAAAAAAAGAATAGCATTAAATTTTTGGTTTTTTTATTCATAACAAATTCAAGTAATATCCATCTGTTAGAAATGGAAGATAAGCTCTATAGCATCACTGGTCATAATGGCACCAATGATCAAAAGAAGAATTGTGAGAATATTCTCATAATGTAAACATACCACTATCCAACCATATTCGCAGCCACTAATGTCAAGAGTTATTATACTTCAAAAAAATAATTGGTTCAATAAAGCTGTTAAGTATATAATTTAAAATTCTTCATTATCCTAACCCAAACACTTCACAGCCATTTGTTAATTACAAAATAATTATATAATACAGTTAATAAAAGAACTGCCAAATACAATATATTGATCTGCAAAGTCTTATGAAGCTACAGAACTTCAGGGATAGTCCATAATCTCTGTACCCAACTATGACTTCAAACATACAAGTCATTAACAAAATAATGAAGAAAATCCATTCAAAAGAGAAAGTATGCTTTAGAAAGATGTTTCTTAACACATTGCGTACAGGTGGCGAGAATTCTCGTCATTTCTAAAAGGCATTTAAATTCCCCGGTATGCAACATGTTAAAAATAATTTGTGAAAAAGATGAAATGGTTCCCTAAAATCATATAACTCTTATTCTACAAAGTTGAGTAGCCTTTCTGTCCTGTGGTAAGCCCAACTGTGAAAATCAAATTTAGCTGTGATTTTATTTACACTTATTTTTCAACATTTGAGGGAAAGAAATTAATTATATCCAACCAGCTGAAAAAATTCTGCTCTTTGAGTTCAAGGTGGAAATCAAAGGGCCATGCACCAGGATGACATCATGAGGATGAACCCACAGGTAGGAGGGGGCTGGGGGACGTGTCTGCTTCGCTTCTCCCCATCACCCCAGGAGGTTTGCAGTTCTAGTTATCCTTCAACACTTGTCAAAGCTATTTTCTCCCTGCCTATTTAGACTATTAGCTGTAAAACCCAGGAGTTTTGGCAGGGGAGAACAGCAACAAAACAAAAACAAAACCACCAACAGACAGAAATTCATCTGAAACCCACAACTTTTTTTTTTTAAATAAGTAAAGAGCTAAACCAGGTCAGTTACTAAGCACAAGTTTTGTTCCAGACCTGTGATATGGTTCGGTGGTTAAGGAAATGGTTTTTGAAATTGGAATGGCTTTGTTCATTTTGAGACTTCACTAGGTGGGTGAATGTGGATAGGTTACTTCCCAGACCCTAAGCTTCTTCTGGAATATGTGTAAATTTAACTAAATAAGTCTGCTTTCAATAGCAGTAGCTGTTATAATTACTGAATATAAAAGGTTCATAAAATGATATGTGTCAGTACATTTTAGTTATTAGGAAAAATTGTCCCTAAAACCTATTTTAAAATGTTTTATATCAAAGTTGCAAAAATGTTTTTAGCTGCCTATAATTAATACAGATCCACATTCTCTCTTGCATTTATACTTTTCACTTCTGCTTCTCTTTTGGATAAGATCATCTCTCAAGGTTTCTTCTAGCTCTATCATTCTATGATAAGCAGACTGTGAAAGGGGAAAACACATTATTCGGGCTTGGTTCTTTATTACTATTTTTCCTGTGGTAAGTCTTACAGGGCTGCCCAAATCCCCTGCTCATTGTCCAAGCCAAGATGTTGATAAACTCTTAGATTTCTGCCATCCAATGGCACTCACCTGCTAGAACAAAGGGCTTTTTTTCAAATTCTGGAAACTTCTATACATTGTCTTTCTTCTAATGTTAATAAGCTTTCGTTCGGTGACATTAACACCAAGGTTACCAAGTATGGCCTCCTCATGCCAACACATCTCAGCTTTTTATAGAAGAGGCCATTAGGCCATTTGCAAAAATCAGATTTGATTACTTCTCATTTTCAGCCAATTTCAAAACTATGACAAACTTTATCCTTAGTTTTATTCTCTTCCAATTAATTAACAAAACCATGAGAGAAATGTGAAAGCGTAACGGTATTTCCTGATGATAACACTTCTCACAATCAATAGAATTGAGCTTTACATGTCATTTTACAGCTTTTTTTTTTTTAATGAGAAGGTTTATAGTGAAAAGTAATCATCCCAGTATCCATTTCTCACCTCACCTGGAGGCAACATGATTATAAGTAACACATCTCGCTAGATCACCTGTGCATATAGAAGCATATGTGTACACACATAGGTACCACACACACATACATACATTTTTATCTACAGATTATAAATACTTGGTTCTTAATTTTGTATTTATTTATTTAGTTACTATTTCAGCTTTTCATAGAGTGAGTATTAATGAAAGAGTCCAGGAATACTTGCTACACAGCACACATAACTGATGTATTTTTTTCCCATGGCACATTTTTAGGCATGGTGGGTGGGTGGGAAGTAACTGGCATACTGCAAGGGATCTGTAGCAACAAGTCTAAAGTTCATCTCACTTTATAAACTTCAACAAAACACTCGTCGCTTGGGAGAAATTACTTATGGATATATTTCCTACATTATGGGGAGCTCTTTTTCTATGTGGCAACTCCATGGCTTTCGAGTCAGTATTGGAGGTAGATATTCCTTTGTCTTAAAACTGTGAGTTTATTTATCATCTTTTGTAGAAAGCAGTATTTACCAATATTTATTCTCTCCCACCCCCACACTGTGGGACGAGTGTGCTTCTCTGCTTCATTGCTAATAGGATGTGGCTTGTTTTGACCCAAGGAACGAGTGGGTGTTTCACATGGACTTCTGATCAAAAGCTTTATATATGTGCATGCAGTATGGCTTGGCCTCCTAAGCTCCTGCACTCTACCATGAAAGCACCATGTTCCAGATGGTGACTGCCTCTTCGGCCTGGGTAGAGAGAAGAAGACAAGTGGACACACCCAAACTTGGCTGGGCCCAGTCAAACCTAGCAGAGCTACAGATGACCTGCAGACCTGTGTGCAAAAAATTAATGATGTTGTTGTAAGCCACCAATTAAATTTCAGGGTTGTTAGCTACCCTATAAAAGCTGACTAACACGTTATCCCTAAATGTTAATCACTACACTCAATAAATACGTACTGAGTACTTAATATATGCAAAATTCAGTGCAAGTTTACCATAATGAAGGAAAAAATAGCATATACCACCCCTGCTCTCACTGTGTAAAGGAAGCAAATGGAAATTACCTAACCAACCTGACAGATGTGCAGTTACAAATAGGACAATGCTCTGACACAAAGAATATAGTTCCACTAGAGCACACAACAAAGGAAAGTGGCCAAGGCAGGGTGTCAGAAAAGCCTTTCTAGAAGAAGGGACAAATAAGCTGGCACAGGTAAGGAAAGACTGGAGCAAGACTTTGAAGGCTGTGTTTCAAAAGCTAGTGAGTCTTAATCCTGAGTGAAAAAGAAGCCATCACAGGTTTTTAATGGGGATAAAGTGGACAATTCTGTGATCATATCATGTTTTGTGAAGCTCTTTCTGACTAACACATAGAGAATTAATTGAAGAGAAAGCAGAGTGGATGCAACAGTCCAGGTAAGAAATGCAGTAGTTTGGGTTAGGATGCTGACATTGGAGAAACAGATGGATTTTTGAAATTTAGGGGGTAAAGCCAGCAAGACCAGGTCAATGACATAAACTATTGGATATGAGAGGAGGAGGAAAGTTCTGTAATATCACCATCTATGAAGAGATACATTTTACAATAAAGAAGGCATATAAGAAATAATTTCTCTTGATTATGAGTTTGATTCAGTTTATTGATTAATTTTGACTATTTTAAAATAAGCCATAATGATAGGTAAATTAAACTCCCTGCCACTGCAGTTACAGATAAAAAAAAATTTTATTACTGAGTAATGGTATAAACATAAATCATGTGTGTAAAACTTGTGAATAGGAGGAAGGCACTTGGGATAAACAGATGAGTGTCAATACAGATTTATTTAGAAATTTAAGTTGAGTTTTCTTTTTTTATATATTTGTATAATCTTTTTAGAAAAGATGAATACAAAAATATAACTTGTCTGACACAATAATTATTTCAATGCTATTATAGAGTACCTCAACATACCACAGACTACCCACTGAGTTAGCTCCAATCCTATCCTGCTTATGTGAGATTTAAAGAATAACTATAAGGCTTTTTCTTGGGTGTCCTAAAAATTCAAAGAGGAGTTCAAAAATCTGAAGAGTAATGGCTCATGGAATCATAGTTTAGCTTCTGAAACATATAGTACAACTATCCCTGTTAAATTCCATATATATGGTTTTTTTAATTCTAATTCAATACCTGGCTCAGAGAGTAAAGAAGGATGTCATGACAGAGGGAATGTGCATCACATATGCATACACATGCACATGCACAAATACCTCTGGTTCAAGTTTCTCTCCCCACACCCACAGAGCAGATCTGAGTATCCACCAGCGAAGCTTCTATTCCCACCAAAGTTCTTTTAGAATACCTGCCCTTCAGCAATAGCAAGCAGACCTGGTAAACTGTCAAACAAAATACCTTACCTCCCCAGGCAAGAGACCAAGGCTGGGCCAAACAGACGGCTGCTCTGGGGATCTGTTTCTTGGCAGTTTCATGTGACACAGGAACACACATGGCAGGAGCTGCGTCATTTCAAGAGCAGCATCCTGAGGGGCTTGTCATTTCTGCAACCAAGATGCCCAGGGCTGCCCTATTTGTGTTTATTTCTGAGGCCTGCTGCTGTTCAGCTTTCCCTTTTGGATCCCATGACCTGCTTCTCATGGCTATACAATCCATCATTTTTACACAAGTGGAAGCTGATTCTCAGAGAAGATAACTAAATTGTTCAAAATCACACAGATTTAGGATTCACATTTCTGTTGGTGTGATCCCAGATCCAGGATCTAATTAATACATTCACTGTACTACTTACTACTTCCTGCTATATTATATTTCAAATGAAATTTGTAAAGAGCCCAGTAACATTTGTTGATTTTCCTAGTGTACCATTGACTTAAATGAAATGTAAACTACATCGGCTATTTTGTTATTTGCAAATGACAGGTCACTGAAATGTCGTGTCCACTTTATTCTTCTAAATATATTTATGTTCTCAGGTAACCTTCAGATGATTTTTCTGTGACTATGCTAATCCAGAATGATCTTTCATCCTCTGCTGATAATGATCTGTTCAATTTTCAAAGAAAACTGCCCAGTGAGACCCTCTATCACTATGGATAGACTTTTCCTTTGGACATAAAAATAGGGAAGATGTGTTTGTTTGTTTTGCTTGTTTTATTTTTTATTTTTTTACAGATTCTTCTTTCATTGAATACTCCATACGCCTGCCTTGCTACCAGTTGAACGCTTACCAACATCATCATTCACAGAGATGCCAGTGAGAGAGACACACCCCCGGAGCTTCAGGCTACAGCTTGCTGAGATGACTACAAACAGCGCCCTTGCCCAGAGTCACCAGTGTTCTTATTCTGCTCCCTTTCCACCTTTGTTTCCTGATAGTGAATGCAATGACAGCTCCAGTACCAAAATATGTGGCACTCACAAACTCAAGGTCAGGAATGAAGAATGCAGAAAACTGAGTAGCAAAAGGGAAGCAGATGCCTGAGCAGGGCATCTTTGGCAGGAGGGAACACGAAGTCAGCACTGAAAACCAACCATAGTTAAGTAAAGATTTACGGGCAATGTTTGCAAATACATAATTCATCTGAAATCAAATCCAATTTCACATATTCTGCAAGCAGAAAGTAGTCCATTTGTCATTAAGTTTCTACAAGCATTTGGTTAAAGCAGCCATGCTTCATTTTTGTTTTCCCACAGGGATTTCAGACCCCCTCAGGCAAGATATCTCTTCTACATATTATTTTTATTCCTTGAATTTGAATGGAGTATCTGCTCAGTATAATGGCATCTTTTTGGCCTTTTAGCTCTCTTTCTTTGTGTAAAGCTAGTCAAATAGCTACCCTTCTACTAGGATCAGTACCAATGAACTGGATGGAGAAGAATTTCATTAGAAACAGATCTCATGGGAGACAAGGCTTCTAAGACCAGAATACCGGGGTTAAAGTGCCAGCTCTAGTATTGACTAGCTGAAAGGGTTTGGGCAATCATGTTACCTTTCTGAACCTATTTGTTTTACAATATGGACAGTAATAGCTCTTCTGCATGATTGCTCTAATAATCCAAAATAATACATTTAAGGTTTTAGTACAATGTCTGACACAGAGGAATCATGACTTTACTGCCATTATTAAAAATCATTGAGTGCATTTATGCACCCTGTGCTGCATATATGCTGCATATTCAATGGTAAACTCTGGTATCAAGGTCTCTAACCTCTCAGGTCTTACATCTGATGTGAAAGACAAACGAAGAATCAATTCTAGTAAGGGACAAAAAGCATTCTGATAGGGAAATTAAAGCTTGCTACAAGTAGCTATTTTTATTAACAAAATTTTAAAACATCTATGACCCAGAGGTTAAGAATGTAGACTCTGTCACCAGTCTGTCTTGGTTGGAGCCTCACCTCTTTCCATTACTATCAGTGTAATTTTGCCCAAGGCTTCTTACCAGTGAAATAAAAAAAATAATAGTAACTATCTTGAAGGGTTTTCATGAGCATTAACAGAGAAAACATGCCGAGTACTTAGAGTAGTGCTGGACACACATTATTCCTTCAATAAATATTAACTATAATTACTAGCACAACCTCAATTCCATCAGCACTGAGCTTTACAGAAATGGTCATCACCCTTCAGAATATCTCCTTTCTGAGCTCATAAATGTTGCTTAGGGTGAGGATTCAGGTTAGGGTTAGGGGTTTGAGTCAATCAAGCTGCAACTAGAACAAAATCTCTCTAAAGATCCTTTCAACTCAGACCACTCATCTTTGAATCTGAATTTTATAAATGCAGGTGTTGTAATTCTGAAATTATTTTGAGTTACTGTAGGATTGCAGAGTAAATACAAGATAAAAGAAATACAAAATGATTTTCCTCCAACATTAAAAAAAAAAGACAAGTGTTTTTCGGTTAAGAATAGCCAGGATAAGATTCTCCAAGTCTTTATCACAAGGCATTTTACCTCCAATGTCAATAAGACAGCCTGGAAGTCTGTGAGAGGAGAAGAATCTTCCCAGATATATCAGGAGAAATAGAGGCCATCTTGATACCTTTGCACAGCCACACAAAGATGCTAAGGGTATTTGTGGACTCTCAGGATTCCCTCTCTGTGGTCCAAACTGACACTAGTCTTTGGTGTCACATCTGAGGAGTCCCCTGTGGGAAGACGGGCCTTTGTCTGTCAGAAGAGCATGCGAACAGTGCAGCATGGCTGGATAAAAAGGATGCAGCTCATTACCAGTTCCCATGGGGACCGAGAACTGATGCAGACAAGTAGAAACAAGGCTGACAAGACAGTGGGCCCTACAGACAAACAGGCAGACCAGTGGTGTCTGGAAAGAAACCTTCAACCTGGAGCACAGAATTTCAACTTGAGGGAAAAAGCCATCATACAAGGGTGATATGATCGTAGTGTGAGCCAAAGCTTGAACAAAATCAACCATGGGCCCGGAAGTGGGAGGCAACTTCAAATACAGCTAGCAGAAGGCTGCAGAGCTTCCAGCCTGCAGAGGAGATCTCTCCCCTGTCCCATATACAGAGCACAAACATCGACCCTTGACAGGGCGGGGAGGAGAAGACAGAAAATCTATACATTTACGGGATGTGAACTGCAAACAATGGAGGGAATTCAGTGAGGCAGGAGGGATGACAGTTTCCGTATTTGCAAATTTACAGGGAGAGAAATGCACTCTGATCTCAACCCCACCCCAAATGGAACTAACCACATAATTTTTTTAAAGAAGTCCACTTTCATAGACCAGGCTGGGCTAAGGAAAACAAATTAGACCAGGAAGCTTAGGCTTTAATAATAAAATGTTCATAAAATGGAACAGAAAAAATTTTAACAAACCTCATGGAACACAAAATGATGTTGGACTCTTCTTGAACTGTCATAACTGTGTTCATAGAAACTTAATAGCAACAAAGCTAATATTTGAGCACTTCACAAGTGCCAGGGACAGTTTAAGCATGTTATGTAGGTTAACACACCTTATCCTCATAACCACTCAATGTGGTAAATACCATGCACCCTTTTTGGCATGAGGTAACTAATAGAAAGATTATTAAGTTCACTCCAGGTCATTTGCCCAGGAAAGAGTCCAGCTGGGCACGGGCTGCAAAGCTTATCAACCTCAGCCCCATGGCTACTGCCCTTTGTGTTCCAAACCACCTTTGCCTTTAGAAAGTAAGGCTCACATTTCTGTTCCCTTTTTAAGTGAGAATTAAATCAGAAATAGTGGGAAAGATGGGAGAAGCTAGACCTGAGGCAAAGGAATGGAGAAGCACAACTATGAGGTTCAGAGAAGTTCACAAACCTTTTAGTCTCTTTACCCCTTAAAGTTATTGAGAAGTATTGATGACACAAATGACCTTGTGTTCATGTGGATTGTACCTACTGATATTTAATTAGAAATTACAACTGAGAAAATTTAAACATGGTTTACTTATAGTAATAAGCCAACCTGTTGACATATTTTTATAATAATCACATTTTGCAAAACAAAAAATAGTGTGAAGTGTGACAACGTTTTACAGTTCTGTGCAGTTCTTATGAATGGCTAATGAAAGACAACTGCATTCTCATTTCTTCTTCTATATTCAGTCTGTCATTGTATGTCTTTTGGTTGAAGTGTAGAAAGAAAAGCTGGTCTCATATAAATATGTAGTTGGGAAAGGAAAGATCTCACAAATGTCCAAAAGGGTCTCAGGGATCCTCAGAAACCCCAGACCCACTAGTTTGAATCATCAACTCTAAAGTGAGACCATTTGTATTTAAAACCTGTCTTTGCTACTTAATAGATCTTTGATTTGGACTAGTTAAGCTCTGAGTAACTTCTTCTACAAAACAGAGGTACCTGCCTCATAGGGTTGCTTATGAGTTTAAATTAACATGAGTTTAATCAAATGCTTAGAAAAATCTGATGACATATAAATGTTATGTGAGTAATGCTAAAAAGTAAATAAAATAGTCACTTGGTTTTACAGGCAGAATCTCTTTCACTGGGTGAAGTCATTATACTGAATTTGATGTTCTCATATCTAGGAGAAGGATAGGGATCACTTCAGTAGGCATAAACAATTACAGTCATGTTATAATACAGGGTCCAGTAAACTGAGAATTCAGTTGAGATGCACACTTTAACTACCTGAGATCGAGAATAAAAAAATCATTGGAACTCCACTCCACAGAGGATGGAGAGAAGCAGCCTGTCTTCAAAATCCCCTCATGTTTAAAGTCATATCAGAGAGTGGAAATTCTTTAATGCAACTTATATTCAAAAGCACTTTTAAATAATAAAAAGCGTGTGAATAGTTATAAATAGAGTTAATACTAAATAGAAATCTTTAAAATTCTCATACAAGAAAAATATTGTAAATGTGTGGTGATGGAGATTAACTACACTTGTGATTGTGATCATTTTGCAATATATGCATATAACAAATCATTGTTGTTCACCTAAAACTAACACAATATGTAAATTATTTTTCAATTAAAAAAAACTAAACACTATATCAGGTTTATGTTAAATATATTTCTATTTGGACAAGTTTCTCTTTAAAAAACTGACAAAGGTCATTCATATTAATATTTCTCAACATGATGTAATTTTGACTAAATGTATAATTCTTCCATTCAGCACCACTAAACCTCCCACGTATTCTTAGACCATCACAATCATGGGAAATGGGATAGTTTCCCTGTCTCTCTATACAGGCCACAGGCAGATAACCTACTGATATTGCTGTGTTCTTTTTTGCTTTTTTGTTTTTCATCAACAGTCAACAAATGACATTCAGCATAATGAAATAATTTGGCTAACTGGTGATTGCCATGTATGTATTACCTTTTTCAAGGGTTTACAATACTAGAGAATGCATTTTATATGATAATTATATTAAGCATAATCTAGAACAGCGATTTTCAACCCAGGTACCATTGCACACTGGTATGCCACAAGAATTTTTAAAACACACAATAACTGACTATTTAGTTAGGGGCACTGACTTCTTTTCCTTAAACTGTCAAATAACGAAAACAGCAACAATCCACCGAACAATAGCCATCCAATGTGAATTCCCTGTTTGGAACATAAATATACAGGTCATATAATGAATTCGATTAGTCACATTGCATAATAATGTTGCATCTGTTGGTTAATTCTTGGTACCAGAAATTCTTATATAAGTAGAGGCACTGGATTTTTTTAAGTCACTTTAGAGCAAAAAGGATAGGTAATAAATATTATTTGTAAATCAATCCAAATTATACCTATTTTCTTAGATCAGCAAAAAATATATTTTTTGGTGTGCCACAGAATTTTAGTAATTAGTTTATGTATGCCATGAGATGAAAAAGATTGAAAATTGTAAAACACTAACATCATATGTAATATAACATCTTTTATACTTCAGAAGACACATTATAAAGTTTTCACATATACCAGGGTCTACCTTTTCAATATTAACTCTAAGCAGAAAATACGTAAAACTAGTAATTAATAATAAAACGACAAACTTAAGAGCTTAATAAAGAAGTTTGTATGCATTATTATTTTTAGAATGTGAAAGTACAGCTCTGCTTCTAGAACACAACTATCTGGTTCATTGATACACCCTCAGTCTCTTCATTTTAAATTAGATTGTTTTTACATAGACATAATTTAAACAAAACATTTATTTGGTCAGGCAATTCTTTAGCTGGTTACTAAAAGACACATTAAGAACAACAAATGCCTTGAATATATGTAATTCCTTTTCTCCATAAGATTTCAATAGTTTCAAAACTACATTAGTGCTGAGTACCTACTGTGTACTATCAGAAAGCTCAGATGCAAATGTGGGGAGAAAAAATAGATTTAAAAAATAGCTTCATTTGAAATTAAATAAAAGAGAAGTATATAGTTCAGAAAGCGAGCCAGCCCTGGCCCAAAGCCTTCTAGCATGTGTTGGTGGAAGACTGCAAAATGAAGGCATATTGCTTATCAGCAACCTCATCACCCTGAATATCGCAGAGATAATGCTTCGCTTTAAAAAAATCCATTAAAATTAGTTCAAAGGGCAAGACACAAAGGTGGTGCTGTGTGTGGAGGAAAGAGATGTGTACAGTAACTCCCATTATAGTTAATGAGAGTTCAGCATCGAGACTAATCAACCCTTCCCCTCAAGGATTTAATTTAAAATCACCAAGGCAAAGCAAGTCTTAGGCTTGAATGAACCCCAGGATTGTTCATGTACCTACTTTCAGACACTAAACACAGTATAAATTTTATATATATTTCATATGCTATATATAATATTTGTTTATATGAAAATATATAATATATATGTAATTACATATTATATCCCCCTGGCTGGTTTGGCTCAGTGGATTGAGCGTCGGCCTGCGAGCTAAGTGTCGCTGGTTCGATCCTCCAGTCAGGGCACATCAGAGAAGGAAAACTCTGACTCCAAAAAACCTCCGCTGCCTTGCGGCATACCTCTTCAGGGGAAAGGCTAAGGGAGTAAACCCCGACAGAAAATCCGGAGCCGGAGTCCCTAAGGCGGTTTGACGTTGTAGTCAACACCGGCAACTCCTGCGGCGCACCTGAAGCCAAGCTGTATTGACTCCGTCTTTCCCTTGGACCCTTCAGCTGCGAAGAGAGGGGGGTTCTGCTGCATGGGCAACAGCAGACCCTCCATATCACCCTGCCCAGGCTCTGTAGCTTCAGCTTCACTGGAGAGGACACTCCAGCGTCATCGCAAGATGTCGATTCAACACGGGAGGAGACAGATACCGTGTCACTCCCGAGTCGGACTGCACAGCCATTCTCGGCAGTGCAGATAGACTCTTAAGAAGCTACACCATCGTCTCTTGAGACGGACGGCTGCCGCCGACGACCGACATATTATATGTATATATGTATTTTACCATGTCTCACAGGGAAGAAACTAAAAGGTTCACAGAATTTTGAATTTCTATTAATTTAAAGATTTATTTTAAATTATGAGTTATTTTAATGCCTTTTTAATTAAGTAGTTTAAAATTGATTGGTCTGGGTTATTCCAGCTGCTATGTGATATTCATATAGAAATCCAGGAAGTTTCTCTTTAATTCAGTTTAAGCTTTGGTTTTACAAATTTAGGGCCACAATCAAATGGCTCACTTTACCAAACCCAAACCCTTGACCAGCCTTAAAGTATCAGGACAGTAGGCAAAGAAAAAAGTATAAATATTCTGCCATGCTCCCACAAGCCAAATCCATTCACTGTACTGACTTTCACAGCATCTGATTTTAATACTTGAAATAGTCCAGGAGGGAGGAAAGTGTAGTATCTTTAGTTTCAGATGATGAAACAAAACCTAAAAGGTTAAATTACTTGACTAGGGTGTCCCAAGTGGAACTAAAGTCCAGTTCTCCAATTCCCCATCCAAAGCTCAATGGTAATTTCAATAAGTATAAATAGTCCTGTGTCCACAGAGTAGACTCAATCTGCAGGGCAGCTCTTCCTTCCTCCTGCACATTCAACAATGCTGGTGACAGGACAGGAAGAGAGCCACTTAATCATTCCTAACCATCACCCCATGGTTTGAGGGCGGTGGTAGGGTCAGGGAAGGCTACTGTGAGGACATGGGAACCAGGAAGGCATGTGACGGTCAGAGGGAAGCACATTCCTGGGGAGACAACAGCTGGTGCAAAGGCCCAATTGGAGAATAAAGCTCACTGAGGCAGGGTCCTGAAATCCAGAAGGCCAAGGTGGAAATTCCAGATTTTATTCTAATTAAAAGAAACAATCATGAAAAAGCAAGGGAAGAACTAGTCTAATGTCTATGTTGAACAGACCATGCCAACTGCTACGTGATGTGTGTGACTGAAGTGTGGGTAGGGGTTAGGGAGAGCTGTGACCAGGGAAACGAGGGAGATTATTGCAATGGTCCAGGCAAGATTTGGCAGCAGTGATGGAGGTAGTGAGCAGTAGACTTGGGTTGTATTTCTCAGAGACAGCCACTGTGTGATCTGCAAGGATGTCTTGAGAATGCTGTCAGTTACAAATTCTTGCATGATCTTCACAAGGAAGGAACCACAGAAAATAGGACTTGGAGCTCTAGTGTCAGTCACATTTCTGCAATTCTGAACAATCAGCCTACTTTCACCTCAAGGACAAATGTTCTTTTTCTTCTTTAGATTGGTGCTAGAAAGTTCAGGGCCAACTTTATGACCCTTCTCTGACAAATACATGGGCAGGGTATATCAGTTTCACACATTAACTTCACATTTGGCTACATCTTACTTTCTTTTCCTTATTTTCTTCTTGACTCTTGTTTGTTCTTTTTAAAGCACTTAATATTACTTTACTAGTCAACTTAAGTCATTTATTCAACATTCCAGGAAATAAATGAATAGACAAACTACAGTGGCAATGCATTGGCTATTGTACAAATAACAGCAAACTTAAAGGAGGTCTTATCAAAGGGATTAACCAGGAAGAACTAGTTATAAATAAAGGTGTATGTAAAAGTACCTATATGTGTGAGAAGCCAAGAAGCTAGGATGATAAAAACTGAAAAAAATTGCACATATCTGCATATACTCCTGAGGAAGGCAATAAAGTGGCATATAAAGTCAAAGCTCACTAGCTGATCAGCTATCAAACCCTGTGTTAATTTGTGACATTAGGAGAATATAAAATGACATCTCAGAAACAGGGCTCAGACAAGAAATAACTGATTTCACTAGCCTGGTTAGAATCTATGTGGAAATCTATGAAAACTGTGCTGGGGTGGGCAGAAGGGAAGGTACTTTTACATGCTGAAACCACCTGTTACTTTTTTTTCAGAGCAGGCTACTTTGAAATGCTACATATTAACTGTGCATTCAAGTGTGAGTATGTGCATGTGTGTAACTATGTAAAAATCCAGGCAGACACTATCTTAATTACTATACAACATATAGCCTGGTGTGGGACTTCATCAAATCATTTTACTTGCTAAATGAGGACTCTTGTATTTTTTGGCTTTAAAGATAAAAAGTCCAGGTGGTCAACCAGGGTTTGTTATTTAACAAATATTTACTGAGCCCCAGGCAAGGTTACTGGCTGTGAGGACGCGGTCTTGATCAAACCAAACAGCAATCCCCACCCTCACAGAGTTCACATTCCAGTTTCCCTGAGACAATACGTTCCAGCGTAAGTTAGAATATGAATGCTACAAAATACAAAATGGGAGGCGTGCTGCAATCTTAAATAAAATAAAGGTAATGGACAACCATACTATCTGAATAAAGGAGATGAGAGGGTAGGGCAGGCACACACCAGGGGTAATCGCATCACACAGAGAAGGAGCAGCTGGTTTGGGGCTCTGAGGCAGGAGAGTGCTTAGAATGTTCAGTGAATAAGAAAGAGGATATGGTGAGAACACAGTGTGGGGACTGTATCAGTTCCCTGTGGCTGCTGAAACAAATGAGCACAGACTTGTGTCTTAAAACATCAGAAACTGATTCTCCATTCTGAAGGGCAGAAGTCTGAAAACAAGGTGAAAGCCGAGCTCTACTTCCTCTGGAAACTCTAGGGGAGAGTCTGCTCTTTGCCGTTTCCCACTTCTGGTAGCTGCCAGCATACCTTGTGCTGTGACCCCATTACTCTTCCTCCCTGATCCCACTGTCTTCTTCTCTTCTTTACATAAACCTCCTCTACCTCACTCTTGCAGGAATACTTGCTATTAGATTTAGGGTTTACCCAGTTTAACCAGGATGATATCCTCATCTCAAGATCCTCAACTTAACTGCTACTGCAAAGACCCTTTTCCACATAACATTCAAGGTTCCACGAATTAAGACATAAACATATCTTTTTGGGAGCCACCATTCAACCCACTACAAGGATGACAGTAGATGAAATAAGGAGTAACAATTGGCGGTAAGAGATAGATAGGGAATTTGTAGATCATTGTGATTATTTGGGCTTCAGTTTGAGGAAAATAGGAAGCGATTATGAGGATATAAGCACAGACGTGACATGAATTCAACATATTTCATAGGCTCACTCTGGCTGCTGTCATTCCAAAAAGTCCAAAACAGTCAACTCTTAAATTGGTATTTCTTCAGATGAGAGGAGCCTGTCATACGGTAGGCCTTCAGAAAATACCTCTTGAACAAATAAATGAAGGTTCCTTTACCTAACCACCCTGTTTTGAACAAAAATTAAATTTAAACCATAAATATTTATCAAATATCTATAATCAAGATTCTGTTCCTATGTATTAAAGCAACTGACAAGCCCCATACTGTTATCTAACAGAGTACTGAGTAACAGACCACTTTTTATGTCATTACTTTTCTTCCATAAACAGAGATTGAAGAATCTCAACTCAGTGGAGCCAAAGATGAGCTGCAGTTGTATTCTTTGCTATCACTTTGCCAGTCATGCTATATTGAATTTCTCCCTAGACCCTTAATAACATCTTGGGAAGAATCTATAATTTTGTATTTACTTTTCATAATTAAAAGTATCTCCAGAAACAGAAAATCTGAATAAACTGATTACTAATAATGAGATTGAATCAGTAATTAAAAACCTTCCTACAAACAAAGGTCCTGGACCATATAAGTTCACTGGTAAATTCTACTAAATATTCAAAGAATAATAAATACCAATCCTTCTCAAACTCTTCTAAAATGTAGAAGAGGAGCAAACACATCCAAATTTATTTTCAAGGCTAGCATTATCCTGAGAGCAAAACCAGGCAAGGATACTATTATAGAAGAAAAGAAAATCACAGGCCAATATTCCTGGTGATCATGGATGCAAAAAATCCTCAACAAAATATTATCAAATTGAATTAAACAATACATTAAAAGAATCATACTCCAAGATCAAGTGGTCTTTATTCTGAGAGATGCTACGATGTTTCAACATCTACAAATCAATCAGTGTGATACACCAAAATGAAGACTAAAAATCATATGATTATCTCAATACATGCAGAAAAAAGATTTGAAAAAAAAGTCAAAATCCATTTATAATAAAAACTCACAACAATAGGTACAGAGGGAATGTACCTCAACATAATAAGGTCACATATCACAAACCCACAGCTAGTATCATACTCCAAACTGAAAAGCTAAAAGTTTTTCTTCTATGATCAAGAAAAAGACAACAATATCCACACTTATCACTCTTATTCAACATAGTAATTGGAATTCTTATCCAGAGCAATTATGCAAAAAATAAATAAATTTTAAAAATCCAAATTGCTAAGAAAGAAGTAAAGCTGTTACTATTTGCAGATGACATGATACTACAAACAGAATGCTCTGAAGAGACCACCAAAAACCTTATAACTAATAAATTCAGTAAAAGTGCAGAATACAAAATCAATACTAAACAGAAATCTGTTTCATTTTTTAATGTTAATAAAAACTATTATAACGAAAAAAGTTTAAGAACAACCCCATTACAATTTCAGGAAAAAGAGTAAAATACCTAGAAATAAATTTAACTGAAGAGGTGAAAGACCTATACACTGTAAACTATAAGACATTGATGAAAGGAACTGAAGACAACAAAACAAATGAAAAGCTATTCTGTGCTCATGAATTGGAAAAATTAATATTGTTAAAATGTCCATACTGTCCAAAGCAATTTACAGATTCAATGCAATCCCTATCAAAATTCCAATGGCATCTTTTGTTCTATTTCTATAGAACAAACCATCCTAAAATTTGTATGGAATCACAAAAAACCCTGAGGAGTCAAAGCAAACTTGAGAAAGAATAACAAGTGCCCTGATTTTAAACTATATTATAAAACTATAGTAATCAAAACAGTATGGTATTAAAATAAAACAGACACACAGATCAGCGCAACAGAGATCCCAAAATAAATGCAAATATATATAATCAATTTATTATGAGGGAGACAAAAATATACAATGGGGAATGAACAGTCTCTTCAATACGTGGTGCTGGGAACACTGGAGAGCAATTTTAGGAAAAATTTAATATAAAAAAATTAAACAGGACCACTATTTTACACCATACACAAAGACTAACTCAAAATGAATTAAAGACTTCAATGTAAAACTTGAACCATAGAATTTCTATTAGAAAACTTAGAAAGTAAGCTCCTTGACATTGGTCTTAGTGATGACTTTTTGGATTTGACAACAAAAGCAAAGGCAACAAAAGTGAACATAAACAAGTGGGATGGCATCAAACTAAAACACTTTTAGAAAACCATCAACTAAATGAAAAGACAACCAACTGAGTAGGAGAATATATTTGTATCTGATAAAAAGTTAATATGTAAAATATATAAAGAATTCATATAACTTAAAAGCAAAGAGAAATACAAAGAATTTGATTATTTAAAAAATGGGTGAAAGATCTGAATAGACATTTTTTCCAAGGAAGACATACAGATAGCTAATGACACATACAAAGATGTTCAATGGTACATACACAGATGTTCAACATCACTAATCATTAGGAAAATGCAAATCAGACCCACACACCTGTTAGAATGACTACTGTCAAAAAGATAAGAAATAAGCATTGATGATGATGTGGACAAAAGGGAACCTTTGTGCATTGTTGCTGGGAATAAAATTGGTACAGCCACTATGAAAAACAGTATGGAGTTTTCTCAAATAATTAAAAATAGAACTACTATATGATCCAGCAACTCCACTTTGGGGTATTTATCCAAAGAAAATGAAAACACAGCAACTCAAAAAGTAATATGCACCCCCATGTTTATTGCAGCATTGTTTACAATAGCTAAGACCAACCTAAGTGTCCACTGATGGATAAATAGATAAAGAAAATGTAGTATATATAGACATGGAATATTATTCAGCCATAAAAGAAATAATATCTTGCCATTTGTGACAACATGGACATACCTTGAGGGCATTATGCTAAGGGAAATAAGTCAGACAGAGAAAGACAAATAGCACATAATCTCACTTACATGTAGTCTCTAAATAAAAAAACAACACAAACAAGCTCATAGATACAGAGAACAGATTGATGGTTGCTAGAGGCTAGGTTGGGGGTAGGTAAAGGGGATCTAAAGGTAAAAACATCCAGGTATAAAATAAATGTTTCATGTGCATTTAGTACAGCAGACAACTATACTTAATAATACTGTATTACATATTTTAATATTGCTAAGAGTAAATCTTACAAGTTCTCAACACCAGAAAAAAAAATCTATAATAATATATGGTGACAGATGTTAACTAGACACAATGTTGTATGTCAATCATATGTTAATAAAATTTTTTAAATATATCTTCAGTTAAATAATCCAGTCTCACATTAAAATTTCACGTCCTACCTAGAATAGGCTTAAGACACAGCCTTGAACACTTAGAGTTCTTTATCAATGTCTTCCACATCTTGAGGTTGAGCTATTCATTCTTTTGTTAGGGGTAGAGTGATCTTTGGTAACTGGTTGTCTGTTAGCAGGTGAAGGTAGATGTTCCTGGTCTAGCTCCAGTTCCATCTGCTGGGACTCTCTGCAAACATGGTGGTGTCTGCATAATTTAGAGCTGATAAATATTTCCAGGAAGGTATTCAAACCAATGTCTATCTGAACAGCCCTGTGGCCCCTGACTGCTACACTGACATTCATGGTCCTTTATAGCAATCAGGGGACCTGCTTGTATGTTTCCACCAAGGGCTATAGAAAAGTAGGATGGAGTAGAAAAGTTGTTTTCACCTATTTTCTAGGAACATTATTTCCCAATCCCTTCTTGCTCTACTCAAGACCACTCTAAAAACCTCCCCCATCCCACTCCATATTCAGAAATATGTAAATAAGAAGCAAGCACTGCACTGTGTTCATGTGCCATCCCAAACTCACAGAGTAAGTAGGAAGTACTCCTCATACTTGAACTGTCCTGTGCCCTCCCCCCTCCCCAAAAGCAGGCCTGCAGAGCCCGCCCATTCCACAGCTCAGCCAGCATCAAGCCAGGGAACAAGATGCCAGCATTGTTTCATTAAAATCATCCCACTCAGAGCTTTGAGCATTCTCTGCATGTGACATTTAGGAGCAGTAGGAGTAATCGCTCCAGAAAGAGGAATGAGGAAAGCCTCTCACATTCCTCCTTCCGACTGTCTGTTTTTCCCCTAACCAACTCTGCCCTTACAGAGTTTGAGTACAATGGGGTGGATCTAGTTCTGCTGCTTTCTCTTAGTAAAATGAGTGTGGGTGTCTGTCACACGTGACTATTTCTCCAGTAATGCTGACACCCCTTCTGTTTAGACCCAGTTGCTCATGTTCCAGGGCAATGTGAAAAGTCCCACTGGATGTTTGCTGCAGTCCTGAATTTCAGTTACATTATCGCAGGTGCAGCTCCAGAGAAAAAGCTTCTAGGAATTCATTTGGCCCCTGAACAGGATAGAAAATACTAACTAGTATTCTAGATGTCTGCATGAGAAATACTCCAAAGATTTTAAAGTAATTTCTGTTGATTTATTTTAACCTCACATATCTTTATAACAAGTTTTAAAGCAATCATCTTTTGTGAATGTAAGGAGATCATGGTTTACTCTTAAAGTATTAGCACTCAGCACATAATTCTTAGTTCCAATGAATCTCCTGAATGAGAAATAAATCTTGAAAATGAAAAGAGTTCTTGGTAACTACAGCCATTTCAAACATCTGAGGAAAGAGAAACAATCGAGAGCCAGGTGAATTTCCTCCCGAGCTCATCTTACACCGGAGCAGACTGTGCTGCTTGTCCGGTGCAACTGCCTGGCCCCACACGCACAGCGCGCAGCAGGCTCAGCCTTGCGGGTGCTCAGAAGTCACTTAGGTCAGCCCTGTTCTTCAGTAATAATGATTATGATAAACAACAATCCCACCAAAGTCAGTGAAAATATGATTGGCAAAGTATAAATTTTCAACAATATAGCACTGGAAAGGAGGAGTGATGGGGAAAGCTTAAGGCTAGGGAGAATAATGCCTCAGAACACCTAACCAATGACACCAAGATGTTTGCTGCACATGGAAGGGAACTAGACAGGTGGACAGAACAATGGGATGAGGATCAAGAGTTTGGGCGAAGTCTTGACTACCATGAAGTAGGACTACCATTGGCCTGAGATTTAGCTTTCCTTTTCAACTGCTCATGGGTCAGCGAACACAAAACAAAATGGTGACTCCAACAATGCACTGTTCATCATAAAACATTATTTTAATTTAACTTATAAAATATTTACAAGATGTTAATAAGTTGTATATGTATATACATACTTTAAACATCTGCCACCCCATCCCACTCCCACCTGCCGCCCCAACAAACACACACACATGGTTTTTCCCTGAACTGGTGCTGGGCGGCTTCCAGTGCATTGTGAGGCAGATGGCTGTTTGAAACAAAAAGAGAATTCTGTTGTTTTTCATTCATTGGTGACTCTACTCTTCTGCAAGCCTTAATGATGAAGAACAAATACCAACATTGAGCCCAAGGATTTAATGGCACTTCCTCCTATGTCAGTCCTCACCTCCCTAAAACCAGGGCTGTTACTGAGTCTATATCCACTGCCACGTCCTTTTCTGCTGTTAAAATATTAAAGTACCTCTGTACTCACAACCCCTGAATGCAGTTCGCTTCTCTCTGCCTCTTCCCCGGTGACTCCAGACCTCCCCACGATACAGAAATTAACAGGCTGACATCGGGCACAGCAGAGAGCTTACAGGAACTACTGGCACATTGGTCAGGACCATATGTCCTACTAACTGTTAACAAATAAAACTAAACCCTCTGCCTGAAACATACCTACCCACATCTTGACCCCCAGCTGTGGGCACATCTAAGACAAACCAAGATCCTGATGCATATTTGAAGCCTGGAACAGAAATCCCAGAAGAATATTTTCAATCACAAAAGTAGTTCAGATAGCTAGTACTATAGAGAGTTCTTAGGATAAGCCCAATTTAGGATTTGTGCCCAAGAGCTATTTGCAAATGTATAGTAGTTATTTTTTCAGTCAATTAGTTTGAGAAAGGAAATGGGAGCTAATTAAGTAAATTAGATCATTAATTTGCAATAAATATAAATTAATTATGCTAAATCTAAGATTTGAACATATATACAAATTATGTACATATAATAAATGAAGACTACATGACATGAGACTCTATTAGTAAAAGAAAGCCATATTAACTTATTGTGTTATAGAAAATCCATGTATGTTTATTCAACAGATTTTAATAGTTTTGATATGTGTACGAAAATATAGGATAACATTAACTGCCTACTGATGTTCTAACAAATCTATTTTCATTCCAAATGGAAATCAGGATATATTTTGCATTATTTGAGTTAATTACATGACATTTCTTTGAGTAATGATGAATTTTTCCATTCATTACTTCTAATTATGTTCCATTACAAGAGCAAGGCTGGCAACACCATGATCAGCCTTTTTCTATTCCTCACAATCTAATGACTTTCATGGAAAGCAGGTCAAAAATATGCCCAGAATATAATGAAGAGAGTTAACCATGACAGTTTAAAATTACCTGAGGAAAGTTTCACAGAGAAATAAATAGAAATGGGGAATGGTTTTCTGTGTTATAGGGCATTCATTTTTGCAATTAATATAAGAAATACTCAAAGTGTTATATTAATACATGTAATTATCCTACCGTTTGCCAGTGCTGGAGGGAGAGCACTCCTATCTAATATGGTCCTCCTCCTTTCCACATTCACACACATCCTAACAAATGTAGATTCTGTGCAGATCAGCAGATTGCAACAGTATCTTTTTCTGGTTGTGAAAGTGATTCTGTAGGTTTTGTGCAATTCTGAGAGAATGCGGGAACCTCCTAAAAGCTCTGATCGAAAAGGCAGTTGCATTTTCCTTCTTTAATACATAACCATGTTCAGATAGCCCATCTCAGCTCCTACACAGCAGAGCCTAAAGCTAGAAGGTAAATCTTATTATGCAGAAGAGGTCAAGGTCAAGGGAAAACAGTCAAAACTAAGTAATAAGGCACAGGAGCCAAGTGAATTGCAATGCCATCATGCAGCAGCCAGCAGGCAGCAAGGGGGCAGGGAGGAAGAGCAACTATCAGGAAGTGGCCAAATGAGGTCTAGAAACCAATATGTACAATACAAGGTTCAGGCACACTGTTTCATGGTGAGGAACCTTTATTTGAAGGGGCCAGGGTAAAGTGCCTAAAATGCATACCTTTTATTCTCCAACCAATTTCAAATGTTCCTTGCACACATACAAAATATCCATTAATTCCTTCAGTGTCAGGTTCCAAGAATCCATCATTCTGTTTATAATATATAAAAATAAAGAGGCCATCTCAACTCCAGGAACAAAAAAAAAAAAAAAAACTAGGGAGAGTTTGAGCCTCGCAGGGACTGCTCCTCTTTCTTTTCTGGTTACTGCCCGCTGCCCCTGCTGGCAGCCTCAGATTCCTCCCAACACTGTGCGTGCACAATCAACTGAAGAGCTGGGATTTAGGATAAAATGTATTTGTTCTTTGTGACAATTTCTCATATAACAAGTCAAGATGGATGACAGTCACACAAGGTTTGCCTTGCAATGGAGGTTTGGCAGGATCCTCTGTGGCATGCTCTAGACACTGAAAAGAAGATGTCAAGAAACTTAGGGAATGACAGAAGCATCCAAGATCTCCCTTTGTTCCTGCTGACCAACGCCATCACAAACTGGTTCTAGCTGATAGCAATGTACACTACTAACCCAAAGGTAGGTGCACATTTATATGGTAATCTTTCCTGTAGAAACAGGATAAGGAGTACTCTAACCAAACAATCACTCTACATGCAGATCTTTTGAATGCAATAATCTGCCAAATAAAGGCAAGAAAAATATGACCACAAGAAAGTCAACTTGCCCAATTACAGCTCAGGACAAAGGAGAGCAAGATTGTCTTTGAACATCTATCTATCCAAGAGCATTTTAAGCTAGCTAATATACAACAGGCAAGCACAAGGTGGAAAAAAAACATAGGCTCAGGGAACTTTAAGAGCAAAAACATCTATCTTTAGTAATAAAGACATTAAAATAGTGCCTGTGATTATTTTATGTGCACAGGAAGGCTTAAAAAGAAACTCTTGAGAAATGGAAGATCATCAGATCACTAATAGCTGCAGTTTCCTGAGCAATTAAAGAAATTCACAAGATTACAACCTACTTAGGAAATGAAAAATATTTCCGATTTTTACGAAAGGATTAAAAGGGCACTTTTATCTATAGCATCTTATAGCATATAGTGCTTCCGTATAAAGCATTGTTAAGTAATAAAGATTTTTTTAAATGTTTTATTTATTTATTTATTTATTTATTTAGAGAGAGGGGAAGGAGAAAGAGGGAGAGAAACATCAATGTGTAGTTGCCTCTCATGTGCCCCCAACTGGGGATCTGGCCCACAAACCAGGCATGTGCCCTGACTGGGAATCGAACCTGCCACCCTTCGGTTCGCAGGCCAGTGTTTTAATCCACTGAGCCACACCAGCCAGGGCAAGATTTTTTTTTTAATTAATTTATTTCAGGAATACTCAACATGGCAATACTCTAAAAAAAAAAAAAAAAAAAAAAGAGAAAACTAAACATTGCTTGTTTGGAAAGGTAAACTTTTGTTTTAAAAGGCATTTACCAGATTTTTCTTTTTTATCTATTGAAGTTGGACCTGAGAACATAATTTTCATTGTACAAAACTTTTGTTTCTAATATATCAGCAGAAATGTTCTTTAAGTTACCTAGTCTAATTCTTCACAAATACACTTTGTAGGGCTGTCCTCAATGAATCATCCTAACATTCTTTGGCCCTGATAACATTCTGAGTGCAATGGTCCTATTTAGAAAAATCTGCTCTTTTTAATAACTGATTCAATAATCTATTGACAAATAATTCGTATAAATAGTATGGCCAGTAAGCACGACTTGTCTCTGCTGTTACATAGCACATTCAACCCGTCCGCAAATGTTGCCACATTCCTCTTATGTTAGAGCTCCTTATGCCATTCTGAATAGTAACCCAAAGATCAATACACTGTCTGCTGAAAACTATAAGACATAACAAATGAAAATATTATTTACAATAAAAGCCCCAGTACCCAAATGGATTCCTCTAATGTTCAAATTTATTTTTCATACTCAACTCAAGATGAGATAGATATAGCACAATGCAAAGAGAGGGGGTGAGGAGAAATATTAACCACAGTGATTCAAACTTATTTAAGCCACGAACAATAGCTGGGCTACACTGAGGCACATGAATAACGTGTTCACTACAGAATTCTAAAGATGCAATCTCATAAATGTTTGTGTTTTCTCACCAAGACACTCTGAAAAGCATTTTCTAGTAACAAAAAATTAATGGATTAAATACATTCTGACATATTCTTCTAGAGTGTTGCACCACAGAAGCCGAAATCTATTCAATAGGCTTTAAACACTGCACTGAATAGAAGTGTTTGCTTCAGGTGTGGTTCCTTTGAGGATGAAGCAAATAGTCTTGCTTCAAAAGCATATCTTTGGCCCCTGATCTGACATTTCTTTATCTCCTCTGAAAGGTATGAAAGAGTCAGGGAGCAAAGCCATAAGAAAAAAGGGTTGAGAGTAAGGGAGCCCTCAAAATGGTAGAGGACACAAGTTCAAAGATGACATTTACAAGTCTCTTATGAATGGTACATTCCCCAAAGGCCACCTGAATATTCCTTTTAAAAAGAAATTAAAAATATAAAATAAAAATTTCAAATATGCATAAAGCTGCCTTAAAATAAAGACTTGTCTATTGACAAATTAACAAACAAAATTTTTTTAAAAAGAAGGGAAAGAATCTTTTCCCATTGGCATCAATTCATTTACTGCTTTAGACTTAACTTGGTTCACCCATAGCACAGAAATGTAAACAAGATTGCAACTGACAAGACATGAAGGTAAAATACAACTGGAATATGACACTAAAAAATCTGGAATAAAATAATGATAAGACTTGGTTTTGTGCATGGGAATACTGAAAAAGCAGGACCTCAGTAGACCCTTATTGTCCCATTCCATTTATTGAAATAATCAGGTACTCCTGCTGTTACACTTTCACTTTAAACTCAGTCAGCAAAGTATTTTGGAGGCTAGAACCAAAAATTGTGCAAGAGCAACTCCTGTTCTGACCCCTTGGCAGGGGTGCACGTAGTTGTGACATAAAGCAGAATGGGAGAAAGGTTTGAAATAGTGCCTGGAACAGAGTAGGAGCTCGGTAATAAATTGTAAAATGAATAAACATGTGATTAATGAACCAAGTGTCACAAAAAGGAGAGAGTATATTTTTTCCTAAAAAGGTGGGACAGGGGGACTTCTAGCCAAGATGGAGGCCTAGACAGACACACTGCATCTCCCTCCACAACTAAAAGGAAAACTACTACCTCAAAACTAGAAACAACCAGAAGTTCCAGAAAATCAAACTGCATGGAGGTCCAACAAACAAAGATATAAAGAAGAAATACTCATCCAGACAGGCAGGAGGGGTGGATCCAGGGCAGAGAGGATGCGGTGTGGTGGTGGCGGCAGTGGTGGCAGCAGCAGGCCAGCAGAAAGTGCAGTCAAACATTTAAAAAAGTAGGGTCAGACACCTGGGGAGTTCACTCAGCATCATTGCTTCTGATTGCAAAAACTAGTGGGGGTTGGGGTGGAGGAAGAAACTGCTGGTCTCTCAGCAGAGTCCACTTGTTTAAAGGGCCCCTACAGTCCTAGAACATCTGCAGACACACCAACTCTGGGAACAACATCCAGAGCAACAGCTAGAGAGGTGCCAGGCCCATATGAAAGTGGCAGAAGTACCTGGAAAAGGGGCGAGTGCTGAGCAAGTGGCATTGTTCCCTCTCTGACCCCTCCCCCACACACAACACCACAATGTGGTGAAACGGGTCACCCTGTACTGATGAATACCTAAGGCTCCACCCTTTACAACATAACAGGTGTGACAGTTCTACCCAAGACAGAGACAAACAAACACAGAAGCCTGTCAAGATGAGGAGACAGAGACATATGGCCCAAAAGAGAGAATGGATCAAGGTTCCAGTGATAGAACTAAGCAACGAGGAGATATCCAACCTAACAAACGAGGAAATAGCCAACCTAACGGATGCAGAGTTCAAAACACTGGTGTAAAAGATGCTCACAGACTCGACAGATATGCTTAAGTATGGCAACCACATAAGGGAAAAAGTGAAGGCTATGATAAATGAAACGAAGGAAAATCCACACAAAACCAACGGTGAAGAGAAGAAAACTGGGGTTCAAATCAATGATTTTGAATATAAGGAAGAAAAAAAGTCAACCAGTACAAAATGAGGAAACAAGAATTGAAGGAAATGGGGAGAGGCTTAGGAACCTCTGGGACAACTTTAAATGTGCCAACATCCAAATCAAAGGGGTGCCAGAGGGAGAAGAGGAAGAGCAAGAAATTGAAAGCTTATGTGAAAAAATAATGAAGGAAAACTTCCCAAATTTGTTGAAGGAAATAGACATACAAGTCCAGGAAGAACAGAGAGTCCCAAACAAGCTAGACCACACCAAGACACATCATAATTAAATGCCAAAGGTGAAAGATAAAGAGAGAATCTTAAAAGCAGCAAGAGAAGCAGAGAGTTACCTACAAAGGGGTGCCTATAAGAATCAGCTGTTTTCTTAAAAGAAATTTTGCAGGCAGAAAGGGACCGGCAAGAAGCACTCAATGTGATGAAAAGGAAGGACCTACAACCCAAACTATTCTATCCAGCAAAGCTATCATTTAGAATGTAAGGGCAGATAAAGTGCTTCCCAGACAAGGTAAAGTTAAGAGTTCATCATCACCCAGCCATTATTATATGAAATGTTAAAGGAACTTATTTAAGAAAAAGAAGATCAAAACTACGAATATTAAAATGACAACAAACTCACAACTATCAACAAGTGAATCTAAAAAACAAACTAAGCAAACAACCAGAACAGGTACAGAATCATAGGTGTGGGGATCATTTGCAGGGTTATCAGCAGGGAGAGGAAGGAGGAGAAATGGGGAAATGGTACAGGGGCTAAGAAGCATAATTGGCTGGTACAAAATAGGCAGGGGGAAGTTAAGGATAATATGGGAAAGGGTGAAGCCAAAGAACTTATATGCACGACCCATGGATATGAACTAATGAGGGTAGGATTGCTGGAGGTAAAGGGGGTACTGTGAGGAGGGGAGCAAAGGGAAAAGAAGTTGGGACCACTGTAAAAACTTAACCAATAAAATATACTTTAAAAAGAAAGGTGGAACAGGTATCAAAGCACTTGAGCAGAAATGAAAACGATGGGAAGGATTGCAAGGTGGCAAGGGTTGCAGGGGGAGCATGGTCATAGAAACATAATGCCTGGTTAGGAGAGAGCTGGGAAGGGTTGTGTAAAAACAACATATGGTGCCAGGTGGGTACCGGAAATATCGGGGGTCACTTTGTACAGTATATAATTGTCTACCGCTATGCTGTACACCTAAAACTAATACAAAATAACCTCTAATGGAAATTGTAACTGAAAAATAAAAATGCAAATTTAAAAAGATAACAACATTTTTTAAAACTATGCTAAGGAGTTAGAATTTTATCCTTTACAAAAAAGGGGGCAGGGTGTGGAGGAGGCTCAGTTGTTTCATCAGTTGTTTGTAAGCAAGGGAACCAGAGAGTGATAAGATCAGAGCTGTGGTTTAGAACAAGGTATATGCTGGATTGGAGAAGTCCAGACACAGGGATGGCATACAAAGTTTGATCACCCACCCAAGGGGCTAAATGAGAGCAGACAGAATAGAATGCTGGGGAAAGATTAAAGCCCGTTGTAGACATCTCACCAATTATTTAATGAAATGTTAGTGGGCAGAGCTATCCACAGCTTCAAATCCTAAATCACAGGACAAAAGAATGTTGCTTTCTGCAAGCGAGTAAGTAACTTATTAAGATTCTTCTCACAGGTGTCACTTACCAGAGTTTACAAAGGTAAAGTAAAATAAAAAGTTATGAAATCATCATATAAAAAGGATTGTGTGAATTCCTCATCTGCTGGCCCTGAGACCACTTTAAACACTGTAGCTGTAAAATAACCTTACGGAGAACTGATTACAAAAATGATCCTGTTCTCACTCTTCTCATCCTCAGAAAGGGTCAGGTCCCTCTTGCTACCTTTCAAACAAATAAACTTGTTAATTTTAATACACTGTCCTCCATCCTCTTGGCACTTACTAAAGTCATGGTAACTCACCAGGATTCATTTCCAAAATGGCAATTCCAGTGCCATCCAGAACAAATGTAATCATCACTCATTGCTTGCTCACTGTTCACTGTAGACATTTCCCTAGAATCAGGCAACTCAAATTTTTTTGAGTTTAAAACCATATATGGCCCAGGTCTTACGCATACATTCAGAGTTGGTTAAAAAGACCATGAAAAATCAAGTTTCTTACTATAAGTAAAATAACCATAGAGTAAAGTTCATTCCATTATTAACCATTAAAAAAGCAATGCAGATCTACAATGTCACAGTTTCTCAGTCTAAGGCATAAGACTCATTCATCTAAATTCACATTTTCATCATAGGTCTCCTCAATTCTTTGACAGAAATCAATTAAAACTGACACCCAAAGAGAGATAAAATTTAAGCCATATTCTTTTGAATTCTAAGACAATTTGCATAAAAATTCCTCAAATTTGAGAAAAGAAAATCACAAACTTGAAGCACAATCAAATGAAAAAATAAGTTGCTTCCATTATATTAAGAACTTCAAGTCTTTAAGAATTCAATAAAAAATTGTTATGCAACTTCAAAATTGTTCTGCTTTATAGGACCCTTCTGAATCATTCTAGTTTTTATTCTTTTACTTCAATAAACAAAAGAATTAACTTTTCTAATACTGGGTATAATTCAAGCTATTTTATGGTTTTAAAAGAAGAGTCAAATATTATCAAGAAAAACATTATATAATATCTTTTACTAGTTTATTGCTGTGGTCATTAGCTTTATATTTACATGTTAATTTATTTAAAATTGGGATTCAAGAAATTTGAAAGTCTATCATAAAATCACAATTATCTTTTGGTGTACGTTTTCTTATTTGTACTTTTTTTTTCAAGGAAGGTTATTCGTAAAATTTTCAAACACTTTGAAAATTCCCACTGAAAAAATATAACTTACTCTGAACAACATCTTGACATATTTGTAGGTTTAGAATTATGAGGAATTTATTTTAAAAATCATGTATCAGTGTTCAAAATCCTTGTTATTTTGAAATATAAAATGTTATGCTTTGTTACACTCTGCATAGTAAATTAAGCTAGGGGAAAGGGAAAAACATTCTAAAGGCTCAGTATAAAATCATATGCACACAATCACAAGTGATATCTTCAATAACATAAAGCTTACTCTCCAAAGCATCTCACCAATTCATATTACTCCCACAGCAAAGAATAAAGCTTCTACCAAAGTCAACAGGAGGAAAGACTACAACTTGATAGAAGGTAATATAACAACCCACCATCAATGACACTTGACAATAATCTGGAAGGTGGGATGTTTTCTAAGAGAAAGTACTATTTCAGACCCTAACATGAAAAAACATTTTAAGTATATTTATGTATATTAATTTAATTAAAACTCCTAGCTTGAATGATCTCCAAGAGGCAAAGAAACCAAGTAGGTCTCAAATCTTCCCATAATATCTTACTTTAACAACACAAAAGTGCCAACCAATCTTTATCTTACTAGTAAAATTCACAATTGATAACTGAAAATAAAATGCCTATGATATTTATTGGAACCATTTGAGAAGCACCTGCTATTTACACAGCTACCATAGTAAAACGGTCAAGCAAAAGCTTGCCCCTAATTCCACACAGTTGTTAAGCAACTCTTGCCAGAAGTTGTGCAAAACTGATCAAACATATTACTGGTACCACCAACTGGATTCAGAATAAATGTAACTGTATCTTACCTGGTTTGTCCAAAGAAGGAGGAAAGTGGATTCCTTGTTTACCTTTTGCAGAGATATTGGAGGCCAAAGCTGTGTTCATTTGGTATGTTAGGTTCAAAGGCTTTTTTCTCCTTTCTTAAAAAAAAGGATACGTCCTGGTACCACAGGTTTCCTGTTCACAAGGGCAAAGGACAGTTCTGTTTTGAGAAATACCACAGAAGGCTTGATGAGATGTTGGCCGAATCTGAATGACATTTTCTCACAGTTGAAATCTGAAAGAGATGATTTAGGGAATTTATAAAATTCAATTGAGAGACTTAGATCATATACCGCCTCAAAGAAAGTGAACTCTGTTGCTACAGATTCTTAGTTGAGAAGAAGAAATCACTTAATCTGTTTCTCACTTAATGTCCACTAAGATGTAGTCTGGGAAAGTCTCCCTAAAAGACTCTACTCTCCCCATCAGAATGGTCTTGATTGGAGTTAGTGTTCTCAGGCAGATGCTTGTATGTAGACAATAAAACAGTCTTCTTAATCTTCTGCTCTTGAGGTAGCCACCTTAACCCAAATTTACTAGGTCCTATCTGTCAGGTACTTTGTACTTTTACCCATCCACTTTGTCATCTTTGCTAGGCTAAAATTTTTCATTGTTAAACATTTACTCTAAACTATCTCATTCTTAAATAATTTCCTCAATGGTTTTATCTTTGTTTATATAGCAGCAATTTTAAAAAATACAAACACTGTTTGAACTTGTCTATAATTACAAAAACACAGAAGTACTCCCAGAGAACTATTATAGTAAAATTTATAAAATTGAAGAGAAAAAAATTGTGAAAAAAGGAAGGGGCAAAATATAATTCAAGATGAGAATAATTTCTGTTGACACACAGCCAGGATGCAGCAAGGTATGTGAAGTATTTCATATCATCTTTTGGGGAAAAAATCACATTGCAGGGTTGGGATAGGAGGGAGGGGATAAACCAAAATTTGGCCCTTGGCTTCTGTGGTACCAAGGAATAATTTTCTACCATTTAGATAACAATACGTGACAGTTACTTTCTGAAAGACTAAGACACACCTCCTTGGGAAACCATTTCATTTTTCTATTTGAGGAACAACTCAACTACAAAACTGATGAAGACAGATCAACCCATGGGAAAACTGACAAGACTACAAAAAAAAGAATGCTGTCAGAAAATGGTCAGTGATGTCAGAGGAATGGTGGTATGAGAGGTCCCCTTGATATCTCCCCTTGACATTTCAACAAATGAACAGCTATAATTCAACAAAGGATTTTCTGCTCAGTGCACAAACATGTCTAAGAGATCCATGCTCTGAAACAACTAAAAGTGGGCAGTGGGAACAAACTGGGAAGAGAGAAAAGGTGAGATGAACCATGGGTGCAGCCCTGCAGCCTGGAGCTCAGAGTAAGGCTCAGCCTGGAGAGGGGAGGAATCAGACTGTGGCTCCTCCCATCAGCCAGGAGGAGCAAAGAGATTCAGTGAGCATTCCTGCAGGAGTGGACTATAGCAGCTGTGGCTGAGCCCAGTGACCTCGGTGGGGACAAACACAAAGATGAAGCCAAAGTTGTCTGGTCGGAGAGAGAAACAAAGCCACACAGCCTGGTCACCTTCCCAGAACCTCCCAGAGCGCCCTTCCCCACCCCTTTCATGTAGGGTTGCAGAGTGCATTATCTGCAAACCTGAGAACTGGTACTATAGAAACACTTTTCCATGAACGAAGGGTGCACTCTGTGACTAATAACAGGTTGGGTGGAGATGCAGGGAGCACTCCAAAGAGGTCCGAGGTCACCATTCCTGGGAAGGCAAAGCAACAAAGAAAGTAGCCAGGTTCCCCCAGCTCACCCCACCCCAACACGTTGCAGTGGTACTTCTGGAAGCATCTGGTTGAGGATAGAATTGAGATTTCATGGATTTGGAGTCCCATTGTCCAATACATTTCCCTGCAGGATTGGTCCCCTGGAACCGGGGCATTTAGTTCACAGGGGAAGCGCCCACCATTTCAGGGAACACAGGCTATTTTCCACCCCAACTCCCCAGAGACCTGAAAAGCTAGAGAAGTGCAAGAGAGCTTAAAAAACTTGTGATTTAGTGCTACCTACTGGAAAACAACAGAAAGACTCTTATTAGTCTGCTATGGAAGTGCCACTCATAGACACCTTGACAAAGAAGGAACCCATTAAATACCATGAATAACCAAGGTAACAATGCAGCTCAGAGAGAAAATGAAAAATCTCCAGAAAATCTACTTAAAGACATGGAAATATACGATTTAAATGACAGAGAATTCAAGATTGCAATTCTGAAAAAAGCTCAGTGAGATGTAAGAAAACACAAATAGGCAGGTTAATGAACCCAGAAACAAAATCAACAAACAAAATGAGTACTTTACCAAAGAGACTGAATTTTTAAAAAAGAGCCAAAAAGAAATTCTGGAGATGAAGCATTCAATAAAAGAGATCAAGAATGAACTACTAAGAACAGGAAATAGAGCTGACCAGATGGAGGAAAAAATTAGTTATATCAAAGATAGAAATCCAGAAATAGTACAGAGGAAACAGGAGAGAGACTTGAGCATAAAAATAAGAAATAAATAAGAAAGAAATCTGTGAGAACTATCTGACTTCATCAGAAAGACCAGTATAAGAATAATAGCCATACCAGAAAAAGAATAGAAGGAGCCCTGGCTGGTGTGGCCCAGTGGATCGTGTGCTAGCCTGTGAACCCAACGGTTGCTGGTTCAGTTCCTTGTCAGGGCACACACCTGAGTTGTGGGTCAGCTTCCCAGCTGGAGGTGTGCAGGAGGCAACTGATCGGTATTTCTCACACATAGCAATGTTTCTCTCCCTCTCTTTCTCCCTTCCTTCCACTCTCTCTAAAAATAAATAAATAAAATATTTTTTAAATGTTTAAAAAAATTTTTAAAGAAAAGAAGAGAGGGAAATGGGACTGGAGAACCTATTCAAACAAATAGTTGATGAGAACTTCCCAAACCTATAGAAAGAGCTACATCCTCAAATCTAAGAAGCAAATAAAACACCTAATTACCTCGATCCAAAAAAAAGCCTTCTCCAGGGCACACTGTATTAAAATTAATGACAAAGAAAGAATTCTCAAGACAGCCAGGAAAAGAAGGAAGTATCCTATAAATGAAAGTCTATTAGTTTATCATCAAACTTCTTGGCAGAAACTCTACAAGCTAGAAAAGGGTGGAACCAAATATTCAAACTACTGAAAGAGAGAAATTACCAGCCAAGAAGAATATGGTCAGCAAACTAATATTTTAGATATGAAGGAGAAATAAAGACTTTTCCAGGTATACAGAAGCTGAGGAAATTTATCACTAGAAGATCCCCACTGCAGGAGATACTCAAGGGGGTTATTCTACATGAAACAAAGAACAAAAGGTCACAAAATATGAGTTGCATCACCAACAAACTTAGAAAATAAACAGGGATAATTTGCAACAACAAAAACATAAAAGGGCAGGGGTAAAGGTCTGAACTGGCAAAGGAGGATGGCGATCATACGCATTAAAAAGAAAAAGGACTACTATATATATGCAACCTTTTTAAAAATAAATCTAATGGTAACCACATACAAAAAGAAAAAATAAAAAACCAAAACTGAGATACATAACTTAAATAAAAGGAAACAGAGGAAAAAAGTATGGCATACCATCAAAAAAAAAAAAAAAAAATAGACAGAAACAGAAAGGAAAAGAACCAATAGAGGGGAGCTACTGAACTACCAGAAAGCAAAAGATAAAATGGCTATAGGAAATCCTCATTCATCAATAATTACCCTAAATGTAAATGGACTGAATTCACCAATAAAAAGGCATAGAGTAACAGATTGGATCAAAAACAAAACTCAACCAAATGCTGCCTTCAGGAAACACATCTAAGCTACAAAGACAAAGACTCAAAGTAAAACAATGGAAAATGATTCTTCAAGCAAATAGCATCCACAGGAAAGCAGGTGTAGCCATGCTGATACCTGACAAAATAGATTTCAAGATAACAAGGTAAGAAGAGAGAAAGATGATAAAGGGGACACTACATCAAGAAAACTTAACACTTCTCTCTCACACATACACACACACCCAATCAGGGAGCACTGAAATACATAAAGCAACTACTAACAGAACTAAAGGGAAAAACTAACAAAAACACAATCATAGTAGGGGACCTAAATACTCCATTGAAAGCTTTAGATAGATCATCTAAACAGAAAATAAAGAAATATTAGTCTTAATGACACATTAGACCAAATGGACATTATTGACACATACAGAGCCTTTCATCCCAGATCATTAGCTTATATATTCTTCTCAAGTGCCAATGGAACATTCTTAAGGCTAGACCATATGCTGGATCACAAAACTAGTCTCAGCAAATTTAAAAAGATTAAAATCAAATCAAGGATATTCTATGACCACAATGCTTTGAAATTAGAAATTAACTGCAAAAAAGAAGTAAAAAAAAAAAAAAAAAAAAACCCACAAATATGTGAAGATTAAACAACATACTACTAAGAAAAAATAAAAGATAATATCAAAAGATATATAGAGACAAATGAAATTTACAATATGGCATATCAAACCTCCTGGGATACAGCAAAAGCTGTATATAAAGTAAGTTTATATCATTACAGGCCTATTTCAAGAAACAAGAAAAATTTCAAGTGAGCAACCTAACATTACATTTTAAAGAACTAGGAAAAGAAAACAAAATCAGCCTAAAATCATCAGAAGAAAGTAACTAATAAAAATTAAAGCAGAACTAAATGAAATAGATAACAGAAAGACTATACCAAAATTAACACAATGAAGAGCTGGCCCCTTGAAAAGATTAATAAAACTGACAAACCTCTGGATAGACTCACCTTAGGGGGGAAAAAAAAACTCAAATAAAATCAGAAATATAAAAAGAGAAATTATCACAGACATAAGAGAAATACAAAGGATCATACTAGAATATGAAAGACTATATGACAACCAATTCAAAAAGAAATGGATAAGAAATGGATAAGATCCTAGAAATATGTAAACTTCCTAAACTGAATAATGAAAAACTGGAAAATCTAAACAGACCGATCAACAGCAGAATTAAAACAACCATTAAAACCTCCCCCAAAATAAAGGTTTAGGACCAGATGCCTCTACTAGTGAATTATACCAAACATTTAAAGAAGATTTAAAACCTATACTTCTCAAATTCTTCTGGTATAGAAGAGACAATACTTCATAACACATTTTATAAGGCTAACATAATTCTGATACAAAATCCTGGCAAGGATGACACAAATAGAGAAAACTACAGACCAATATCTGGTAAATACAGATCCAAAAATCCTAGACAAAATACTATCAAATTGAATACAACATGACATTAAAAAATTCACCATGATCAAGTGGGATTCATTCTTGAGTCACAAGGATGGTTCAACATACACAAACTGATCAATATAAGACATCGTATTAACAAAATAAATTATAAAAATAATGTAATCTATCAGTAGATGCACATAAAGAATTTGACAGGATACACTGTCCATTTATGATTAAAACACTCAATAAAATGGGTATAGAAGAAAATACCTTAACATAATACAGGCCATATATGACAAATCTTCAGCTAATATCATACTCAATGGTGAAAACCAGAGAGCTTTTCCTCTCAGATCAAGAACAAGACAAGAATGTCCACCCTCACCACTCTTATTCAACATAGCACAGGAGGTCCTAGCCACAGCGATCAAGCAAGAGAAAGAAATAAAAGACATCCAAAAGGGGAATATAGAAATAAAAGTGTTACTTTTTCACAGATGACATGATTCTTTATATAGAAAACCCTAAAGACTCCACCAAAAAACTTTTAGAAACAATAAACAAATACAGTAAAGTTGCAGGATACAAAATCAATGTACAAAAATCCAGAGCATTTATATATACTAACAGTAAAATACCAGAATAAGAAAAACAAATTATTTTGCAATTTCAACAAGTAGAATAAAATACTTAAGAATAAACTTAAGAAAACATATTAAGGACCTATATACTGAAATCCACAAAGTATTATTAAAAGAGATTGATAAATGAGACAATGAAATGGAAAGATATTCTTTCTGTTTTCATGAACTGGAAGAAGCAAGATAGTTAAAATGTCCATATTACACAAAGCAACATACAGATTTAATGCAATTGCCATCAAAATCCCAATGACATGTTTAAAAGAAATAGAAAAAAAAAAAACCATCATATTTGTATGAAACCACAAAACACTGGAATAGCCAAAGCAATCCTGAGAAAAAAAGAATGAAGCCAGAAACATTACACTACCTGACTTCAACTATACTATATGATAATCAAAATAGCATGGCATTGGCAAAACAAAAACAACAACAACAACAACAAAAACCAGACACAGATCAATATAACAGAATTGAGAAATCAAAAATAAAACCACATGTATATGGGCAAATACTTTTTGACAAAAGAAATGAAAGCATACAATGAAGAAAAGAAAACCACTTCAATAAATGATGGTGGGAAATTGGAAAACCATATGCAAAAAATGAAACTAGACTACAGTTTGTCCACATGTACAAAAATTAATTCAAAAAAGGATCAAAGACCTAAATACAAGATCTGAAATAATAAATTACAGAGAAGAAAATACTGATACTGTACTAAACTTTTGGACCTTGGTTTTAGAGAAGATTTTATGAATTTGATCCCAAAGGCAAGTGAAGGAAAGGCAAGTAATAAATGAATGGGACTATATTAAACCAACAAGCTTCTGCACAGCAAAAGTCACCAACAACAAAATAAAAAGGCAACCAAAGGAATAGGAAAAGATACTGGAAAAAACAGCTCCAACAAAGGATTAATATCCAAAATATAGAGAAAACTGATACAACTCAACATCAAACAAATAATCCATTTTAAAAATGGTCTAGGACCTAAATAGACATTTCTCCCAAGAAGACATACAAATGGCCAACAGATATATGAAAAGATGCTCAACTTCACTAGTTAGTAGGGAAATGCAAATAAAAACTACAATGAGATACCATCTCACAATCATTAGAATGGCTATTATCTATAAGACAAGCAATAACAAGTGTTGGAGAAAGTGTAGACCAAAAGGAACCATCACTCACAGCTGGGGATGTAAACTGGTATGGCCACTCTGAATAATAGTATAAAGGTTCCTCAAAAAATTAAGAACAGAGTTACCATATGACACAGTCATCCTTCTTATGGGCTTCTACCTGAAATTTTTGAAAATATTTGTTTGCAAAGATATATGTATCCCTATGTTCATTGCAGCATTATTCATGGTGGCCAAGACATGGTAAAAAAAACCCAACATGTCCTTTGATAGTGGATTGGATAAAGAAGATGTGGCGCACATATACAGTGGGATTCTACTCAGACATAAGAAAAGATGAAATACTGCCATTCGCAGCAACATGGATGGACCTTGAGAAATCATGCTATGTGAAATAAATCAGTCAGGAAAAGCTAAAAACCATGGATGTTCATTCATATGTGGAATATAAAACAGAAACTCATGGACACAGACAACAGCATAGTGCTTACCAGAGGGAAGGGGGTGGGAAGGTAGTGAAGGGTAAAGAGGGCGAAATATATGGTGACAGAGGTGATTTTACCTTTGGTGGTGGGCACACACAATAGAATATACCAATCACGTATCATAGAAATGTACACTTGAGGCTTCCGGCCAAGATGGAGGCATAGACAGACACACTGTATCTCCCTCCACAGCTAAGAAGGAATACAACTACCTCAAAACTAGAAACAACCAGAAGTTCCAGAAAATCAAACTGCATGGAAGTCCAACAAAAAAAAGATATAAAGAAGAAATACTCATCCAGACAGGTAGGAGGGGCAGAGCCGGGGCAGAAAGGATGTGGTGTGTTGGCGGCAGCAGCGGCAGAAGGCCAATGGAAAGCACAGTAATACATTTTAAAAAGTCAGGAGGGACACCCAGGGAGTGTTCCCAGCTCCTCACCAGACCTAGCAGCTCACAGTTCCAGCACCAGGGAAAATAAAGTCTCATTGCTTCTGACTGTGCCAACCTGTGGGGGTTAGGGTTGAGGTAGAAATTGATGGTCTCTCAGCAAAGTCCATTTGTTTAAAGGGTCCCCACAGTCCTAGAACATCCGCAGACCAATCCACTCTGAGAACGACAGCCAGGGCAACAGCTAGAGAGGCACCAGTCCCATATGGAAGTGGGAGAAGTACCTGGAAAAGGGGCGAGTGCTGGGGGAGCACCATTGTTCCCTCTCAGACCTCTCCCGCACATACAGTGCGACAACGTGGTGAAACAGGTTGCCTTGCACTGAGGAATCCTTAAGGCTTCACCCCTTATAACATAACAGGAGCGACAGCTCTCCCTAAGACAAAGAGGCAAACAAACACAGGAGCCTGTGAAGATGAGGAGATAGAGAAGTATGGCCCAAAAGAGGGAATGGATCAAGGTTCCAGTGGGAGAACTAAGTGACAAGGAGATAGTCAACCTAACAGATGCAGAATTCAAAACACTGGTGATAAAGATGTTCACAGGCTTGACAGATATGCTTGAGTACAGCAAATGCATAAGAGAAGAAGTGAAGGTTATGCTAAGTGAAATGAAGGAAAACCCACACAAAACCAATGGTGAAGGAAAGGAAACTGGGGTTAAAATCAATGATTTGGAACATAAGGAAGAAAAATACAGTCAACCAGTTCAGAATGAGGAAACAAGAATTGAAAAAAATGAGGAGAGGCTTGGAAACTTCTGAGACAACTTTAAACAACATCTGATCATGAGGGTACCAGAAAGAGAAAAGGAAGAGCAAGAAATTGAAAACTTATGTGAAAAAATAATGGAGGAAAACTTCTCAAATTTTGCAAAGGAAATAGACATACACGTCCAGGAAGCACGGAGAGTCCCAGGAGAGTTGGACCCAGAGGGGACCACACCACAACACATCATAATTAAAATGCCAATGGTGAAAGATAAGAAGAGAATTCTAAATGCAGCAAGAGAGAAGCGAAGAGTTGCCTACAAAGGGGTGCCTATAAGACTGTCAGCTGATTTCTCAAAAGAAACTTTGCAGGCAAGAAGGGACTGGCAAGCAGTATTGAATGTGATGCAAAGCAAGGACCTACAACCAAGATTACTCTATCCAGCAAAGCTATCATTTAGAATGGAAGGGCAGATGAAGTGCTTCCCAGACAAGGTAAAGCTAAGAGTTCATCATCACCAAGCCATTATTATATGAAAGGTCAAAGGGACTTATTTAAGAAAAAAAAGATCAAAACTATGAACACTAAAATGACAACAAACTCACAGCTATCAACAACTGAATCTAAAAAATAAAAACAAAATCCAACTAAGCAAATCAGAATAAGAACAGAATCATAGGTATGGGGACAATTTGGAGGGTTATCAGCTGGAAGGGGGAAGGGGGAGAAATGGGAAAATGGTGCTGGGATTAAGAAGCATAATCGGTTGGTACAAAACAGACAGGGGGAAGTTAAGAATAATATAGGAAAGGGTGAAGCCAAAGAACTTATATGCATGACCCATGGACATGAACTAAGGGGGGTGGGATTGCTGGAGGGAAGGGGGGTACTGGGCGGAGGGGAGCAAAGGGGGAAAAAATTGGAACTACTATAACAACATAATCAATAAAATATACTTAAAAAATTAAATGTACACTTGAAACCTATGTAATCTTGTTAACCAATATCATCCCAATAAATTTAAATTAAAGATTAAAAAATAAAATGGCTGACTATTTTATAAAGCAAACCAATAAATGTTTTAATGATTCTAATGTTCTCAGTAGCCCAACAGACACAAAGGGCTAGGTAAGTGCCATCCACCAGAGTAGTGCCCACAGAGAGCCAGAACTTAAAGGTATAAAGGAATAAGATGGAAGGTTTGCCTTAATGAGACAAATACTGGTTTCTAGAACATTCACAACTATTTCATAAAAACAAAGGTGTTGAGTTAGGATGTTAAAAATCATCTAACCCAGTTCAGAGCCTTGGGGCTGGGCTGGAAGGAGTGGCCATGATGCCTTGGAACCGTTTTTATAATAAATGTCAGATGGGGAAAAAAGAGAAATAAAGATACTTTAACCCAGTGATCATCAAGGTGTTTCTCTGGACTCACAAGATCATATCCCTGATAACTTATTAGAAGTAAAAATTATCAACTCCTACTTCAGACCTACCAAACCAGAAACTCTGGGAGAAGGGTCCAGAAATCTGTGCTTCAAAAAGCTGTCTAAATGATTCAGAACCACTGACCAAACCCAACTATTCTCCCAATCCTTGGGTCCTTCCATAAAGAATCCTTGCCAAGTAGCTAGCTCCCTTGCCTTTGAATACACTAGGAGATAGGAAGTTCACTCTTCATTCCTACTGAGACAGTCGACTCCAGCAATTATCACTGCTTTACACATCTATTCTTCATGGATTTATGCTGTGGGGCCATATGAAACAAGTGTTATGCAAGTGGCAGAGCTTTAGATTTTTGGAGTTAACCTTTATTCATTTTCCATTTTTTCTGGAATAAACATAGCAAACATTCTACAAATCAAGCATTGATTTCAGTCCCCCACAGCTATCTGTAGTTTGCTGACTCCCCAGCAACCACTTTCTATAGTGCTGGTCATACCACCCTGAATTTTTTCTGGGTAATGCTCTACCATATTCTATATGTGGGGCGATTTGTACGGCTTCGTTCTAGGGATGGGACCCAGGCCTTCCTAGTTCTCTGTCACATGAATTGTTCAGGAGTGAACACAGGACTGAAAAATTAGCCATTCAAAGGAAGGACTTACATGAGAGGATTACTGCTAACATGATGGGGAAAGGGCTTTTTCACTTTCTTTCTGCCACGTTGCCAAACTGGTAGGACATGGATCTGAAACATTTAGAGGTTACACTAAATAGAGTATGTACCTGGTATCAGAGCCAACACCGAAGCCATCAGAGGCAAGACAGAGACCCGCACCTGATGACATTGTTTGAGCACCTGAGCCTAACAATGCTGAAAGGAATATTGTTCCTGGAGTTTGTTTCCTTTTAAGGATAACTGTACAGAATTGACTGAAGCACAGGCTCTGGTTGATGACCTACTATCATAAGTTCATGAAAGGCTCAGCTCCTCTTCTGGTTTTCATTTTCCTTATCATTATTTCCCCCTTCATCCTCCTGCTCATCCCGCCTTCCTCTCCCACCACGTGGCTTTACACTTTCATGATTAATGTATTTATAATCTTCATTGAATTTTTGTAAATATTTTATATGTAAAAAAAAAAGGCTCTTATATATGGGTTTTACATCTGCATATAAATTGTAACATACTTTAAATCTCATTCTGCCTTTTACTCTCAACACTGTTTTAGAGACTCATTCATTTTGCTATAGATGTAATTCACTCTTTCTCACTGCTTGTTACTCTCGCTGTATTCTACTGCAGTTTCCCTTGTCAGTTCTCCTAGTGCTGAGGAGCTACTTTGTCTTCAATCTTTTCCCACAAGTAACACTGTGATGACTATCCATACACATATTTTCCTGAGTATCTATGCTATAGTTCCATTATTGAGTTTTAGGTTATACACATAAATTTTATAAATTATGTGCACCAGTTTGCATTCCCAGAAGTAATACACACAGATTTCTATTTCCTTATATCCTTGCCAGCACTTGAGAATATCACAGATTTTAATGATATATAGGCAAAACAGCACTTAATTTTAATTTGCTTGTCTCCATGAGGGGTGTGTGTGCATATAACTCCTTCTTAAATTGCCAATTCATACTTTGCTCTCTTTTTTATTGGTTTTCTTTCTTCTATTTTCTGATTTTCCAGAGTCCCTTGTATATTCTGAATACTGATCTTGATCTATTAAATATGACATATTCACAATCTGTTTTGCTAGCATACCCTCTCTTGAACGAAAAGGATTTATTTTAACAAACCCTTTTCTACTATACGTTTACAAAAATATATTCTTATGTTTTCATCTATTGGCTTTATATTTTCACTCTTAACATTTAGGTATTCAAGTGTCTTAGAGCTTTGTTCATGGTATGAAGTACAGAAATTATTTCATTTCTCTCCTTTTATGAACCGATATTCCTAGCACCAATTACTGGGAGTGATTACATCAATTCCCAAAATACAAAGGACTAAGTCTAGACTTTATTACATTCTAATTCTACATCAGATGCTGGAGAGCAGGGTACACCAAATTTTTTCTGTGAAGGCCCATCTGTTTTATCTACTCAGTTCTGTCAATGCAGCACAAAAGCAACCACAGACAATGCCTAAATGAATGGATGTGGCTTTGTCCCAATAAAACTTTATTTGTGAGTATAGGCCTCAGGCTGCATTTGGCTCGTGGGCTGTAGTTTGCAAACTCCTGCTGTACAATGTTAATGCCTTGTAAAGGGAGGATCCTTCTTTATTTATTCTCCCATATAAATTTAGATTCAACTCTGCCCCTCCAAAAAAGATTAATTTTAATTTTAATGGAGGAAATATGACATCCTCAAAACATTTAAGCAATCCATTTATGAATTCTACATTTATACTCTATAATACCTTCATAAAACTCTTATAATTGGGTTTTAAATTTTCCTTATATGTTTAATAAATTATTTCTTAGATACTTTTAGTTTATGTCACTATTATAATGGTAACTTATTGTCATCAGAGTTTATAATTGGTTACTTCCAATACGGTAGAAAGCTATCGATTTTTATGTGTTGCTCTTATAAGCTGGCAACCTAGCTGAACTCTTGTATTGCTGCTAATAGTATCTGCTGATTCTCTTTGGTTTTCTATATACAGTTGAACAATGCAATGGTTAGTGGTGTTGACCCCCTTGCCACAGTCAAAAATCATGTACAACTTAAGTTGACCCTCCACATCTACCTATTCCCAATTATAGATTCAAAACCTGGGATACTGAGGGTCAACTCTATAATTATTGAAAAAAATCTGTGTTATAAGTAGACCTGAACAGTTCTAACCTTTGTTGTTCAAGGGTCAACTGAATCTGATTTTACTTTGAAATAATTACATCTCCCATTTAAATTTCTAATTTTGCTGGTTTCTTTGTCTTACTGCATAGGTAACGGATCTGCTAATATTGAGAAATAGGGCTATCAGGCCGTTATTTCAACTTTAAATGGAATAAGTTTAAAGGTTGGTTTTTTTTCTTCCCATCAAGAATGGTGTCTGACAGAGGTAGAGAGTCTTTACCAAACTAAAAAAAAAAAAAATAATAATTTTTTAAAACACTTAAAACATCCTTTCACTTTTATGACTCAATTTAGTCAAAATTTAGTATTATTATTTTTAATACACTGCTGCATTCGAATTCTTTTTTATTTTTTTTTAATAAAAAAGGACTTTTTTTTTCATTTTTTGGTTTTTCAATTACAGTTGTTCCATTTTTTCCCCATTTCTCTCCCTCACCCAGCCCACCCCTTCTCCCACAATCATATCCCTCCCCTTTTTCTATGTCCATGAGTCATTTATACACATTCTTTGACTGAACTCTTCCCCCTGCTCTCCCTCCCCCCTCCCCCCATTGACTGCTATTCTGCTCTTTGTTCTATTTAGTTCTTTTGTTTGTTTTGTTCTTTAGTTTCCTGTATTAGGTGATATCATATGGTATTTTTCTTTCTTTGCCTGGCTTATTTCACTAAGCATAATTCTCTCTAGTTCCATCCACATTGTTGCAAATGGCAGAAGTTCCTTCTTACTTTCTGCTACATAGTATTCCATTGTGTAAATGTACCACAGTTTTTTGATCCACTCATCTACAGATAGACATTTAGGCTGTTTCCAGCACTTAGCTATTGTAAACAGTGCTGCTATGAACATAGGGGTGCATAAGTTCTTTTGAATTAGTGTTTTAGGATTTTTCGGGTATAATCCTAGTAGTGGAATCGCTGGTTCAAAAGGCAGTTCCATTTTTAGTTTTTTTGAGGTAATTCCATACTGTTTTCCATAGTGGCTGCACTAGTCTGCATTCCCACCAACAGTGCAGTAGGGTTCCCATTTCTCCACATTCTCGCCAGCACTTATTGTTTGTTGATTTGTTGATGATGACCATTTTGACTTGTGTAAAATGTTATCTCATTGTGGTTTTTATTTGCATCTCTCTGATGGCTAATGATGTTGAGCATTTTTTCATGTGTCTATAGACCTTCTGTATGTCCTCTCCGGAGAAGTGTTTGTTCAGGTCCTTTGCCCATTTTTTAATTGGATTGTTTGTTTTCTTGATGTTGAGTTATATAAGCTCTTATATATTTTGGAAATCAGTACCCTGTCTGTGATGTCATTGGCAAATATGTTTTCCCATATGGTTGGTTTCCTTTTCATCTTGCTGATGTTTTCTTTTGCTGAGCAGAAACTTTTTAGTTTGATGTAGTCCCTTTTGTTTATTTTTTCCTTTATTTCTCTTGCCTTAGAAGATGTATCTGTGAAGATATTGTTATGTGAGATATGTGAAATTTTCCTGCCTATGTTTTCCTCTAGGACTTTTATGGTGTCATGGCTTACATTTAAGTCTTTGATCCATCTTGAGTTTATTCTCATGTGTGGTGTAAGTTGGTGGTGTAGTTTCATTTTTTTGTAAGTTCCTATCCAGTTCTCCCAGCACCATTTGTTAAAGAGGCTCTTCTCACTCCATTTTATGTTCCTTCTTCTTTTATCAAATATTAGTTGACCATAGAGGCCTGGGTTTATTTCTGGACTCTCTATTCTGTTCCACTGATCTATATGTCTGTTCTTATGCCAGTACCAGACTCTTTTGATCACAGTGACTTTGTAGCATTGTTTGATATCTAGGGTTGTGATTCCTTCTGCTGTGTTCTTCTGTCTCAAGATTGCTTTTGCTATTCGGGGTCTTTTTTGGTTCCATATGAATTTTTGGAGTATTTGTTCTAGGTCGGTGAAATATGTCGTTGGTATTTTAATAGGGATTGCATTGAATCTGTAAATTGCTTTGGGTAGTACGGCCATTTTGATGATGTTGATTCTTCCCATCCAAGAACATGGTATTTGCTTCCATTTATTTGTATCTTCCTTAATTTCTTTCTTCAATGTTACGTAATTTTCAGAGTACAGGTCTTTTATGTCTTTGGTTAAGTTTACTCCTAGGTACTTTATTTTTCTTGTTGCTATAGTAAATGGTATTTTCTTTTTTGTCTCTGTCTCTGATATTTTATTATTGGTGTACAGAAATGCCTTAGATTTCTGTATATTTATTTTGTACCCTGCTATTTTGCCAAATTCACTTATTATATCGAGTAGTCTTTTATGGAGTTTATAGGGTTTTCTAGGTATACTATCATGTCATCTGCATATAATGATAGTTTCACTTCTTCTTTCCCAATCTGGATGCCTTTTATTTCTTTTTCTTGTCTGATTGCTGTGGCTAGGACTTCCAACACTATGTTGAATAGGAGTGGAGAGAGTGGACAGCCTTGTCTAGTTCCTGATTTCAGGGGGAATGCTTTCAGTTTTTGTCCATTGAGTATGATGTTGGCTTCAGACTTCTCATATATAGCCTTAATTATGTTAAGGTATGCTCTCTCTATTCCCATTTTGCTGAGTGTTTTCATCATAAATGGGTGTTGTACTTTATCAAATGCTTTTTCTGCATCTATTGATATGATCATGTGATTTTTGTCTTTCATTTTGTTTAGGTGATGTATTATATTTATTGATTTGCAAATATTAATCCATCCTTGAATACCTGAGGAGAATCCCACTTGATCGTGGTGTACGATCTTTTTGATGTATTGCTGGATCCTGTTTGCCAATATTTTATTGAGGATTTTAGCATCTATGTTCATCAGTGATATTGGCCTGTAGTTTTCTTTCTTCGTTGTGTCTTGTTCTGGTTTTCGGTTTAGGGTAATACTGGCTTCATAGGAAAAGTTTGGGATTTTTCCCTCTTCTTGAATTTTTCAGAATAGTTTAAGGAGGGTAGGAGTTAGTTCTTCCCTAAGTGTTTTGTAAAATTCGCCTGTGAAGCAATCCGGTCCAGGGCTTTTGTGTGCAGGGAGATTTTTGATTACTGTTTCAATTTCCTTCTTTGTTATTGGTCTGTTGAGATTTTCTACTTCTTCTTGATTCAGTTTTGGAAGGTTATATGTTTCTAGAAATTTTTCCATTTCTTCTAGGTTGTCAAATTTCTTGCCATACAGTTGTCTGTAGTAATTTCTTACTATCGTTGTTTTCCTGTGGTTTCAGTCGTGATTTCTCCTCTTTCATTTCTGATTTTGTTTATTTGGGTCTTCTCTCTTTTTTTCTTGATGAGCCTGGCTAGAGGCTTGTCAATCTTGTTTATTTTTTCGAAGAATCAGCTCCTAGTTTTGTTGATCTTTTGGATAGTTCGTTTAGTCTCTATGTCATTTAATTTTGCTCTGATCTTCATGATTTCCTTCCTTCTTCTTGCCCTAGGCTTTGTTTGTTGTTGTTGTTCTAGTTCTTGTAGCTTTAGAGTTATATTTCTTATTTCAGATTCTTCTATCCTTTTCAGATATGCCTGTATTGCTATGAACTTCCCTCTTGGGACTGCTTTTGCTGTGTCCCATAGCTTTTGGGTTGTTGTGTGTTCATTATCATTAGTTTCTAGAAATTTCATTATTTCCTCTTTGATGTCATTGTTAACCCATTAATTATTTAACAGCATGTTATTCATTCTCCATGAGTTTGGGTGTCTTTGATTTTTTTCTCTGAGGTTGGTTTTTAGTTTAAAGGCATTGTGGTCTGAAAAGATGCTTGATATAATTTCAATTTTCTTGAATTTGTTGAGGCTAATTTTGTGTCCTATCATGTGGTCTATCTTTGAAAATGTCCCATGTGCCTTTGAAAAGAATGTATGTTTTGATTCTTTGGGGTGGAAAGTTCTATATATATGAGTTAAGTCCATGTGGTTTAGTGTGTTGTTCAATGTCTGTATATCCTTGGTGTTTCTTTGCTTCAATGATCTGTTTATTGTTGATAATGGAGTGTTGAAGTCCCCTACTATGAGTGTGTTGTTGTTAATATCCTTCTTGTGGTCTTCTAGTATTTGCTTTATGTATTTGGGTGCTCCTATGTTGGGTGCATATATGTTTATCAAAGTCATATCTTCTTGATGGATTGTTCCTTTAACTATTATGAAATGTCCTTCTTTGTCTCTTTTTATTGCCCTTGCTTTGAAATCCGTTTTGTCTGATATGAGGACTGCTACCCCGGCTTTTTTTTCCGGTTCATTTTTTTGGAATATTTTTTTATATCCCTTTACTTTCAGTCTGTGTAAATCTTTTGTTTTGAGGTGTGTTTCTTGTAGACAGAAAATATGTGGGTCCTGTTTTCTTATCCATTCCGTTACCCTGTGTCTTTTAATTGGAGCATTTAATCCATTTACATTTAAGGTTATTATTGATGTGTATTTATTCATTTCCCTTTGTACCTCCGTTCCTCTCCTCTCTTTTTTTTTTTTCTTCTTGTTTCTTAGAACAATCCCTTTAGCATCTCTTGCAATGCTGGTTTGCTGGAGATGTATTCTTCTAATCTTCCTTTGTCTGAGAAACTCCTTATTTCACCTTCCATTTTGAATGAGAGCCTTGCTGGGTAGAGTATTCTTGGTTGTAGGCCTTTGTTTTTCATTGCTTGAAATATTTTTGACCGTTCCCTTCTGGCTTGTAGTGTCTCTGTTGAGAAATCGGTCAATAGCCTTATTGGAGCTCCCTTGTATGTTATTTGCTGTTTTTTCTTGCTGCTTTTAGGATTCTCTCTTTGTCTTTGAATGTTGCCATTTTAATTATGATGTGCCTTGGAGTGGGTTTTTTTGGGATTCCTCTTCATTGGAATTCTCTGTGCTTCCTGAACTTGTATAACTTTTTCTCCCATCAGGTTGGGAAATTTTTCTGTCACTATTTCTCCTATCGGTTTTTCAATTTCATGCTCCTTTTCTTCTCCCTCTCTTATTCTGATGATCCTGATATTATTTCTTATCATGCTATCCTGTAATTCCCTTACATCTTGTTCATATTTTTTCAATCTTTTTTAGTTTTGCTGTATTGTCTGGGAGTTTTTCTCTACATTATCTTCTAACTCAGTAATCTGATCCTCTGCTTCGTTTAGTCTGATTTTGACTGATTCTGCTGTGTTTTTCAGTTCAGAGTTTGAATTCTTCATTTCTTCCTGGTTCTTGTTAATAGTTTCTATGTCTTTTTTTATACTGGTGTAGTTCTCTGCAATTTCCCTGTAATTTTCTTGGAGCTGCTGGTAACTTCCTTGGAGGTTGTCATAGTAGTTTTTAAGGTTTTCGAGTATATTGAGGTTCTTCACCTCCATTGTTTTGAATTCCGTGTCTGACATTTGGGCTATGTCTATTTCATCTACCTCTCTTTCTGGGGATTCTTTTTTTCTTTTCATTAAGAGGTTATTTCTGTGTCTTACCATGCTGGATTCTTCTTGTTTGTTTTTATTTTTGGGGGTTTGTCTGCTTTGACTTCCCACCTTTGTGGTATGAGATTCTTTATAGGAGATCTTGGGGTTTCAGTGGTGCAGTCTCTTTGATCTCCTGAGCCTAATGTTCTTGGGGTACCCTTTATGTTGTTTGTTTATGTTGTCTGGTTATATTTCAGATGTTCTTTGGTGGGATCTTCCCTCTGGCTAGTTGATTGAGAGTCACTCTATCCACTTTGTCTTGAGTCCTTTTGTGGAGATGTCAGTTCAGCCTTCATGTGTCGTCTTCTTTTTCTGCGTCCCCAGCTGGTCTAATATGGCGGGTCCGAGGTTCTTGTTCCTTGCAGCAGTGGTGTGCGCCCGTGGTGGCCGGCACGGCGCGCTCCCTTGGCACCCACCGGAGCCAGCTAAGGTGCGTTTGTGCGCAGGGTGGCCCGAAAGCTTGCCTCGGGCCTGTTGAGCCGTGCTCTGTGAGCTTGTCTCTCGCCTCCCAGGGCGGTGTCCCAGACACTTGGGCACAGTGGAAGTGAGCGATTGGGGCCTATTGAAGCCGGGCAGAGTTGCTTCTGTGCTCACACACCGGTGCTCACGGAAGGCAGCCCGAGAGCTAGCCTCAGTCCAGCTGAGCCGAGCTCCGGGAGTTGGTCTCTTGCCTCTTAGGGCGGGGCCCCAGACACTTGTGCTCAGTGTAAGTGAGCGTCTGTGAGTCGCTGCCGCCCGCTGTTCCGGTGCCGCAGCCGCCCACCTTCCCGCACCCATCTGGGTGGGCATGAGCAGAGCCTGAGCAAGTGGTCTGCTTTCCAGCCTGGGGCCCGGCACCCACGGGAGCTGTCTAGGGATGTCTGCGCATGGTCTTCTGCGTGTTCAGTGGGCCCTCCCTGTGCCCGTTGGGGCACTGATCTCATGTTTGTTGGGGCGTGTCCGAGGGGCACCTGGACTCGCAGCCACGCACCTGGGCCAGTGAATGAGGGCACGTCCCTATGCACACCCGCGTGACCCAAGGGGAGGGTTGGGGAGTGGATGAGCGCACCTCTGTGCCTGAGCTCCTCAAGAGTGTCCTACCACCCCCAAACTTCCCACCCCTCTCCGCAGTCCACAAGAGAAAAATATAAAGGAGAATTATGTTCTCACTTGCACAGCAGTATGCTGTCTCCTGTCCTTCAGCGCCAATGCCACTTGGTCGAGTCCCGTGTCTGCCAGCGGGCAGAGATCCGATCTCCTCTCGACTCCTCTCTGGGGAAGCCTGTGGTCGCCAAAAAGCCTTTGTGTACTTCCAGCTGCAGCTCGGGCAGTCGCCCCAGTCAGAAATCTCGTTTCGTCCCTTTTTCCTCCACTATCCTCACTAAACAGGTTGTTCCCAGATGGATTTTCTCTAATCCAGCAGTGCCTTGGCTCAACTCCTGCCAGTGTCCAGCTGCTCACCGAGACACTCTGTCTGCAATTAGCCCAAACTACAGACGGGTCTTGGGAGCCTGAAAGCGCAGCCTCCCCTCAATCCTCCGCCATCTTCTCTCTCCTGCATTAGAATTCTTAGTGTTTTTCAAATGTCATAAGTAAAGTTGCGCAATATATTTTCCTCTGATCTTTGTTATCAAAATCAGATTTAATAGGTTGGATTTTCTTCTTTGTTCTATAAAACGTTTCATAAACAAGGATTTTTCTGTCTCTTGAGAGTTAAATAGAACTCACTGACTGTCAAACTCTTTGGGGTTCTTTTCATATTGCAGGGAGGATTAAGTTTTGATAACTGTTATAATTTATTTTGTTTGTTGATTAAGCTTTTTTCTTGCATCAATTTTTAGGCATATATCTTTTTCGCCTAAATTGCCCATCTTTATTGGTGAAAATGTATAATATTAAGATTAAAAATCTAATTTATTTCTTTTACCTAATTTGTATTTTGTTATTCTGTTATTAATGTATAGATGTTTTCTTCATCAATCTTGCAAGAATTATATTTAGCCTTTTAAGTTTTCAAAGAACTGATTATTGGTTCTTTGCTTTTAATTATCTCTACTTTGTTACTTATTTTCTCAACTTATATTTGTTTCCCTTTATATTTTTTTCCTTAATTGTTTCTTCAGGTTTGCCATGTTGCAGTTTTTCTAATTACTTGAGTCAAACATGAAACTTTCTATTTTTCTCTTGGGTAACAAAACACTCCATATGGCCTTCCATTAGTTATATCTCTCAAATTCTAACCTAGTATGCTTTTAGTATCACTCAACTTTAAAATTTTGCTATTCTTGTTATAACCCCCTATTTAACCTGAGGATTATTTCATAGTATGTCTTTTCATTTGCTCTGTTTCTGTTAGTGATGACTGATTTCAAAACTGGGTAAAAAAATGTTGATTTTTTTTTTTTTAAGAATGAGGTTTCCTGCCTGATCCATGGAAAGATGAAGCATGTGCCCAATCTACATGCCCTCACAAATAAAGTATATTCTGAATTTGATGAATATGGAATTCTATATACATCGTGGAGTAAATTCATCCAAATCTTTCTCTGTTTACTTTCAGTCTCCTTGTTTCTTCAGTTACTAAAAAGACTGTATATTTCTAACTAAAGTTGCTCACAATGTCAAATGTCATACATTACACTTTCCATATTATTGCAAGTGTAATATGGTCCTGCTTGTTTTACTTCCTTGATCTATTGTTTCTTTTTCTTTTTGTTTTTATCTGACAAGTGTAACTTTTTCTGTTCCCTTATTTTCAATCTGTGTGCTTTTAAATGGTTTTTTATAAGCAATATATCATAGCATTGTTTTTAATCCATTGGACTGTGTGCCTTTATTAGTTTAATTGCCATACATTTGTGCCAATTATTCTTTGAGCTTATTTTGAACATCCTATTTCATCATTTTGTCTCACTTTTTCTCCTTCCTGTTTCCTCTAGCTAGATCAGCTTTTTCCTGTGGGTATAAAATTATACATTCTACTTCTATTTCAAAATGGTTATTTTTATTACAATCCATACTAATGTTCAATTTCCTCATCAATATCTACAAGCAGATCATATATATATATCCTTAGCATATTCTATCTTGGATTTCTTTCATAGCTCATTCCCTACATTCCCCCTGTCTAATTTCTTAGGTGTTGAAATAATATTGTTATAATTTCAAATAGTTATTGATATGCTGTGTTTTTGTAGCTTTTTGTACACCATTGGTTACTCAAACTATCATATTTTTCACTTATCTTATTTACCAAAGTCTGCAGATATCCCCCTCATACAAGGCAGCAATGAGCTCAGCACTACTTCTTTTGAAGTTTAGTTTCTTCTTTATTTCTTGCCCCCTTCCATTTTTCCAAAGCTCACCTATGCCTTTGAGTGAATATTTGTATATTTTATTCAGCATTACAAATTATTTTTTAGTGGACATTTTTTTGATTATATACCTTATCACATTCTTAAAAACTAAAGTTGTCATTGCTTCTTTATACAAAAATCACTGAATTCCCTACTTGTTCTTATTTCCCACATTTCAGTTCTTCCTCTTGGGTTCTTTTTTCCCACTAGAATACGCAATATGTTATCTAAAGTTACTTTCAGAGAGGCTCTCTATGAATGTGACAAACTGACGTCTTATACAGGATATTTTTATTTTACCCTCTCACTTAAATATAGTAACCAGCAATAAATTTCTAAGCTTAAATTTGCTTGTTGCAAGACTTTGAAACTATTATTCGTTTGCCCTCTCACATCCTGGTGTGGTTATGAAGAAAAGTTCAGTGACAATATGATTCCTGTTCACCAGAGGATACTCCCTCTAGTTTTTATCTCAAAACTGTTAAGAGTTTTGGTGAAAGGTCTAATTGTAGGACTATGTATTAATTTCTGAGGGGTGAAGTAACAAACTGTCACAAACTTGGAGTCTTAAAACAACAGACATTTATTTTCTCACAGTTCTGGAGGCCAGAGGAGTAAAATCAAGGTGTTTGTATGTCCATGGAACCTCTGAAAACTTGAGGACAGAATTCTCCCTTTTCTCTTCCTAGTTTCTGGTGATTGTCAAAAATCCTTGGTGCCTCTTGGCCTGTAGATATATATTGTAATCTGTGCCTCTGCCCTCTGTCTTCACACAGCCATGTTCTCTGTGTGTCTTCTCTTCTTCTGAAGACACACGTCATTTGATTTTGGACCCCTCCGGTATAAACTCTTCTTAACTAGTTACATCTACAAAGATCCTATTTTCACAAAACATTAAGTTCTGAGGTTCCTTTTTGGGAGGACATCATTCAACCTACTCCTCCTGTTTGCTGGTCCATTAACATTTTCCATGTGAGGTCTACAATTTTCACTGCACTCTTTATATTCTTGGTCATTATGTCTTCTCTGTCTTTTATGGATTCTATCTAACATTTCTGTTCATTCTCCCTGTTTTATCAATCTAATATCTTATTTCTTTGAGGTGCCTTTTGGGAGGCAGCCTCAATCTATCTGACCGCTGACTGTATTCGTTCTGATATTCATCCATTCATTGTTCTTAGTGTTACATTTAAAGTTTAATTATTCTGCATTTCTCCTCTACTCAAGGCTATCCTGCCTCTCATTTTTCTCCTTCCCAGGCATCACTCCTGCAACGAGCTCTTGTAATTCTACCACATTTCCTCTCATGAGTTTAGCCTGCCAACATTTTGAAATGTGGACTTTCCCCTTGACTTCATCATTATTACTTCCCTTTGACACATCCACACAATTCACAAACTAGCCTTTGTTTCAAGAAAGCATGAAGAGGTGAAACGAGAGTTCCAAGCACATGCACTTGAATCTTGGCTCTGCCACTCTCTGATCTTCGACAATTCACATGCTCGGATACCTTGTCAGAAAATAGCAGATGACAGAGTAAAGCAAAGCACATCTACATCTGCCACATGACACTGGCACCCCAAAATGTAAATATATGTCCTTGTCCAATCCAATTTTGCCTCTTCATAATGGTGGTAAAACTGCCTATCTTTGCTGTTTGCAGGTATGCTTTCTCCAACTTTAATTTCAATGGTGAAGTAAACAGTCCAGGAACCATATAAGGAACAAAAGTAAAGTATAAAAGCCAATATCATGTGATGGGAAGATTCCTGCATCTTCAGATCTGAAACTGTCTGCAAGGCTGAGATAAATATTAAATACTTTCTACTCACATGAAAATGGCAGAAAGCAATTTTATTTTAAGCAAACAGAAAATTGCTGATTCTTTTTTGCCAAACAAGAAAGCTGGATGTACCAATATTCTTTGGAATTCTCAGGAAAAAAAATCATCTCCTGGGGAATCTGTTACTTAATAAATATGAAAGTGATGGCTTCTGGCATCCAGAGAACCAATAACTGGGTTAGGGATCTCAGTCTATGGTTTATGCCCTTAGACTTATTTAGTGGGCTTTGGCTAAGACAGAAATAGAAGGGACTAGGTTCATTGTAGAAACAGTGACTGAGGCCTACATATACTGCTTTATAAATGTACAGAAGTACATAAATAAAAACCAACACCATATTTTAGCCAATTAATTGTTTCTGTATTCCTTAACAATAAGTTATTTTATTTTTAACTACAAATATGTGACTTAAATATATCTAATGAGTCTCCATTTTCCACATTTTCAGCTATGGAAGTTATTTGTATCCTCTCTACCTCTCTACCACCTATAATTACCACCAACTAGTAACATCTTATTATCTGGAGAACTTTGTCTCCAAAATTTAGTGAATAAAAAGAAAGTAATGAAAAGGTCTCTATTATTCACATCTAATTTTGTGACTCAGTAGATGTGATCATTGTTTTCTGACAGAACTAGATAGGCAACCTAACTTGCAGTGGAATGAGATTCAATGGCTACAAAAGAAAATGCCCCCAAATGTAAAATGTCCTCACTACTTACAACAGGGGATGATAAATTACTTCAGGATAGATCAGTTTTCTTCCTGATTTGCTTTCAGATGTTATTATCCAACTAATATAACTGCCGTATACTTCTATACTCGCCCCCCCCCCATCAAAATAACCTCTAGGGTTTTTTAGCAGAAAAGGTCCTAAGAGATTGCTTAGATCCAGTCTTCTCATTTTAGCAATGTCAAGTTTCTAGCAAGTCAAGTGGCTTACTCAAATTCGCAGAAATTTAGAGGATATCCTTTAGAAGATACTATGTATTGCAGATATTATTTATGGATTTCTCAAACTTGAGAGTTTAAGATTTCAGGGACTGCACTTTGAGGCATACCAAATTAAAGATAACTCTGTCACTTTAGAGTATCTCTTGGTGCTAAAACCTCATGATAGTACTTCTTATATGACAGCCAACTGGTGATTCAGAATATATGCCTATGCTTATTATTTTATATTATTTCATCAAATGTAGAACACAAAATATAAACTCCTTTGTGAGGACCCTTCAAAATACACTGACTCAGGTTTAAGAAATTCATGACTTTAGCAAATGCAGCTAACAGGCCATACTCATGAGGATGAGAAATCCTAACCAACATAGTGTCAGGTAATCTCTCTACATTCTACAACAAAAGATTTCTTCAAGACAAAAATGTCTGCATATTTTCACAAGCAATATGGTAGCCTGGCTATTCAAAATGTGATCTGCTGATCATCAACCTCTGTGTCGCCTGAGAGCTGTCAGAACTACAGATTCCCCAACTCTCCCAAATCTGCAGCATCAATCTGCATTTTAATAAGAACCACTGGATGTCAATATGTTCATTTAAGTTTGAGAAGTTAAAAAAGAAGTTTGAGCACTAGTTCCAATTAAAACCATTTTAGGATTTTGAGTTTCCCCTAGCTTGAGTCCAACAGAACCTCTGGGATGATGAGGTTAAGAGCACAACAGTGGGGTCTCTGATAGGGGGATGATAGCAGTGCCTTCTTCTCAAAGATGTACTTAAAAGTACTTAACAAGCCTTTGATAAGGCTCCTCAGTGTACTGTAGTTAGCATTTCATCCTGCCAAAAAGTGATGCCCAATTTTACTCTACATACAATGGTTAATGCCAGCTAACACATGACTTAATATTGGTAAGTGGCTTCAAATAGTGCTTTTATATAAATGGCATAGAATTGTTAAACAAAATACAAGTAAAATAATATTTGGCACTGCACTACCATTTTGGGACTGCCAGTCTCTTAATCTCTCCTTATCAGAGATAGCAGTGTTGGTTAAAGAGAAGCATCTTATTGCCCTAGCCAGACTGCTCAGTTAATTGGAGTGTCATCCCATACACCAAAAGGTTCTGGGTTCAGTTCCAGGTCGGGGCACACACCTAGGTTGTGGGGTCTTTCCCCAATCGGGGTGCGCGTGGGGGACAACCAATCTATGTTTCTCTCTCATATCAACGTTTCTCTCTCTCTCTTTCAACATATTATCAGGTAAGAATAAAGATTAAAAAAAAAAAAGAAGCATCTTATAAAAGAAATTACAGCTATACTCAGCACTTTCTAAGCAATTTCTATATAAAATCATACTTAACCCTCTTGACAACCCTATGAGGAAGGCCTTCATACACCAACATTTATGCATTTCTTTGAATCCTCATGCATCAGTTCCTCAATTTAAGAACCACTGTGTTCAAAGGATATTGAATCTTCAAGTCTGTTGATATGTACTGCTAAATATCTCTCAGGCAATGTTTCTAAAGATTACATTCAAAAGTAATATAGGGAGAAAGCCAATTTCTCCATAACTTTATCGGCACTGATTTTTCTTTGATTACCCAAATTTCTAATAAAAATTTGTTTGTACTTAGGAATATAATGTAGGAGAAAATGACTTCTTCTAACTCTTCTAACCAAAACCATCTGCCATGAGAACAGACTTTTCCTGGACAACCAGGAAACCAGACAGGATGAAAAGGATCATTGTTTTGGTTAAAAGAATGAGAAACTTGTATTTTGTTTTACCTTGAAAAATAAATGTTATTCCATGATGGCTGGGGTTTACTTTAAAAATAAACTGCCATTTTTAGATACTAATACGACTCAGCAAATGGCTGGAATCTAGACCAACCCTAAAAGGCATGATCCTCTTTGGAGTCAGCAGAAAAAAACATACTGCAAATCTTGAATTCCAGAGACTTCAACCAAATGGTAAACATGTTTATATTCCAATTCACTTTATTTAAAAACTGGGGCCTCGAATGTTAACCAAAAATGTATGTGAGCTTGCAAAGCTGCTGGCGAATGGACCCCAAGACTAACCTTAACAGAAAAAAAATTAAAAAGACATGTCATCTAACTGAGCAAACAACATACATTTAGCTGGCCAGGCTCTCAAACACGTTTTTATTGATGACTTAAAAAACAATCGAGGTACATAAATGGATAACTGGAGACATACATTTAGGTTTAGATGATTTATAAAACATTCTAAACTAACAAACATACTGTATGTCAAAATTCTTAAGGAGACACTGTGAGAATATCCCATAAGAAAATAACAAGAAGAACAAAGAGAAGAAAAAGACAACCTGAAGTGTCTCAGAATTCAAGCAAACAGAAGTGTACCTATAACATTTTTATACAAAGAAAAAAACAAATTTTAGAAAAGTCATCAACCTATGGTGTCACTAAAGAAACATTTCAATTGTTAACAAGACAAAAATACCAAAGCGCAGCTATTTATAAACAGGAAACACAGATATTTCAAAATATCAACTGCTTTTTCAAGATTTCATTCCATCAGCCACCCCTCCTTCTCATCTGTCACTTTCATGTTTTGAAACTTTTGCTTGTTTAGCATCTCTAATTTCACTCTCACTATTCCTTCCCCATCTTCTACAAAGATTTCAGAATTGCCTACACTGAAATATTCCTTTCTTCAATTGGTTGCTCATTAGACTCTAACCACTTAGTTATTCACTCAACAAATATTTATTATATACTTGCCATATTTAAATACTGCCGTAATGGTGAATTCTCATGGAACACTTTAGGTGCAGACTAAGGAGGGGTGGGAACAGGTAAAGACCACAAAGCAGTCAACAAGCAAATATATTTCTTATTGTGATTTGAAGGAAATAGTCAGGGTTTATAAAAATAGATAGCGACTTGGAGGAAGTGGAAGTGACTAGTTTAGTGTCAATGGAAAGAGAATGTAACTTTTAATCTTGATCATGGATGATGAGGAGTCCACTACATGGGCCCGTCCAGGGACAGAAGGTTCGAGGTGGAGAAAAGTTCAAGGTCTTAGATTAATAGAAGTCACAGGGGACAGTGGAGTCTGAGAACAGGAAGCAAGACAAAGAGGTGCGAAACGGGTTTGAAAGATCAGTAGGGACCAGATCACATATGGTCTTGTTTGGTGCACCCTTCAGTGAGTGATGAGATGCTTATGGTGATGAGCATGTAAGCTACAGAGTGTTCAGTTTTCAACTTTAGTTTTTAAGAAAAGATATTCACCATTGTACATTAAAATAATCTCAGGAGCTTAAAGTCCCCATGCCCCATATTCTCACATAATTTTTTCTAAGATTTTTTAAAAAGTGAGATATAATTCACATATCAGAAATTTCACCCTTTTAAAGTACTGTATACATTTCAGTGGCTTTCATATATTCACAAAGTCGTGCAATTATGATCACTATCTAACTCCAGAACATTTTCATCACTCTAAAAAGAAACCCAATATCCATTAGCAGTGACTCCACATTTCCCCTCCCACAGCTCTTGGCAACCATGCATCTATTTTCTATCTTTATGGATTTGTCTATTATGGACATTTTATATAAATGATATCATACAATATATGGCCTTTGTGTCTGGTTTCTTTTATTTAGCGTAATTTTTAAGGTTCATCCATATTGTAGCATGTATCGGTATTTCATTCCTTTTAAAGGCTGAATAATATCCCATTACACTGTTGTTAATAATGCTGCTATGAACATTCATGTACAAGTTTCTGTGTAGACATATGTTTTCAATTCTCTTGTGTATACACCTGGGAAAAGAACTGTTCGGTCACAGGAAACTCTATATTTAACTTTTTGAGGGACTGCCAAAATGTTTCCCTTAGCAGCTCCACCATTTTACATTCCTACCATCAATGAATGAAGGTTCCCATTTCACAACATTCTTACTAACAGCTCACTCCCAGATATTTTATTTTAATTGGTCCAACTGAGCCACAGGCAACAGGGCTTTTTGTTTCTTTGTGCTCTTGTTTGTTTTTAGGAATTCCCATGATAATTCTAATGTGCAGTGAGGGCCAAGGAACCCTGCCTTGGGATTGTTCCTTGCCAACTTCCTGACATGCACTTACGCCCCTCCCCATATTGTCACAGAGCTCCCTGAACCTGTTACATTCTTGCCACTGCACTCCTCTACTAATGCCACCTGCTTTGTAGCTGATTCATCCAGTGAAAGAATAAAATACAAATAAGGAAGACATGACCTTATAACACATGAAAACTGATATGTATATAATTATAATACATAGCCTTCTATTTACATAATTTAATATATGTATACCCTTATATTTATACAATTATAATTTGTGCATATATAGCCTTATACTATGTAAATATAATAGACATTTATTTTCAAAGAACAGTGATTACACATTTAAAATATTTTCAAATTATTTGTGTGTGTACAAGTACATAAAGGAAATCTGGAAAGTGATCATTTTCCTTTAAGAAAGTAGGTTTAGAGTCAATTCCACTGTGTTTTTGTACATTTTCACTTTCTACCATGATCAGACACTTGGAGAAACCATATGAAAGGATTACTTTCAAGTCTCCCTGAGGAACATGAATTGCCAAACCCCTTTTCCCATTGATTCACTGGAGACCTGTTCTTCAAAAAGAGTCCTCCTTTACAAAATTATTTGCTCCTAAAGGTCTTTTCATCTAGTAAAGAAACATATAGGCAGCGAATGCATGAGTTCTAAATGTTTTACACTTCAACCTGAACTTGAGTATTAAACATAGTACCTTATGTGTGAAAATGTATAAAATTCAAAATTACTTATGACATTTTTTAAAAGTTTCCTGCCAAACCAACCACAGGCAGTGAAGATCTGAAGCACCAGCATCAGGCCTAGAGCCATGCAGAAAATCAACAGTCTATATTTGTAGATAACCAGCTCAGGAGGGAAAAACAGAGCCTAACTAGGAAGGAATCTCCTAAATTAAGGACAGAGGAAGTGTGGCATGACTTCTCAGTCTGAGGGAGGCCGAGGTTCACCTTAACAGTAAAAACACCCCAAGCCACATTTTCACACAGGCTGTAATAGCAGAAGGGAACTTAGAGATTATGCAGGGTAGAGCAAAAGCAAATTTACAGTTGTTTGTATGGAAGATAATATAATAATTAATAAATAATAATATAAGAATGAGCTCTGTGTTTCATATGTTCATAACAGTAAATGTACTCTTGTCCCACCCTGTATTAAAATAATGCTTAAGGAAGAGAATTACAGGTTGAATAATCACCTTAATGTCATATATCCTTCTGGAATAAACAAATTTTCTACTGCATTCCCACTTAACACTATACTGTTTACCTAGTAATAAAAGATACATAAGAGTTCATCCCCTAGGGCTGCAGAGATGTTAGGGAACATCTACTGGGAACTGGTACCAACATCTTGTACAGTAACATTAAATCAACCAGGACCTTCCAGAAGCAGGAACCACCTGTCAGCATCCCTTTCTCAGCACACAGGTGGCTCAGAGATTAAGAGACACCAGAGGTCTTTTACTTACATTTCTTCTTTAAGGCTTCTGGCATGTCAAAAAATAAAATAAAATAAAATGCCAAAGCAAGATTACCCAAATTGTGTCATATTTTAAACATTAACATTGAACAAATTAAAGCTCCTAATACAAATGAATACAAGACAATGATTACTTTCTTATTACCATCATCTTTTGACTAATGTGGACATTTCTAGATTTTTGTGGCAAATCAATGTCACTCACAGATTTTTGCTAAAACAGAATAGTAAGGCTATACAGTGTCAATTATAGCTACACATCATTCATAATCTATAGATGGACATACTTCTATTTTAAATATTCTATATTCAGCAATTTTTAACTGTGCTATTAAGAGGATAATTACATGATGATAAAATGTATTACTTAATTTGCTATAGGGTACAGGTTTAGAACTATACAACAAAGATCTTCCTTCAAGTCTGTTCAAGAGCATATGGAAACCCCAGTTGAATATATCAAGTTCTAAATGTAAGGCCTTGAACTCAAGACCACCAAGACCAATTATCCATCAGCTTATTCTAGATCCTCAGAAGATGTTGGTTAAATGAAATCACAAGAAGTCAAACTATAGCGTCTATATTATGTCCTCAATAAAACCAACATGGTCAGAACATATGGCAACAGCAGATAATCAAGAGAGTATTCACAGGGTCTTGAAACAGTGCTCAGCCATCCTACTGCTTGTGCATATTTTGCTACCATAAAATATTAAATAAAATATAAAATTAAAGTCAATCCAAGACTTGACCCTTCATCCCTCAACATGGATTTCAGAGTACAATATTATCCAGGGCTCCATCAGGGTACTTTGCTTTTCATCGCCTGATAAATGCCTTCCCATACTCCTGCTCCACAGACAAGTCAGTACTTCTCAGTATCTCTTGGAGTAATAATAATGGCATTTTTTTCATTTCCTCATCTTCTCACCATGATAGGCACCCATCAGGGGACCTCCATTCCTACCCACCTCATTACCTCTTCATTCTATTTGTCACCTTTTGGAAATTCAGAACTTTTATTAGTTACTCTCATGAACAGTAATGAGGCTCCAGCTGCCTACTGGGGCACTTCATCGAACACTAATGAGCATGTAGACTGAGACCCACACCTGAATGCCATCACGTGGCTCCATTGTTCAGGCCAGGTGGGACGTTTCTATCTGTTTCTGTCTACAAGCACGCTTCTGCGGGAGAGCTGAAGTTTGCAGGGTGGCTATTATGCATTCACTTTGGTCTTTTGATTCACACTGACTCAAAACAGCTTTCCTGTGTGGTTGCACTCATTTACATACTGGCTACTTCCTCCCTTGCAGTAATACTACTGTTTCATCCTTCCTTGTCCTTCTCTTCACTTGTATGAGAGCTTACTGGAGCTAAGGGTTCACAAAAGGAAGACTAAGTGGTCATTTTCTTACTGCTACTTTTGATATCCTGACTTCCAAAGAACAAAGAAGTTTTACAATCATCTGCATTATCTGTCTGTACACAAACCTTCCTTGATATCTCCCACAGTGTCCAGCATGTTGCCTCAAACATGAGAAGTGCTGTATAAATATTAATTCACATCTATAAAGGTTTTTGAGCACCTAGGAAAAGGACAGACCCAGATACATAGGAGACAAAGATAAAGGATGAAGAATGAGCTGGTCCTCCCTGAATCTATGATGAGAATGCCTTTGCAGATAATGAGGGAAGATGGGACTGACCCCAAAGCCATCTCTTCCTGGACTCCATATCCTTTCACAGCAGCAAGAGCCTTGTACCAATGACAACAAATAAGCATTGAGTGAATACTATGTTTCAGGCTCTACGTTAAGCTCTCCACCTGCATTAGCTCATTTAAACACCAACAGTCTGTACAGTAGATATTGAGAAAACAAACCCATAGAAGTCAAATAACTTAATCAAGGTCATCTATTAGCTAAGAGCTCAAAGCTCTTCTCAGTAAACCAATTTAACTACCAAGCACTGCTCAGAAAAGGGGGAAGCAAAATGAGGGCTTGGAATGGGTTTTTGGGAGACACCCCAAAGGTGGTAAATACTGGCAATCAGAGGTGAGGAACAGTGGCCTCCCCCAAGTGTAAAACTACCTGTGTCCTAGGTAGTGCTTCCTCATGTTCACGCTGAACTCCATGTTGAACACTGTCTATGAATGACTATGCACAGGAATTAAGAATGTCCTTCTTTTCACAGCTTTATAAGCTAAGTCATCCCTGAAATAGTACTTGAGGGTCAGCATTTATACATACAATGCCAGCAAAATCCGCTCTCACTAGTACCTATCGCATAGAGACACTTAAGAAACTTGTGCAGTAACTTACTTAAAATAGGCATTGTTAATCATATAATAATATGAGCTCATAGTCCTCACTATAAAGCAGGGATTATGCTAAATGCTTCATGTAAATATCTCAATTAATCCTCTCAATAGCCTTGCGACATATTTTTATCCCCCTAAATTTTCAGAAGAAGAAAGCACTGAGAGTGTAAATCACTTGCCCAAGTCCACACAGCAAGTAAAGAGTGGAACTAAGATTAGTACCCAGAGCATCTGACATTGGCCTCTCTACCTCCAGCAATGCTCAGAAAGCTCTTCTGCCTGTATTGCATCACGTGTTATATTTTTATTCAATGTAAATGATCACTTCTAAGTGGCGTGTGAGCAGAGGAGCTGACGGGAGGAACAGAGAAAGGACACAATATTAGGAAAGGTATAGTGGTACCTCGGCACTCGTCATTAATTCGTTCCGGAACTCTATCAAGTGCCGAAACCCACAAGTACCAAATGATGAAGCATTTTCTCTTGCAGGGCAGCAGCATGACTCATAGAAATTCTAGCAAGTGTGACGACTCCCAAGCAAGAGCTGAGTGCTGAAACACTTTTTCTCATGAAAATGTGATGAGTTCAGGGTTTGACAAGTTTGGAAGCTATGTACCGAGATATGACTGTATTAATTTTAAAGTGCGCAATTGCAACTGCCCACAGAGTCAGTGTACCTAGTTTTCCATGGATGGAAAGAGATTATGCAGAGCCCACAGGGTGGCCATGCCAGATCTCTGAGGAACTAATAGACATGCGAAGGGCATAATCAAGCTCCCTTTGACTCTCTACATGGCTCTGCCTCATCTGCTTCCTTGGTTCCTTCATGGCATGAGAGAAGCATCAACTCCATTTTAAGCATGTGCCATTGCTAAAAGTAATTTATGGCAACTTCCATTGCCAAGTGGGCTGAGAAGCACAACACAATAATGAAAAGTGTATATGTATTGTTGAATGGATTTTGAGTCCTAGGAAAATGACAATGAGTATGCTCCTAGAGTGATATCTCTGAGTTGTCTTAAAGGCTCTGGCTTTTTGAATAACATTGCAAATGCCATCTATTAGTAACCTATACATTTGAACCTTGGTTTAAAGACAAATGTGAGGAAGGGCCATTGATTTTCAAAAAAGCAACAAATAGATTTTTTTAAATGTCTGTTGAAAACTTTTATCCCAGCTTCAAGTGATTTTGTTTAGATGATCCCTACCCCAAGAGTCCTGCCAGGACAGAGGCTTTGCTGGCACAACCCAACTCCTGCCTTTACAGTCCTTGCCTCTGTGCGCCATGATGCCTGCCATTAGGAAGCACACGTGGAATCCTGCTGCCAAGACAGAGGTGTGCACTCTGGACCCTGCCCAGCTCTTTTTCTCTAATGGGAAACAAACCGAGCCACTCAATCTCCTGACTTCCTTCCCTGTCTGGGACACACAAATAGCTGTGTGAAGCTGTTTCACGGGTCAGGTCAGTTTCACTCAACGAGCTCTTCACAGTATTAGGAAGGCATTATTTACTCCTCCTGCTGCAATATCCAAGATCAACATTTTCCCCAGTAAACAGACTCCCAAGAGCTGTGATCCCTGATGAAAAGAATACAATTTCCAGGGTAAGCTAAATACCTGTTACATCAAGATTGGAAAGGGCCCACACCTGGCATGCTGTGGCTCCCTCCTCCTCTACCAATAACAGGCATCTCTACTCAGCTAGGACATGTTCTCCAGAAGGATCTTTACAGAGCCCTCCAGAGAGTCATTATTAATCAATTAGAGTTGCTGCAAGGCAACCCTGAGATGGTCCCAACCACTTCAGGCTGAGGATGTAGCAACACATGTATCTCTCGGAATCTCAACTCTTTGAATTAGGGATATGAATAATAAACTTCTAGCACTGAAATAACATGTCCTATAATAATCCTCTGACTAATTATCTTGTTAATAAATATCTAAAGACCACATTTTTTCTCTGGGCTTCCAGCTTCCATGGAAACATCCTGATGGTGACATAATTTTTAAATCAGTAGGTTTATGCATAGTTTTGTACTACTAAATATGAAGCTTCTTACTAATTAGCAAACTCCGAAAGTCCACAGTAGTGTTTATTTTCTACTATACAGGAAATATGCAGGGGAAAAAAACAGAAAAGAGACTATTAAAATTTCCCTATGGGCATTTATTTCTATGAAATTAAGCACAAAGTAAGAAAACATAAACCCATTTTAGGGTGCATTTAGAAAGGGTTACAAAAGATGTGTCACTGTCACTGAAAGGGAGTGGAGTGCACATTTATTGTGCGGAACTCTCAGTCACAGCTAAATCCTCTGATGACATTTTGTTAGGTTGCTGCTGCCAAGATTTCCCATTTTGCCTTTGATTTTGTTAAATGCACTTTTCCAGAAGTTTCTTATTTAATAATGTTGTATGACTTCTTTATTGATGTTTCCACTCAAAAGCTGATGCACTTTCTCTGGCTTTAGAGGACAATGCACAGTATAATATTCAGATCTTCAAAAACTGCTCCAAGTGCTTTTTAATATCGATCTGACTTTCTGCACGAACTCATTGAGAAGGTGGAAAACGTATGTATCTCTGGGCAACTGTTTAACCTCCAGGCTCCAGAACATGAGAGAGAGCATGTCCCTCCTATGGGTACTTATGCTACATTTTTTTTTTTTTTTACAAAGTCATTCCTCAAACACTGATAAACAAATCTGCTTGTTTTTCAACCTCTCCTTGAATTGCTTAAGCTAAGGTGTTGGAGTCTTCCTGTGTGGCTAGCCATGGAAATCACCCATGTGTATCACAACATGAGTCTTCTCTTAGGGTTTCTGGCCACGCTAGGCTGCTGGGGATAGGCTAGAGCCCTATGTTTGGAGAAGTCAAGTACAGATATTTCAAAACGATGGCTCCCAAAGGTTTCAGATCACAATCAACACCAAAATTAAATTGTGAAATGGCACACTCTGATGGGCAAACTGCACAATTTGTAAGTACAAGAGACACCACACAGACAATTGTAACTTATGTTTGGGGGCAACTTCCTTCCATTATCATAGATATCAGTGATGTAGTCTGTTGCAGAAGAATTAGTTTAATACATGTGGAAAGGTCTGTCCTATCATTCTATCTTATTTACAATACCTGGGACACATACCTAACATAATACACCCCCCCACATACACTGTAATTATGCATTCCAATTTCCATCTCACATACTAGATCATGACCTCTCTGAGGGCAGAAAATGCTGTCTCAGTTCACGGTTATCTACTCGTACGCCCTTCTCAAGCAGACCCAGAAGCCACATGGAGAGGCAAGAACAGCTTTATAAATGGATGGAAGTTCCCAGCAGCCTCTGTATTCTATAAGTAAACTATGAATTACTTGGTTCAGGCCAGCAAGCAATCAAATGGGTCTCCCTACTTCTTCACCCCCTAGGACCCTAGGTCCACAGTACTAGTCTGATCAGACTTCCTCCCCCAGTTCAAGGTCAGAAATGATAGCTGGGAAGAATCATGCAGGCCTCTTATAGAGATAGACTGATGAGTGCACCATTCACAGGTACCAACAAGTTCACTTTTAGGAGACAAACTCTCCTCATCCCCCCCCACCTGTTATCATGTAGGCCATAACTCCAGACACACTGTCATCGGGCAGGGTAATAGCTACTTTTCCTAATGGAAAGAGTGAATGTGTGTGTGTAAGAAAGGAATAGAGGAAAAAAAGGAGCCAGAGATTAGAGAGGAAAGTAGCTTTCCAAGAAAGAAATAAGATTTTCATTTAACATTCCCATATACATTACAGCCAGCACAGTGCCTGGCAAATGATCAATACCCAATAAACATCAGTTGAATAATGAATTCATTCAATGCACTTTTTAATGTCTTTATCTCTAGCATTTACAGTTGTTTAATGTATCCCGTAAGAACCTAATGTTTTAAACCAAATCAAACCAATACAGAAGAATGTTCTAAACTACTGACATATGTAGGAATTAAACATTAAATTACAAATCAGATAGATGCCAAGGCAGGAGAACCTATATAAGACAATCCCATTTTGGAAACAGAGAGCAAAGCCACTACCTAAGGCCAAACTTTCTGTACAGCTATTCTTCCAAAGCACCTAGACCATAATATACACTCAAAAAAATCTTAGTTCATCCCTTCTCTACCTCTCCTTCTGTGTTTAAGACATTTAGAACCAGGTTATAGAAGTGGAAGCCAGACAACCTCTATTGACAGAATAAGAGCTAGTCAAAGGAATGTCTGAGCCTTTTTTCCTAACCTCAGATGATGATAAAATGGGGGAAGAAAGGAAACCTCTAACAAGGATGTCGAAATGAGCAAGTCTGCAGTAGCCATTTGGGCAGAAGACAAGTGAATAGCCCAGTTCTCACAGAGATGAAAAAAGAGTCCAGGCCATTATCCACTATGACTTGAAAAAGCAATTCAGTGACTGAACTTTGTGGTTCTGATAGCATTCAAAGAAAACTGGGAGTTGGAGTTAGAGGACTGATGGCTCGTTCTCTCTCAGGAATGTCTGTGCTTATGCTCAGAAATGTTGGTGGACAATGGCTTCCAGTTAAATGGTAGAGTACTTGGTAACCTCTTGAGAATAGAATAGACTCTGCTCCCTCCCTCATCCCCACTGGAAAAAGAGTCCTGTTACCAAATATTCAGGCTACATCCTTATTATCAAAACACTTCCTACTTTTTATTACACTGACTATGGGAGTCTGGAAATTAATCTATTTTTCTTTAAAACTGAGAAAGTATGGAAATGATCGACTGTCCATAGCTAACTTGAGCCACTAGTTATTACTCTAAAACATGCTTTCTCTATTTTTAACTTGAGTTCTCATTCACTTATTCAACATCTACAATATGCAATGTTCTGTGTCAGGTCCCAAAAATATAATGATTAACAAGAAGGAAATTTCTCCATCATCCTAGAACTTATGGACACTGTGTCTTACTATACATAGTAAACACTGCCTTTGATGGTTCTGAGTATATGTCAGTGCACAAGACAGACAAGTTCCCTTCTCTGATCAGAAGAAAAACAATAAATAAGTAAAATAAGATGCTCATATTATTATGACAGCTGGAAAATGTTATAAAATGATATGATAGAGCTAAGAAGAATGAAAAGTAAGATCACTGTTTGAAATTGGGTGGTCAGAGGAGGTCCCTCACTTGAGACTAGGGTGACTTAAGAAGCCAGCCATCCAGGGTTTTAAGAGGAGTCTGGCATTGACTATTTCACAAGAGCAAGGTATATGACCTAATAGGGTGTTCAATATCAGTCAGCCCCTTCATACTTGAAGAGGTCTGGGGAGGAACAGTGTCAGTATTGCCACAAGTTTGGTAGGCATGGAAGTTCTCAGTTCCACTTCACTACTGTTTAATCAGAATTTGCACTTAACCAGTTCCCTAGGCAATCCATATGCATATTAAGACTAAGCATTCCTGGCTAAGGTTGAAAGCCATGTCCACCAAGCTTGGTCTCTATCAGCCATTCCTTTATTTCATAGTTTATTTGACAAATTTGGGGACCAGAGCAGAAAAGAGAGTTGTTATTTTGTGGGGGCCCTCAAGACCTTCTAATTAAAGGGAACAATATGTGCAATAGGCCTGATGTGGGCTAAGTTGAACTGTGAATGAAATAGACAGAAAGATGGCCAACTTGTCTAGAGCCTGGTGAAGCAGGGAGATGTGATCCAAAAGGAAGACAGAGAGAGAAGGCTGACACAGAACTTGCAGAGTCAGGCTAAGCCATTTAAATTTTATTATTATTGAAATAGGTAGCCTATCTAATTTAACCTTTAAAGAGATCACTTAGGGTGCTATGTGCAGAATGGATTATGATTAGGCAAGAATAAAAACAGCCCAAACAGTTAAGGGTTTCCATTGGTTGGAGCATTGTCCCGATATGCCAAAGTTGTAGGTTCAATTCCTGGTCAGAGCACGTACAAGAATCAACCAATGAATGCATAACTAAGTAGAACAACAAAATGATTTCTCTGTCTCTCTCTCTCTACATTCCTCTCTATCTCTAAAAATCAATCAATATATATATATTTTTAAAGGCTATCCATGGGCGTGAACAAGTCAAGCTGCAGTGGTAGAATGAGAAGTGGTCATATTCTGGACAAGTTTTGGAGGAAGAGCTAATAGTACTTATTGGTAGATGGAAATGTGGAAGCGTAGTTAAGAAAAATGGGGTCCAAGCAGCCACGAGTGCCACTGTGAAGCTACCCTCAACCCCTACAGGTGACCTGTTGACTTAGCTTGATGATCAATTCAACCAGCTGGGCTGATCCCAAATACAAGATAAAAGAATTCATAAACAGCACAACCTTTCAGTTGATAGAGAACTCCAGACCACCCCCTTTTACTTCTATTCCTCACTGTTGAATTCTAACAGGCACTCCTTCCTTGAGAAATATCAGAGCAATAGATTTCATTGACTTGAAAAAGATAAATTTATATTAAATTAAAACAAATCAAACTCTAATTCAGGTGAATACTTCAGGCAAGTACAGCTAAAGCCAGGTTAGGGGGGGTTTTAATCCTGAATATTTAAGATAACTTATTCTCTTACAGTTGATGTTCAGCACTAAGAAATAGATCGCAAATTACTAGACTTCTCAACACTTGAGGAGATAGCTTTCACCTAACTACTAAAGCAAAACGAACTAAATATGACCCTGGAACTCAACCTTTGCACCTCTAGAAAGGCCATTTTTAATGAGTGCCCATTCAGTTCTAAGCTGAGCCCATCTTTTTTAACTCAATTTTTATTCAAAAAAGGAGTGCATGGGTAAAGCAGCCATGCAGAAGTCAGCAGTGATCAGCTTTACATGGAAGACACAGAGCTTCCCTCTCAGAAGAGTCGCTGTGCTGCCCTAAGGACTGATACCATCAATATTCTTCCTAGAAAACAGTTATGACAATTTATTATGATAGAGATTGATTCTGTCCTTTCAAAAGTTTTCCGCCTCTTGTGTTTTCCTGGGACTGATACAGACAGAGCTTCTAATCAGTCTTTCTTTCTTATTCCGTAAGCCCAAACCCAAACATCTCTCCTATTATATAACAGTTGGTCTATTTTTATGTGCATTTTGTACCTAAATTCAGTAGAGGGCTGACAAAGTTCAAGGTAACATTCCAGGCAGTTTCTTTTAAATAGAATTCTATTTTCAGGTTTCAGGATGTGGAACAGTTGGTTTTAAATTTTTAACTTTGATACCAGTGTGTTCTTTAATGTGCTTCTGAGGATGCCTCCTGGCCGCTAAAGAAGGCTGGCTCCACTCATTTCAGCAATGTGATAAAGTGATTAAGAATTTTATTCCCAAGGAGACTAATTCCTTTATCTCGTCCTAAAGCCAGTATTTTGGCAAATGAGAGCTGCTACTCACATAACATGTTGAAGTTGTACGGATTGACGGCAGCAAATCCATTATGCCTTCTCCAAGCAGATGCCTGTTGAATCAGGCATTAGAATCATCTTCATATTTGAAGACACTAGGATGGTGTTGTTGATGAGAACATATGCTCTAGTCTCAAGACTGCCTGGGTTCCTATTCCACCCTGACTGCTAGGGAAGTTTGGGCAACTTACTTATTTTCTCTAGGTCTCAGTTTCCCCGTTTACTTTATAGCAGTGCTTCTCAATTTATTCACCTAGGATACTGCTTAATGTAAGAGCTGCATTGAGCTATAATTTACAAATCATAGAAATCACTCATTAAAGTGTACATTTCAACAGTGTTTAATCTATTCAGAGTTATACAGTCAGTACCACAATCTATTTTAGACCATTTTTGTCACCATCTGGGGAGCTTTTAAGAAACCAAAGCCCAAAATATGGCCCAGATCAATTAAATCACAGTCTCTAGGGCTGGACACAGGCATCAGTAGATTGTGAAGCTCCCTGGTGTTCCAATGTGCAGATGAGTTTTGGAAGCAAGATTTCATGGGGTCATTGTAAGGATTACATGGAAAATAAACACAAAGAAATGGGAGCTTCTTAGCACACATGCTGACTTATAATGAGCACCAAAGAGGTGGTAGGAAGAAAATAATGGTAGGGGCTATTTAAAGAGTTACACTAGAACTAGTACAATCTGGACTAAAATAGTGAATTCTTATTTGTAATACATTTGACAGTACTACATTTCCATGCACAGAATATTCTGAGTATATCTAACTTGGGAACAGGAACTTTGGGAGTTGGACAGAGACCATGAAAGGACTGGAGTCTACAACTTATCTATCATACTCCACATAATTCCCAGGCTTCCTGGCCCTCTGTTTAGCCTCCCAGAAGCCATAAAGTGTTACCCCTTTGTGAAAACTTTTCCCACTAAATTTATTCTGTTGTGACTTTGCACTGAGCTCAGTACATAATACAGCACTTTCCACTCTGTGACATGTTCATTTAGAAGCTGGTCTCCCTCACCAGAGGTGAGCTCCTTATGGGAAGCAATAATACCAGATACATTTTTTTTTTAATCTTGATAGCACAGCACATGTTTTAACACCAAGTATACAAATGTTTGTAGGATTGAGCCACAGTGAATTCATACAAAATATTGACAATCCTGCAATGACGAAGAGAGTGCACTTGTTCCAAACTTCCCAGAACACTTAGTGGCCGTTTTAGCTCAAAAAAGACTGGCAAGCAAGCCCTGCAATTTTGCTCTATTAGGCACACATCCTGAGGAGCAGCGCTTTGGGTACTTAACTCCGGTGAACAAATGGCACAACCACACACTGTTATTAAGAACACTGAATAATGCATTACCAACATGGAGATCAAGAAAAAAAATGTCATCAACAGGGAAAAGATTAATTATTATCAATTAATTTTCTTTTACAGGAATAGATTGTGCAGAAGTCTTTCAGCTTCTGCAGAGAATTAGAGAAAATTTTATGGTACACAGGAATTTGCATATACACTGGGAGAAAAAAATAAAAAACCCTGGTTCCCAAATCAGTTACCTAGGGTAATGTTCAAGATGAAGAACAAAAGATATGCATTTGTGCAAGTGTAGAGTGATGGGGGGTGGGAATGAAAGGCAGGCAGGCTTTAGGGAATAGAGAAAGCTTAGGAATTCAAAAGAAAGAAAATTAGCCCTGGCTGATGTGGCTCAGTGGATTGAGCATCAGCCTGCAAACTAGAGGGTCACCAGTTTGATTCCCGGTCAGGGCACATGCCTGGAGTGCTGGCCAGGTCCCCAGTTGGCGGCATGAGAGAGGCAACCACACATTGATGTTTTTTTCCCTCGCTCTTTCTCCCTTCCTCTCTCTCTAAAAATAAACGAAATCTTTAAAAAGATAAATAAAATTATAATTACAATACAGTTTACACAGTTACACAATAAGCAATAGTGTTCTTTGAAAACCAAAATGCAAAAAAGATTTGAAAGCAAGTTAATGGAAAGCTATCTGGTGAAGTCCATCAGAGCAAGGATTCCTTTTTATTATCATCTTCCTTCAAGTACAAGATAATGATGTTTAATGTGTAGCATGGGACTAGAATACAAGAGTTTTACGATAGAGTAAACTTGGGCAAATCATTTCTTTGGTCTTAATTTCTAAACTGAAGGCTTGGAATTGAGATAGTGTTTCTCCAAGTTTGTTCTGGAAGATTTAACAGGTATTGCTTGAAAATGTTCTATGTTCAAACAGATTTGAAGAAATGTTGGATAATCCAACTTCCTTTCAGAGCTTGGCAGAAGGTTAACTTTTTCAATGTTGATTCCAAGAGGGGAATAATCTGCAACATTTCCCCAACCACAGAATTCTTTGCGATGGACCTTCCTAATTGACTAGTGTTCACTGAACTCACCTTAGAAAATTCTGCATTATAAAGCTCTCACAGTTCCCTTTCTGGATTTAAGAGTGCATAAATTCCAAATTGTTGTCACTTGAAACTGACACCACAAAATAACCCATGAATAGCCAAGTGACTAAGGTAATAATTGATTAGTATGTAGGCAGAAATTAGATGCAAAATCTCTAACTGCTAAGCAGTACAAAGAAGCAGTTACTGGTCTTCCTCTCTGCACATACATGTAGACTTCCTTGCTTTTATTTTAATTATCCCAAGCTGAGCATCAGTGGGCAAGATTCACTCTGTAATTTAAAATTACTATTTATACTATTGATTGGATATGCCTGTTACAGAAACAGGGGAGTCCAAAAACAAACCCCAGAGTTTGCGTCTAGGAGATAGGGAAAAGGAAGCAGCTTTCAGGATGCCTTCGCATGCCTGGGGCTAGTGGCTGGAAACTTTGTTGCACAAAGATTCGCTTTAAAATTTCCAAGGCCCAGGAAGACGGGAGCGGTCTCGGACTGTGGGATGGTACTGAAAGAGCGGACAGAGACTGCGTAGGGTTCTGTGAATGGTCAGAACTGGTGGCTACACCCACTGTGTCAGAGGACGCAGTAGGGGATTTAAATGCAGCTGCAGACATTTTAGCAGGGGTCTCCAGGCTGCTGTAAGGCAGGCCTCCAGGCTGCTTTAAGAAGGGCTCTCGCCATGCGGTTTTGAGAAGGAGAGGAGATCCACGCAGTTTGCAGGAAGAAGGCAGTTTACAAGGAGGCTGAGAATCCAGGCGGTTCTGCATTAAGACCAGGAGGGCACCACAACACAGGAAGACCTCCCCAATCAGAATTGAATAATTGGCAGCTACCGGTGAAGCTGAAATGTGTCTAGGAAGTAGGGAAACAGTATCTCTAACTTCTCTAAAACTAGCCTGGTTTGGTAGGGGGAGGCAGAACTATGTGTTTGTGGGTGTTTTAAAGAACATAAGACCTAGCGACAGAAATCCGCAAATAATCTAAATATATATATCTGTTAAATAAACAGTTCTTTTTCTTTTCACTAAACTCTGGTATTGAGAGTTAAAATTCTGGCAGCGGGCAATCGGGCCCCTAACTAAACAGCTCGTGGGTTCTGTTTCAATCGGAGCAGCCCAGGGCTTCTGTTACATGCCTTTCACATTCTGGCCTCTAGGCATGTTTAAAAATAACATAGGGGAGAAAACCAGATTGTTGGTAATAAAATGGCTTAAAAGTCCAAAGCCAGCATTTCCAAAAAACCATCCCTCTGGCCCCCTGGTATCTAACCATGAAGCCCATCAGGCTTCCCTGTGTTACCTATGCCTTGCGGTTTCTTTTCCTACCCTCTTCTCAACTCCTAGCACCTGACTCCTAGAATACACAAAACAAAAAATATATGGTCCACTGACAGAAAGGATAGAAGCCTTTAAGTGGGAAAGAGTTGGGTTTACCACATGATTTCCTTTGACCTGGTGCAAGAAGGGCCTATACTGGCTAGGAAAAGGCAAGAAGAAAAGAGGCCAAAAGTGCAGTCATCTGGGATCAGTTGGTCAACAAGTAAGGGGCTTATTTAACCACCACCAGCAATTTTCTGGACAGGTAGCATTTTATTTCATCATCCAGGCCTACCTACCAGGTAGCTGCTATTATTCCCATTTTTGGCTGATATAAGTGAGACCCAAAGAAGCAAAATTAATTGCCCAAGTCCCAAAGCTACTAAGTGGCAGGCCAGGACCTGCACTCAGGCCAGTCCCAGGCCAACATGCAAGTTCTTCCCCAGAACTGCCTGGATTTGTGCCACAAAATGTGGACTTAGGAAGGTGAAGTTGCTCATCCAGTTGCACAGAGCTCATGAATGGTGAGGCCTGGATGAACCCAAATCATGAGGCTACCAGGCGCACTACCTGGGATTATGACCCTTTCCCTACAAAAATGACCATCCCCTTTTGGACTTGAATTTCTGCAGAAACTTACACATTTGCTTATGAATGTCCCAGCTAACCCCAGCCCCATCTCCTGCACCTTTTCTCCCCACCTCAGATCTCCAGATTAAATATTCCCAATGAGGAAACCAGGAGGCCTGAAAAATCTTCCTGAGAGACTTGTGCCCCCTCTGAAGCCTCCTGCAAGGACTTTGTTCCCCAGGAATCTGCACCTGCCCTTACCAAGCCCAGGACTGACCTGCAGGATCCAGAGTAGCTCTTGGGAGCGACAGAGGACACAATACACGCTCAGCTCTCTGCACTGCCTTCCCAGAGGGGAGGGAAGGAAGGACTGCTGCCCGCACTTACAGGCTGGAGGGGGAGAGCGGTCTGACAACACTATCATCTGGACTTTGACCTTGCTTTCTCCAGAGAGAAAGCTGAAGATGATTCCACTGATAACAATTCATTGTGTGTTCATTTATGTTTTGCATACTTTTCAATATTGTATTTTACTTCCCAATTAAAAATGATTCCAGTAGCTCTTCAAGACTTCCAAGATCTCTCCTCTCCTCCTGCCTTCTGCTTCCTCACGTTCTGCCTTTCCTTGCAAAGCAACAGAGAAGCGACTTCCATGAAGCCACATAAGTCTGCAATTTCGCTCACAAATTGGCAGCTGCATTGTCACATCTCCTTCTCTGTCTGCTCTTTTAACCTCAGATTTTTTAAAAACCATAACTCTCCCTACTGACTTTGAGCATAGGTCAGCATAACACAAACCAGTGCCACATTGGTTTAAAACAGCCCACCTGCGCATCATTAGGAACTGGGGCATGGTTGAGGCAGGCACTAAGATCTTAACAAAGCAGTTGGCCACAGCTGGGCAGGATCATCGTGGAGTATCTGTGAGTTCTACAATCTCCCCTCCTACAATCACAGCCCAGGGACAGAAGCAACTTCAGGGCTGCGAAGACTCCATCCTTGGACAATAATCCCTACCCATGACTACACCATGGTCCAATTGATCACTTCAGATCAAATGGCTCACTGAAGTGTGTGCCCCTGGACACACTGTGGTCCTGAATTAAAAGCAAAGCTCCATCAGTTGACCCTTATGCATAGAGCACCTTTAACCACCTCCTTTCATTCTTTCCATCTCCAGGGTTAGAAAACTCAGGACAGACCTTCCCAGCACTCCCTGGCCTCCCTTTGTCTTCCCTAGAGGATGAGTTGTTGCTCCCCTGGGATATATAATGACCCCCTTCACACTCTGTCCTCCTTTCTAAAGTGCTTGTCTCCCCAGGTGACTGTGGGCTTCCTGGGGTGGGAACATTGCTTCTTTCATCTTGATAGCCCCAAGAACAGAGATGACAGACAAAGGTGTTCGAAGAAGTAAGGTGTGAATAAATGAATATAAAAATCTTAGTCTCTAAAAAATGTACCTTCTAGCAGGTAAGACAAGACAAAAAATACATGAGACAAGGCAGTAAGTGGTAAATATTTGAATAAGTCAGTAAGGAGGAAGGGACCTCTAGACTTGGCTAAGGAGAGATGGCAAGCTAGTTAGGAGCATAGGAGCAATGAGATGTCCCGAGCTGCAGAAACACAAACGAGAAGGTTGTCTTTTGGGGAAAGTGATGTCTAGGCCCAGGGTCTGCTCAGAAAGATAAGCTGAGATCCAGCTGCCAGAAGACTTTCAATACCAAGTAAAAAATTACCTTTTTTTTTTTTTTTTTTTTTGCCCAGACATTAGAGAGGAGTGCCCTAGAAACACTAATGTGGTCATGATGCCCAGGAGGACGGGGTCGACAGAAGTGGTGGCAGAGAGATTCATCAGATGTAGAAACCAGCTTGCACAGCAACAGAGGAAACCCTTACCAGTCACTTATTTTAGTAAAAGGAGATTTTCATTTGAAAGCAAAAAAAAGTCAAAAAGACCACAGCACACACACAAAAAGAATTAACATTAACAGGTAACAGCTGACATCAGAGACAGAATTCATGGGTTGGATGGGAACTTAACAAATATAAATTCTAATTCTAATTCTCAGAGATATTCAAACATTCTTTACCTATAAGTTAAGAACAGGTTGTCCTTCAGGAAACAGAATTCATTCCTGAGGGTTCCTGCGAAGGGTCTTAAATATAGGCGTGAGCAGTGTTTTAAAAAACATGATGGGATGATGGGCCAACAGAGACAAGCAACAGAGGGGAGGCATTGCCACCCCTAGTGCTGAAGGGACAAGGGAGAAACTGTGTCACCCAAGGCCACCAGCGCTACACCACAGAGACCAGCTGCCTGGGGGACCTGCCATAACAGAAAGACACAACTCTGAGCAGAGAAGAGGCTGCAAGGCAAGGGGATGCTCACCCTCCAAACTTCTGCTGCTGCCTCCCACAGGGCAAACCAGAGGAAGGGCCAGGGATGCAGGACAGGGAAATGTGGAAAATGGACCTCGGAGAAACAAAGATGAACCAGCACAAGGTACCACGTGAAAAGAAAATTCCAAGTGTAAGAGGCAAGAGAGTCATTAGATATTAAGAACATGACAGGCAAAACTAACACACACACATAGGCATGGAGTGGAAGGCAAGGTACAGGAAAGTTCATTGGGCAAAAGATAAGGAGATGGAAAACATGAGAGAAAAGTCAGAAAGCAGGGGAGAGGGGTCCCGGAGAAAGCTCTGTGGTTACTAAATGCCAAAGATATGGTGTCTGGAAATGCTCTGGGGAGAAACACAAGCAGAGCAAAAGAAATGAAACTGGATAATTATTTAGGATTCAATAACATGTAATGATAAAACATTCTCTTCACCCCTGAGTCCTTGGAGGATAAAGAAATCTGGGACAATCTGTTCCCTTAACACATCAGAAAAGCAGCTTTTTGTTTTGAAAGGTCTGTGGTGAAACACAATTCCATGATGTTAATCAATTTATTTCAATTGAGAGTGAAACATAAATGAAAGGTCCCCATTTCGGAAAAGGCCATGAAAATGTGAAGACGTTATTATTTCCAAGCTGAGAGAAGAGGCGAGATTCTCTGCCTGGCACATTTCAGAAAGGTTCAACCAGCCAGGGCAGGGGAATAGATTTAAAATAGAAAAGTAATAGGAAAAGGGCTTTCCACATAACAGGGATCGTGACTGATGAAAAACCATCTCTCTGGAGCCAACCCGGTTAATATCCATTTTCCCAGGCAGTTTGGAAACTTTGAAAACCTACATAGTTCTCATTCCCTACAGCTTCGGCATCTAATTACATATTTGTAATCATACGTAAATTTACATGTGTGTATACATATTGGTCTCATCCAGTGTTATAAATCACTGCATATTCAACCATACATAACCATCTTAAAATAAGACCTAAGTATGAAAAAACATCTGTCTGTTGATTTTCAAAGATAAAAAGGATAATATTGGCCCAAAATTATAATCCCTAACTCACTTATTCATTCATCTATCCAACATTTATTATTGGGCTTTTTTTTTTTTTTTTTTTTTTTTTTTTACCAGATCACAAGCCCAGATCTTGGTTCTGACCTTCTCAAATGAGCACTGAGCCAGCTCAGGGAGCAAGCTCTCTCTCCTATGCCGAATTTTAGAGCTGTGTTTCACCCTCAATTTGAAAAATCAAATGCAAAGGCTTCCCAAATGCCTAGAAGCTACCCAAATTCCCTTCCCCTTCATTTATCCTCCTACAGTTAGGCTCTTCACACTCACTTGCGTGTCAAAATTAAAGAGGGGCAATTTAATGCCTTAGGACTGCACCATAAATATCTAAGCTACAGGTACTCAGATGGAAGCTGTAGTAGTATTTAATAAAAATACACTAAATAAGGCAGGTGACAATAAAACTCTTAGTGAAAATGTAGTCAATGGTGCATTTAATCTGATGGCACAGTCTACTTCCAAATAATCCCAAAATAGTATTTTGTAAGAAAAAAAGATGTGAGTCCCCCTCTCTCATGCTGTTCTTCAGAAATGGATCTGCACACTTAGAAGACATCAATGATAGGAGGCTTTTTTGCACATTTAAATTGGGTAAAAAACTTTATTTTTTATTTTAATTCAATACATATAATTGTCCAACTACCCCAGGACATTTATAAAAACAAGGTACTTTGTTTTAATGAGGTTAGCTTTAGAGTGACATTTGAATCATTAGATGCCTCATTAGCTGCTATGAAAACAGACTTCAATCTCCTGCTTTCCCTTTTCTAATATTAGCGCCAACAATAATCCCATTGCTTCAGTAATTCCAGGTGACTCCAATTTTGTAGCGAGCTCTTCAAAAGGCCTAAAGGACCACTTTAAGGTCCTAAAGGCTTGAGACTAAGTGTGTTTAAATCACTTTGTATGGTTCCAGCCCAGCACCATGCACTAAGGGGAGGAAGACAATGAAAAAAGACCAACATATCTTCTAAACTCTGTTTCTGAACACAGAAACAGACATTTAAACACACAGAAAGGCATAGAGAACTACAACTTTTTTAAGTGCCTCATTGATAAATATTTACATTCTCTGCCTTTTGTTATGCAGCCTATAGCTTAAAATGGTGGGGGGGGGGGTATCTTATTCTTATAAATTACCTGCATAATTTCATTTGCTGGAAATTAGTAAATTTCATTTCTATCTTATGTAGAACATATTCTTTTCATGAGGCACATATTTTAAGAATAATCTAAAAGAAAACAGTTGATAATTTTATATAAAATAAAGCAGTTGACTCCAAAGAGAAAATGTCTTATTGATCCTTATATTAATATCCTAAAATAAATGAAAAACTTAATGAGGGGCATCCTACTTCATTGCCACTGATGATAGTCACAAGAAATTTACGTAAATGTGCCTATATTTATTTGTACAAGCACATTTCTAAATTTCTTTTTTGATTACGGGGGAGAACTAATTCCTAGAAAACATTTCCTAGGTGTCTTTTATCTTATACCATATATCTTTGGTATAAAATTAACTTCAGGCAAATAAATAAAATATTCAAAAAAGGAAAGTGGTTTTATGATCTGACTTTTAATGTTATTTCAAGAGACACCACCATAGGTCCTTGGTCTGGTTTCCATGCAGCTGCACTATTAATCCCTTACCAATCTCTGTGGCATAAGATCATTAATTGTACATGAAAAACTCCCAAATCATAAAAATGATGTGTATATTGACTAAGTTAAAGCACTGGAAGAGGAATTATTGTTTCTTGAAATTTTTGAAACAAATAGTCATAGTTTGGTTAAAGTAAAACAATACACATATATAAATATACAGAGATACACACACATTACATACATATGTAACTATATATCATACACATATACATATCGTCGTCGGCAGTCGTCCGTCTCGAGAGACGATGGTGTAGCTTCTTAAGAGTCTATCTGCACTGCCGAGAATGGCTGTGCAGTCCGACTCGGGAGTGACACGGTATCTGTCTCCTCCCGTGTTGAATCGACATCTTGCGATGACGCTGGAGTGTCCTCTCCAGTGAAGCTGAAGCTACAGAGCCTGGGCAGGGTGATATGGAGGGTCTGCTGTTGCCCATGCAGCAGACCCCCCCCCTCTCTTCGCAGCTGAAGGGTCCAAGGGAAAGACGGAGTCAATACAGCTTGGCTTCAGGTGCGCCGCAGGAGTTGCCGGTGTTGACTACAACGTCGAAACGCCTTAGGGACTCCGGCTCCGGATTTTCTGTCGGGGTTCACTCCCTTAGCCTTTCCCCTGAAGAGGTATGCCGCAAGGCAGCGGAGGTTTTTTGGAGTCAGAGTTTTCCTTCTCTGATGTGCCCTGACTGGAGGATCGAACCAGCGACACTTAGCTCGCAGGCCGACGCTCAATCCACTGAGCCAAACCAGCCAGGACATATACATATACATATATGTAAATACAGAGGGTTTTTTTAATTGATAGACTCTGTCTTATATTACCTAAACTATTATTACAGCTTAGGATAAACTTGAAATGGGAAATTTTGGGACGCCTTGTTTCATTTTGAGAAGGGAATTTTGGCATGTCCTCCGAGTAGAGAAACAGGCCTCTCCCTGTCAGCCAGATACTTCAGAGAAACATTAACATCTCGAGATTCCTAGCAAATTAACAGCCCAGGGTAACAAAATGCAAGGAACTCTGGCCAGGCACTTACTCAATTGGATCTGGCCACTTCTCCAAGTATTCCCACCACACTAAATGGAGCATGAGTCATTTGAGTAATGAGTCAGAAAGTGTTTAGCAGCCTCAATGAAACAGCAGACGTGATGCTTAAGATAAATTTCAGAGGTATTAGGATGGTGTTTTCATTTCTGCTCTAGGAAAACTGTATCTCTTATTGACTGAAGATGAACAAAATTTTTCCCTCCTTCCTAAGAGACAGAAGCTGAATTTTATGCTATCTCAAGGTTCATTCCAGCCCTAAGGTGTACAATTTCAAGCAAAAATAATTGCAGTGTATAAATGTCCTCAATTTGTGCCTTTTTCAAAATTAGTTTGTGAAATGCCATCTAATGGATTCAATGGTCATGTTGATGACAACTTCACAAAAAAAAAAAAAAAAAAAAAACTTTAAAAATGAAATTTGGAATTCAGTGGAATTAACTGATCATCATAAAATTGTTTTTCAATCACAAAGCCTATATTTCCATGTTAGGAATTGCCATTAGAATTTGGGTTTTAATCACAGTATCATTAGCTGATTGTAACCTATTTGTTTTCAACTTCCATTTTCCTATTGAATCCTCTTTTATCTTTCTGATTAATATTAATTTTCTTTTTTTTTTTTTTTACCTCCTAGTTGTAGAACAAAGCCATCTATACAATAGTTCAATGTTGCCAAATGACATCATGGAGGCAGAGTAAACAAAAAGTATAGCTAATCCTCAAGTGACATCAATTCATTCATTGTCTCATTATAATGTTAATGAGAAAAACTGACTTCTGGCTGGGGCCACTGTCCAAAGGGAGTCTGCATATTCTCCCCACGTTTGTGGGAGTTTTCGCTGGGTCCTCGGTTTCCTCCCGCATCACAAAGGCATGCACTTGAGGTGAACAGGCCTGCCTACATCGTCCCAGTGTGAGTGCGTGTGGTGATGGGTGGGGCGAAGTGGCACCTGCAACTGCGACGGAAGGGCATCCTCTGCAGTGGGTGCTGCCTTGTGCCCTAAGCTGCTGCGAAAGGCTCCGGCCGCCCTCAACAGTGAACTGGAATGAGTGGATTGGAAAGTAATTACCTTGTTTTTATTCATTTTTCTTAAGTGTATGCATAGCTCACATTTAATTTCAATGTTTAATATTAAAAATGCTTTGGTCTTTTTTTGTAAGTTCAGTGACCAGAAATATGCTGCAGGATCTTAACTCCTGTTTGTATCATTTAGCCTATCGTAAAACTGGTTTCATTATACATTGGTTCACTTAAAGGAACAGTTTCCAAGAACCTATTGATGATGGTAAGTGAAGACTTAGTATATTAGTATTACTGCTTTCAGGTACAACAGCCTGAGTTCGAGTATTATTCTGGCAATTCACTGCCGTTTTAGCTCAGGGAAGTCGCCAAGTCCATGACATAAATTTCTTCTGCATAGGTTTCACCTGGCATGACAATTCCCGTTACCTAGTTGAGGCTGTCTGGAGAGGTTAGGCAGGATGCCGGTGGGTTGGACTGCCGGCCGCGCTCATGAGTGATGCCTGCCGAGAGTGTACTGTCAGGGAGGGCTGACAATTCTGTTTGCCGTTCACTGACTCAGATGTGCACACGAGTTCCTGAAAATCATTTAAATGCGGATTCTGATTCAGTAAGTCTGGGGTGGTGGATGAAATGACACATTTCTAACAGCATCCCTGGTGCTGCTGCTGGTGGTGGTGGTTCAGGGACCACAGAGAAGTGAGGTAAGGTTCCTTGTAGCTCAAACTGAATATATACGCTATCTCTTCCCCGCTCTCTCCCCTCCCTTCTCTTCTCTCTCTCTCCCCTCTCCTCTCTCTCTCTCTCTCTCCCCTCTCCTCTCTCTCTCTCTCTCTCTCTCACACACACTCACACACACACACACACACTTTTTTCCTATTTTATGTATTTGAAACAGTGCTTATCATATTCCTGGAAAAGTAATAACCACATTAAACATATGATTTTACTTATTCTCAACATCCCCCACCCCAAAACGTACCTAGGAGTTTCCAGGTAAGGAAATGAAGATTTAAAGAGGGTGAATAAACTGCCTCATAGCTGATAGGTAGCCTAGATGAGATTTAAACCCAGGTACCCAGGTAGACTAACACCAAGCACCCTTGTTTTGACCTTTGTTATATGCTGTCTCATTAACATAACAACATTGATATGCTCACTAAGTGCCAGCCACTAGGTTATTTTATACATAGCACCTCTTCTTGTTTTGTTTTGTTTTTTTAAACCCTAGGAGGTGGGTAAAATCATTATTTTTATTTTACGGATAACAAAGTAAAGTAACCTTCTTTCAATGGCCTCAAACTCAGTAAAACTATAGCAATTCTTATTGAAGTAAGATTAAATTAATAAATATCTATAATGAACTAAACACAGAAACAGAATGTTAATGAGAAGAAAATTTAGTAGCATATAGATTCACAGGCTACAAAAATGCCTAAGACCATCACTGAATATATAGAAAATATTATCTTATAAATTCATGATATGTAAAAGCATTTTGACAGGTGAGCCCAAATGCCTCTGAGAGTTTAGCCATGAGGTTATCAAAGCCCTAATGATTATTGGTCCCAAGCAGAATGCATCAGTGGGATTTACAGTTGGAGAAGTATCAAAGATTTATTTCTTATCACCCTCTTTTATTACCTAAAAGATCTTTCCTTATTAACAAGCTAATGAAATAAGATTGTATCACTAAATTTCCCTGGAGATGAGCCTCCGATACAAACAGTGGACAACAGCTGGCTGCACTCATGCATGCTCAGGAAAAGCAAACACCACAGGAACATGATGGCAGGATTTTTGCCTTACTTTAAGAATGTAAAGATTTGAAGCAGTAATTATCAACCTTGGCTGCAGGCTGCACTTTGGAATCAACTGTGGAGTGGACTTGAAAAAAAAATACTGATGCCTACATCCCGCCTCCAGAGACTTTGATTTAATTGGACTGAGGTGCAACCTGGGCATCAGGAAAAATTAAGGCTCCTTAGTTTTCTACTGTGCAACCTCAACTGATAATGACTTGATTAAAGCAATGTCTGTACCTCAAGGATGTGTGTGTAGGGGAAGGTACAAATAGTTGTCAAAGGAGTAAATGTCTAACTCGCGAATACCATCATCAGAGTAGACTGTGGAAGAGGTACTGGGAGAAAGGGAGAGTCTCTCTCCCCTGAAGGTCTGCTTACATTTCATAAGCATATATACTGTGACAGAAAATAATTTTTATAAAACATTTGTGTGGCCTTCATAACCAAAATAATTTTCTCCCCTTACCAGAATTCATTCTATTGCAGGGAAGTCTCCTCCTGGGAAAAAAAAATAAATGGGGATATTTAACCTCTTCACCAGCCCAAAGTTTTAAATATTGGCTAAGACTGTAACACTAGCATGAGTTTCATTTCAAGACAATTTATGGGAGATAGAGTATGTGGGGGTGAGAAGAATTTGTATTATATGTAAAGACACAGTCAAGTTAAACATTTATTTCTGTCAGTTAAAATATAAAAAATAAAAGCTAAACCTAAAAGATAAATATACACATGTATAGAACGCCCCTAGTTGTAGAAACGTAATAATAACAATGAACAAAAAGTAACATTTAGTATATGCAGTATACACATAGTAAATGTGTCAGATGCTGTGCTAACTGATTGAAATATTTTACCTGGTTATCAGAATAATTCTACATTTTATGGATGAGAAAACTGAAGAGGAGAAATGTTGAAGAAACTTGTTCAAGACCATACATCAAATAAGTGGCTGAGCTAGGACTTGGCCTCTGAATCAGGAGACCATCTAAATCAGGACACATCAACCCAAGAAAGCACGAGAAGACATCTTTCTTCATATTAGGTTATAAAAGAAACTAAAAGGAAGTGATTTGGGCTACGTGAGAAATTCCTTATTCTGCTTACTGTTTTTCATATTTTAAGAATTTTCTTTTTGTATTGAATTTATTGGGTGACATTAATTAATAAAGTGATGTAGGTTTCAGGTGTACAATTCTATGATACATCATCTGTACACTGTACTGTGTGTTCATCACCCCAAGTCAAGTCTCCTTCTGTCACCATTTATCCCCCTTTACCCTCTTCTGCCTCCCCTATCCCTCTTTCCCTCTGGTAATCACCACACTGCTTCTGTGTCTATGAGGGGGTTTGTTTGGTTTGTTTAATCCCTTCATCTTTCTCACCCATCCCTGCAAATCCCCTCCTCTCTGACAATTATCAGTCTGTTCTCTATCTATGAGTCTGTTTCTATTTTCTTTGTTAGTTTATTTTGTTCATTAGATTATACATATAAGTGAAATCATATCGTATTTGTCTTTCTCTTACTGGCTTATTTCACTTAGCATAGTGCTCTCCAAATCCACCCATGCTGTCGCAAAGGATAAGATTTCCTTCTTTTTCACAATTGAGTAGTATTCCATTGTGTAAATGTACCACAGCTTTTTTATCTACTCATCTATTGGTGGGAATTTAGGCTCCTCCAAATATTGGCTATTATAACTAATGCTGCAATGAACATGAACCTCTATGTTTGTATTTTAAGAATTTTCACAAGCTGTTTCTGGTCTCTCCATTTCCTTATGCAAATCCTTTCAATTAGGCTTTCCTATTGCTTCATGTTACTGCATTACTGTAGAGAACCTCGAATATGAGACTTGACTGCCTAGATCACGGGTTGGCTAACATTTTTTGTAAAGGGCCAAGCAGTAAACATTTTAGTTTCTTCAGGCCCCATAGAGCCTACTAAGACTCTCAACTCTACTGGTGTAGCCAGAGATGATATGATGATATAGATAATAGACAATAAGAACAAACGCGCACAGCTGTGTGCCCATAGAACTTGATTTATGATCACTGAAACTATCATTTTCACGTGTCGCAAATTATTCTTCTTCTGATTTTTTCAAACATTCAAAAATGTAAAAACCACCCTTAGTTCACGAGCCACATAAAAACAGTAAGTGGGCTGAATTCTGTTGATGGGGGATTGTTTGCCAGCCCCTCTCCTGGATAATAGCATGTCCTGTGTTAAAAACACTTGCCATATTGCAAAGTTTTTGTCATATTTAAAGATCTCATCTGGCAATGGCTCAATGAGCAAAAGTAGCCCCACGTACCAGTATGTCAGAATCACTTGCCTTCCCCAAAACCACTTTTGAATAATATAAACAAATTTTCTCTATACTGAAAGTATCCCAGTTAAATCACCAGCTCAGTAGGAATCATTAGCAACAACAAATAATATCAGTATCAACTTTTAAACAGATCATCGCACACAATTACAATGCATTCTGTCTCATGAACACTTCTTGAGAAAAGATTATAAATCTAGGCTCTAAAAGGAATTTAAAGATCACAAAGCCCAGTCATTTTCAAAAGTCAATCTCCAGGGCTTGCAAGGGCCCGACAGGTGTCTGCAAAAACAGCCTCACAAAATGACCGAGGGTTAAGAATTCTAGGCAGGGTGTGCTCACTGGCTCAAAGAACTGCTTGTTAAATTTTCCAGATTTTGTGAGGCCATCGATGTCAGGATGATAACCTGAAACTGGCTGTGGTAGGAGCATTTAAACAACAGAAATTCCCCAATCTGCCAATGTTGCATATCAAGATATTCTTTTTCCTCTGAGAGCCAGTTGTTAAACATTTATCAGCACATCACTGCCCATTACCTGCTCAAATAAGCTCCTTGTACGTCTGTTTTACACACACACACAACGGTACAGAATCAATCACGGCATACTTTAGTCACTGCTCCCTCTGAAATGTACTTTTACTTTATGCTAAATATGATCAACTGGAGATTAAAGAATTTAAACATTTTGCCTAGAACCAAAAATTTATTAGAACCTACTATTTCCTCTAATTATATGTGTTTCATCTAACATGGAAAAAGAGAAAGAAATTAACAAGGACTGCGTTCCACTGCACGACTGTGATCCCAAATGTACATTTCCAGTTCTGTGGAATGCTGGCTAATTACCCACAAAGCTCCAGCCCATTTCCTTTGCCTTTATTTTTACTACAGCTGAATGAAGATCCTTGCAATGTAACACCTAGCAATGCCCTAGTTCTCCTGGACTGTATGTGTTTGCTTTTAGGAAAGAGACTATCTTATGATTCCTAGTACCTAGTTTCATTCCACTGACATAAATGAGCTCATAAACCGAATCTACACAAATTGTTTTGATTTTTTTTTTCTGTATTTGCTGCCTTTGTCTTAGTTTTGCATCACTTCAGGTACCAACAAAACCATTTTAGTAAAACCCTTTCACTCTAACTTTGCCAAGTTTAGAAAAAGAAAAATTATAGCTTCTAGTTAAGCAGGAAAATTTAAAGAGGGATAATATTCCTAGTTGTCATTAAATATGATAGCAGTTCATATGAGAATTGACTGAAGCTAAGTGTCTAGACCTAATTCTGAAACAAATTTCTCTCTAAGCTGTAGAAAAGAATGCCCAGGACTCAAATGTTCCTGAAACTTTGCAACAATTCAATGTTTTTATTTACTTAATGAATTATAAACATTTACCTATATCATTAGAATTTTATTGCAAACTTCAATTTGATGATGAAATGACATTCCATTTTGGGGTGGTGTCGTATTTACCTGATCATTCTCCTAATACCAGACAGTTAATTTCTTTTCGGCGCATATTCACATACCCCTGTGTATAAAAATACCTGTAGGATTTTACCTTTTCATTTCATATTATTTTCTTAAGAGATATTCCTAGAAATAATAATTGTATTACTGCAGTAAAAATTATAAACCCCTTTAAGACTCTTAAAAAATCTGCTGAATTCCTTTCAAGAAAGTTTGTGCTTTATGGAAGGATTCTACCAACATTGTACAAGAATGAATGCCCTTGTAACTCAGATCAGCTTTCAGTACTTATCAAAGATCTTGGCCAATTTAAGTAACAACGACATTATGCTTTAAGTTTTTCCTCTAACCTTATTCAAGATCAAATTTTTGTGTAATTCAATTTGTTGGGGGCCTATTATTGTTAAGTTCTTATGCTGGATGCTAAAATGCCAAGGTTACTATAAGGTACTGGGTCAAAGACTGCTTGTTTTCAGTTATAATCTCATGTGTTACTTGTTACCTGGTGATCTGCTGCTGTTCCTGACATACCGCTCATGGATACCAGCTTATCCCTTGTTACATACCAGGTCCTAGGGTTTCGGCTCACAGGTTACCATGAGGTGGTCAGCGTGCCGGTATATTAGGAGGCCAAAATCTACAATTTTGGTATAGTGACTGGGTGTGGCGTAATTGGTGGCAGTACCTCCCCCGCAGCTGCAGGGGGGCCCGAATAATGCAAGGTAGGGATCTTTATGTTGCGGCCCCCCAAGGCCACCTTCTTTGTCCGGGCAAAAATGCAGTAGTACCCCGAGCAGCAGGATTACGTTCTTCCTGAACATGTCCTGAAATAGAAAATAAGGAAATGTTCCTCAGGGTAAATCCTTATCCCTGGGTTTAGTTGTGGTTCTTTATTGTGTCCCTGGCTGGTTTGGCTCAGTGGATTGAGCGTCGGCCTGCGAGCTAAGTGTCGCTGGTTCGATCTTCCAGTCAGGGCACATCAGGGAAGGAAAACTCTGACCCCAAAAAACCTCCGCTGCCTTGCGGCATACCTCTTCAGGGGAAAGGCTAAGGGAGTAAACCCCGACAGAAAATCCGGAGCCGGAGTCCCTAAGGCGGTTTGACGTTGTAGTCATCACCGGCAACTCCTGCGGCGCACCTGAAGCCAAGCTGTATTGACTCCGTCTTTCCCTTGGACCCTTCAGCTGCGAAGAGAGGGGGGGTCTGCTGCATGGGCAACAGCAGACCCTCCATATCACCCTGCCCAGGCTCTGTAGCTTCAGCTTCACTGGAGAGGACACTCCAGCGTCATCACAAGATGTCGATTCAACGCGGGAGGAGACAGATACCGTGTCACTCCCGAGTTGGACTGCACAGCAATTCTCGGCAGTGCAGATAGACTCTTAAGAAACTACACCATCGTCTCTCGAGACAGACGGCTGCCGACGAATCACCTAGAACCCTTTAATAGTTTATGAAAGTATTTCCTAATCTGGGTTTATAGAACACTATTTTGAGATATTTTATAGCTGTTTTATTATTTTTTTATTAAAAAAATTTATCAGTAAATGAGTGGATTAAAAAACTGGTACAATTACACAATGGAATACTACACAGCAGAAAGAAAGAAGGAACTTCTCCCTTTCCAACATCATGGTTGGAACTGGGGAATATTATGCTAAGTGAAATAAGCCAGGGGATGAAAGACAAGTATCATGTGTTCTCACCTATAAGAGGAACCTAATGAATAAAACAAGCAAATGAGCAAGATAGAACAAGAGGCATGGAAACAAGGAACAGACTTGTAACAGAACCCTTGGGCTGCTTCGATTGAAACAGAACCCACGGGCTCTTTAGTTAGGGGCCCGATTGCCCGCCGCCAGAATTATAACTCTGAATACCAGAGTTTGGTGAAAAGAAAATGCATTGTTTATTTACACATAGTCCTGCCTCCCCCTCCCAGACCTGGCCAGTCTTAGGAAAGTCAGAAACACCGTTTCCCTACTTCCTAGGCACAGTTCAGCTTTACCAGCAGCTGCCAATCACTCAGTTCTGATTGGGGAGGTCCTTTCTGTGCTGTGGTGCCCTCCAGCTCTCAATGCAGGACCGCCTGGATTCTCAGCCTCCTTGTAAACTGCCTTCTTCCTGCAAATCTCCTCTCCTTCTCAAAGCAGCCTGGCAAGAGCCTCTTCTTAAAGCGGCCTGGAGACCCCTGCCCCTCCAAGCCACATGGAGGGAGCCCACAAGAGCCAGAGAGTGAGGGCGTGAGGGCCAGAGAAAGCCTGAGAGAGAGAGCCTCCTAGAGCCAGAGCCAGCCCAAAATGTCCGCAGCTCCTTCCTCCCTGCCTCCTCTCTCCCCCTGCGTCCTCTCACGCAGTGGGTGTTGCCAAGAGTTCTGACCATTCACAGAACCCTACGTAGGCTCTGTCCGCTTCTTCCGGACCAGCCCACAGTCCAAGATCCCTCCCATCTTCCTGAGTCTTAGAAGTAAAGCGGATCTTTGCAACAACGTTTCCAGCCACTAGCTCCAGGCATGCAAGGGCATCCTGAAAGCTGCTTCCTGCTCCCTATCTCCCAGTCGCAAACTCTGGGGTTTGTTTTTGGACTCCCCTGTTTCTGTAACAGACTGACAGTGACCAGAGGGGAGTGGGGAGGGAAATAAGGGAAGAAAGAAGAAGAAGGGTCTAGTCAAGGAACATGTATAAATGACTCATGTACATGAATGACAGGGTAGGGATTGACTCTGGGAATGGAGGCTGGGCAGGGCAGTGGAGAGCAAGGAGGGAAAAATTGGGACAACTGTAAAAGAACAACAATAGAAAAAGGCAGAAATATTTTATTAAAATTTTAGTAAGTCTTGAAGGGGTGGTTTAATGTCTTTTCTTAGGGACAGCTTAAAGCCTTTAATATGCTAATATGCATTGGGATTCTTCAAGGAGGGCAACCTAGTGTCCATGTTTTCCACACATTTTAAATTAAAATAACTTTCGTCTCATGAAGTACCTTCAAAGATGAGTATTCCATGAAATACACTTTGAATAATGCTGGTTCATAAGACATAGCTGAGATTTAAACATGAGAGTACTACAGAGAGCAGAAAACTCACCTCTGTGAAATACCTCTCACACTAACACAGTAGCAGCAGTAATGATACAATGGAGAACTCAATTCTTTCTCATCTGTTTCCAGATCACATCAAAAAAATAAAAAATAAATAAAAGGGGTCAAGAGTGGAAGGTTGACAATCCTGTAAGATATCCTCTGCCCAATCTACTCAATAGTTCCTATGATTTACAACTTACTCATCAAAATAGTCAAATGTGCTCTAATTCAACAAACTTTAAAGTAAGGAATTTAAAAAAAAGAGACCTGAGCTTTGCCTGCAGCCAAGGGAAGTCAGCTGGAGACTAAGGAATGTAAACATCCTGCCTAGGACCACGAATTTAGAGAACAAACCTTCCATCTGAGCTCTATACAAGAGAAGTAATTACCTGATATTCACTGGGATAAAGGAATTTTAAGAAACATTTAGTCTTTTCCCTAGAGTTTAGATTTAAAACAACAGTGGAAATGAACAGACCCTTAGAAGCCATGTAGTTCAGTTTTCTCATTTCACAAATCTGGAAACTGAGGCTCAAGGAATTAAATGGTCCAATTAGGCCATGCAAGACATTAGTGGCAGATTTGGAACTGTTACTCAGATCTCTTGACTAAGGGGTCCACTGAGCCAAACAAAGTGGTAGACAAGCCGATGTGATTATCTTTGTCTTTATTTCCTTCTCCTTTATTAAAACAACTGGCCACCATTTATTGAAGTTTGATAAATGCCAGGCACTGTGTTAAATTGTTTACATATATTCTCTCATTTTTAACTTCTGAGATTGGTAATGTGGTCCGTTTTATCCATATGTAACAGACTTGGCACAAAGAAGTTCCATTCCATGTCCAACATTACACAGCTGGCAGAGGTTGGATCGTCTATCAGAAGTCAAACCAGCTTGGCTCCAAAGCCCATGCACTTCATTTGACTTTCTCTTTTTCCTCATTCTACATCTCTTCTGTCATTCCTCCCCCTTCCTCTTTCCATTTAAAAACAGTTCTGATTAAAATCAAAGGTCAGCTGCCCATAACTTAACTCAAATGTTCTTTCTTCCTCACTTTTAGAGACTTATTACTATCTTCCATCATCCTTGTAAACCAAGAAGGATTTAGGCTGAGATGTGTACGCATAAAATAATATGGGCTTAATACAAGTTGAGCACCTTGGAGGGGCCTTTCTCTTAGCCCTTAAGGAAGCTGAACTTGGACATATTTCCTTTCTACCCATATCTACTAAAGAGCAACTAGTACTGAATGAATGGAGCTGTTAATAATTTACTACTGATTTCTTTAAAATATGTGCCATCAATAAAGGAGGCACACGGTCAAATGACTTTGGAACCTAGGGAGAAGATCAGAAAAATACCACTCTAAATTTCTCAGAAGTAAGGGAGGCAGAAAGAAGAGAGGGAGAGAGAGGTGCACACATCATCTGCTTCAGAAGCCCACAGGTTGGAGTTTCCTGATCCCATCTAAGACTAAGTCAGAATTTCTGGGGTGGGACCCAGGACTCAACATTTAAACAAGCTCCCCTGGTGACAGAAGTTACACCAAATTCAAGATTACTAAGAAGTGACTAGTAAGTTTGTTGCTTATGAGATTCATGTTTCCCAAGTTGCTTTCAATAAACCAAAGTTCATCTACAGAAAGAACTGATCATAAATACAATGAGGTTATGTATGGGAAACAATGGCTGAGCAAGTCCAGGAAAGAGTGAGAAAAACATTCTCCAGAGAAATACTGTTCTGTGGGGTGGATGGGATCTGCTTGACAAGTGACTCTGGAGAGGGGTCATGCTTTGCAACAAGACCACCTGCCTTGGTGCTAATTTTAAACTCAGCAAGAAACTATTTGAATGTAATTTAAATTATTTTTTAATAGAAAACATAAGACATGCAAGCACAGGGTAACACATTCAAATAGATACAAAACACATAGAATGCAAAATGAGTCTTTCTCCCACTCCAGACCTTCCAGGCTCAAGGACTTGTTTGCTACATTTCAGAAACACACTTTGCAAAGTAGCATGAATATGAGTGTATTCTTTTCTATTAACATGATTGGAAGAAGCCCATTATACACATGTTTCTTTATCTTTTGTATTCCCCTCAATGACATTTCTTGGAGACCAATCTCCACATAATTCTGTTTACCAACATTACAGTTCTACATCATATAAATATACCTTAAGTTATCTGACCAATTCACTTTTGATAGGTATTTAAATTTCTTCCTATCCATGAATGATGCTACAAGGAACACTCTCATTCATATGTCTTTACCCACATGGGGGAAAATTGCAAGGGCAAAGGATAGATGGATTTTTATCTGAGGTATTGCCAAATATTCCCTCCAAAGAGGTAATAGCAATTTAAATTTCTATTAGTAGTATATGATACTGCTTGTTTCCCCCACTCCCTCACCATTATAGTGTATTTCTGATTGTAATTTCATTTGCCACTGAGACTTTCACTAGAGAACTTGCAGACCAAATAATATCAATGTAACTTGGCAGCTGTATTTCTCCAGGAGCATGAACATATTTATGTTCTAATTCATCATCCTCTTATGAGTTGAATATGTATAAGTCAGTGACCTTGACCCTCCTCAACTCTTGGTAAATGTACAAACTGGAGTTTCTGGACTTACAAATCTAGAAAAATAGCGATCCATTAAGAAACTACATATCTATAACTCCATTGAAAGGAATATTATTCTGACTCCGCTCTTTGAAAATTTAGGAATAAATTACAAAAGCAGAATATTTATTCTAATTAGCTAATTGCTTAAAATGTAAGTAAACTCAAAAAAATTTTAATGACTATGAACAAATTTTCCTTGCCCAAGACTTCAAGAGAAGAACCATATTGGATACTTCAGACCAAACCTACTACACAAAGAACAGGAATCTAGTCCAAACAGAATCTACCCACAGGTTCAATGCTCTGCATCATGGACTCAAAACTTAATCAAAATTCACACGTTGATGTTGTCAATAATCATCACAACAGAAAATCAGCAACGCTTCTTACCCATCACCTCTATACCCCAACTCCAGAGATAACAGACAATGCGCTTTTTCTTCCAGTAATTTTCAGGCTGTTATCAATTTATTGTTTATTTTTCACTGAGTCCAGAAACTTAAGAGGAATTAGGTTAATATATATGACTTTCAGAAAATTGTTTTAATGTTGTAAATATATTCCAAACCACTAATGAACCTTTCAGAGGTGCCTCCCTTGCAACAGAGGACTACTTAAGCATTGGAAATACAATCAAAACGTATTTGTTTTCCAACTTCTATGCACATGCCTAAAATTTTTATTCCACAAGTCAATAAACCCTTCCAGAAAAATATATTCATTCAACACATATTTACTGAGCATTTTCTATGTGCCATGCACAGAGCTGACACAATAGCTCCAAAAGGGAATAGGACAGAGCTCCTGCTTTCAGGTTAGGAACAGCCAGATGGAAGATACAGACCAGCTGAAAGATGACTTAAAGAATAGGATCATAGAAAAAGAACTCCTAAGAAAGCCTTGAGGGAAGCAAGCCTTGAGACTGCTTCTAGGAGAAGGCATTTAATTTGATTTCTATCACAGAAGTTCACCTAAACCTTATGAAGAATGACAATGGAAGTATATCTCAAGGCAAAGGTAGAATATGTGCAGCCCTCATGGCATAAAACAAACAAATCCCTAACAACTTTGCACAAAGTCTGAGCTTCCCAATAAGACTAAAACTAAGAGCACAACAACACACACACACTAACCCACCTATAACCAATTTTCCACTACAAATCCCAAAGAGTTTCACCAACTCTGAAATGTCAAGTGGATCTTTGACAGAATTTGCTCCCTAATTCTCTCCATCTGCCCCCACCCCCATTTACACCAGCATGAAGCCTTGGTATTGAGGCCTACCTTTTCTGTACTTAAAACTTTCAGAACCTAATTAGAGGCAGCCATAGAGAAAGATGATGTGTTTGATGGACTAAGACATATTTCTCTTCCCTGGTGTTTATATTATTTTGACAGCAAGGAGGCCTAAAATGGGAACTGGTTCCAAGCATACTCCCCCAAAACCACTGACAAGAAAAAGTAGCCACAGAGCTATATATATCTACTTGCTACAAACTCTTACACACACACACACACACACCATAACCAGCATATGGAGTTTAATCTGTAGAGACAATTCAAAAACCAGGTACACTTCATTTGGCCCTACCCACATCTTGGAGGACTAAAGTTAGTTACTCTTCAATGTGCTGTGCTAGGAAACAAGATGAAATAGCAAACAAAAAGGAAATGAGCCTTCTGAGATTCATTCTTTAGTTTTCTCAAATACACAGAAGGAGAGAATGCTTTCCATAATGGAATTATTCAACTTTGAACACTCCAGCTTGTGCTCTTTGGAGAAGAATAACCTGGCTGTACTTAACAACTGACATTGCTAAAAGCCCCTCAAATTATGTGGTTTTAAAAGAGTTTGATAAGGTTGAAGAATAGGAACATTTACTGCTCCTATATTAAAAGGAATCAATCTGGGTCACTACAGTCACTTTGGTGACAAGATCTATGTGTCAATCGAAATAGTTTCCAAAGTGCTCTTTTCAGAATTTAAGAGGGGGAAAGGGAAAGGAAAATCAGATTTTAAACATGCCCCTTAATGAAAGGTTATTAAAATGATTTATCTTGACTAAATGACCTTCAAAATAGAATTATTCTTATAACATTTTTTACTTCATATAGCCTATCATAACTATGGAATATATATACTGTCCAGAAAAAGTACACCACTGTTAACATAACGAGAAGGGTTTATGTGACATCGACATTGATGTAACCTGACAGCCAAGGAGAGTGGACTGGAAGGCACATGCATGAACATTGATGACTTCACTGTACTAGTCAGTGGGGGTGGTAGAGGCCTCTGAGTGAGCATGTGTACTTTGTGGTCAATGCTTTCAAAATGAGAGCAAATAAATCAATGAATCTGCATTACATTTTGCATTAAGCTTGAACATTCCTCCATGAAATCTCTCCAGATGATTCAGAAAGCCATAGCTATCGGCAACTGGTGATTGGCAGCTTCATGCGGACAACTCGCCTGCTCATGCATCATATCTCACACAGAGTTTTAGGAAACATCAAATCACCCAGGTGACTCAGCCCCTCTAGAGCCCAGATTTGGTGCCCTGCAACTTTTGACTTTTCCCAAAACTAAAGTCACGTTTGAAAGGGAAGAGATTTCAGACCATCGATGAAATCCAGGAAAATACAACAGGGCAGCTGAAGGTGGCTGGGAGAACTGTGTGAGGTCCCAAGGTGCCTACTTTGAAGGGGACTGAGGCGTCATTGTCCTATGTACAATGTTTCTTGTATCTTGTATCTTCTTCAATGGATGTCCCTATTTTTCATATTACATGGCTAGATACCTTCTGGACAGACCTCATATATCTACATACATAATGTATATATTGTGTTATTTGTAACTCAATAACTTATTGAGATGCTGAAGGAAATGCAAAGAATATATATAGTCTATTAGTTAGAAATCAGGTATAACTGTAACTATATAGCCATACACACACACACACACACACACAGACACAAACAGCAAAATAACAGTGGCTTAAACAGACATGATTTTATTCTCCTGCATAAATCTGGAGATCATCAGACCAGAACTGGTTTGGTACTGACCCTGCAATCATCTAAAACCCAAGCTATTTGCTCATTTTTCTGTTCCACGACCCCTTATGCTTATAGCCCAGATAGCACTCCAGCCACCTCAGCCACTGTCTAGGCAGCAGGATGGAGGAAGGGCAGGCCTCCAACCTTTAAGGACTTGACTGAGTTATTATACAAATCACTTTTACTCATACTCCCTGGCCAAAACGTAGTTATACAGCCACACCTAGAAGCAAGGATTGCTGGAAATGCAGTCTTTATCCAGGCAGTTAGGCGGGCTTACAGCAATAGAATTGGTTTCTTTAAGAAGGGAAGGCAGGTTGAGATCAAAGATGGCAGAGGAGTAAATGGAAGCTACACTAACCTCCTCCCAGGACCAGTCTGGATTTACAACTTAATTTTGGAGAAATCATCTGGAATAACCAACCGAACACTAGCTGGAGAGAAGTCTTATAACCACAGAGAGACAGAAAAGGCCACTACATCACATCACAATGTGACTGAATACAACAAGGATGCCAACCTGTTAAACCAAGCACGCCATTGTCTGGGGACAGCCAACTGACCTGGAGTCTGCACGATCCTTCCCATGTGGGAAGGTCACCCTCCCCTCCGCACCCCCACTCTTATTAGGGATTTATGGACCCAAGGGTAGGTAGGACGACGACCATGTTCAGTTTGAAGCAGCTAGAGGAGCTCGAGACCTTCGCCCATTGTCCTTTATAAGATTATAAAGGGTCTTAAGTCTGAGAGGGAGGGATTGTTATTTTTTATTATTAAAATAATTAATTACTCATTTATTTATTTAAAAAAAAGAACAAGAATATATGAAAGGGTGAAGCGGGAGAGCTTGTATGTACGACCCATGGGCATGGACTTGGCGCGGGATTGCTGGGGGAGGTGGGGTGTTGGGTGGAGGGGAGCAAAGGGGAAAACATTGGAACTATTGTAACAATATAATCAATAAAATATACTTTTTAAAAAAAGGAAGGAAGGCATCACATGTAGGAGAGTGGCCTGAGTTTATTAAGAGTGAGTCAAGTTGCCCTGAGGGGGATCTTGTCCTGTTCCAGCTCCCCACACTGGCAGGACTCAGAGTGTCCCTTGTGAATGTGCCTGGGGCACAGCACTGCTCTGGTGGCTACAGAAAAGGTCCCAGCAGCTGTGCCTGGCATGGAATGCAAGATGCAGGAATAGCAAAACCTGGCCTTGAACATGGCTCAGGAGACAATGGGCAGCTTGCCTATCATGGGGGTGTCCTGAAGACCAGAGCCCTTCTCCAAGCGCCGGAGGCCAGGTGAGCTTCCATGAAGCAGACAGCGCCTGCGCTCTGCTGTTTCACTAGGACATGCACTGTGAGTTGGTCTCTAGTACAAATCTGCAGTTGATGAAACTTAGTTGTATTCTCTCACTTTGCACCCTTGAGACTGCAGGAAGCATTATTTTAGACCAGAAATAGGGACAAGAGACTTTTTCTTTTTTTCCTTATGATGCCAACTAGCCCAAGGAACATATTAAATTACTTTGAATTGATCACATATTACCATATTATAAATAACAGCACTAACCCCAGGTGACATAACACTTCTCTATAATAATTTTCCCTGGCACATTAATTTATATATGCACCCATATTACTGAAGAAAGGCATTTGAAGTTTTGACCAGAACAAACCAGGAAACAGTGAAAAACATTCACAGCCAGTACTTCCCCCCCCCAGATTATCTATTTTCTCCTTCTGCATTGGTAACCTTTCAATGTGCGCTGCTCAATGAAAATAGTAATTAGTTTAGTGATATAAAAAGACTTTTGGAGTACATTGTAGCTCTATGATAACAGGGAATGACTGATACCACATTTGACTTCCCATTCCTCCGGGCTATGGACGTCCCTATGGACAAAGACGAGGAGCACCCAAGTATATCTCTTTTAGGAACACACTGCTCTTTCTTTGAGCTCATAGCTCTAGAATTAAGAATTTAGTCAGACAATGTGCAAATACTTCTCCCAAGGCCAGATTCTCCAGTGGGTCAGAAAGTCAATCCACTTGTACTTCACAAATAAAAGTTATCCCTATAATATGAGATGAGTCTGCATTAATACTTCTAAGACCAAAAATTCTCCCTCAAGTAATATAAATGTATAGCTCTGACTTCTCCCAATGCTCTATTGACTGTTCATGGTGCATGAAAGTAATTAGGCTTTTCTGAAAGCTGCAGCTGCTTTGAGAACTGTATTTGCGTAAACACACACAAAAAAAGGCATTTTGAGTGTTACTTTTAATGTTTCCATAAAAGTTAACATCTCTAAAAATACTGTTTCCAGTTTTCTGTACAAAAGCCAGCCCCCTGAGTTCCTCTGAGCAAACACAGTGTACTAGCACACTGCCGCCTGGAATAGTGCCGAATTCTGTTATAATCCAGAGCTGGCCAGGCCATAAGTCAAAGCATGTCCTGCAAAATACAGTACACTTAAAATGAAAATGACATCTGGAACTCTAGCCCATGAGAGACTGAAGATATTAGGCATGATGGCCATACCATATATAAAAACAGAACTCCGACCCACAGCCTGCAGTAACCAGTCCGAGAAGTCAAACCACAGCCTTCTCCGAGGCAAGAGGCCCACTCAATAACTGCCAGCTTCCCCAATTTTTGCCGCCAGCTTCCAACTTGGGACTAACCCATGAAAGTGAAATTAGCTACCCCAACCAATCACATAAAATGTCCTGCTTCTAATTAGCTGGGCTCCGGGATCCCCATGCCAACTACCTCCAGTCAGGGCCAATGCAAGTGGTGGTAGCTGGTTCCCTTGCTCTAGCATGCTCTCAGTAAATAGCCTTTGCTGATTCTCATTTGGGTGATCTGTGTTTATTTCCATGCTCTGTTCTCCCTGGTGTTCCTCTGTCCTGCCTGGGAACCTGTGCTAGGAGTTCATCAGCCTTCTTCTCTCTATCAATACCAGATTCACTCTGCCCTGCTGCCCTGGGCCAGCTTTTTAAAGATGAACTGCTCCTCCTATACTCTAGGTTGACTATTCCAACTGTATTTTTTTAAGTATATTTTATTGATTATGTTGTTACAGTAGTCCCAATTTTTCCCCTTTGCTCCCCTCTGCCCAGTACCCATCTTCCCCCAGCAATCTCACCCCCCTTAGTTCATGTCCATGGGTCAGCATATAAGTTCTTTGGCTTCACCCTTTCCTGTATTATTCTTAACTTCCCCCTGTCTATTTTGTACCAAACAATTATGCTTCTTACTCCCTACGCCATTTCCCCATTTCTTCCCCTTCCACCTCCCAGCTGATAACCCTCCAAATGAGCCCCATACCTATGATTCTGTTTCTATTCTGGTTTGCTTAGTTTGATTTTGTTTTTGTTTTTTAGATTCAGTTGTTGATAGTTGTGTTTGTTGTCATCCAACTGTATTTTTTTTAAATAGCTCTCCTCCTTCCTGGATATTTTGTGCCCTTTCCTATGTTCCAGGATTCCACAGGGACAGCAAAAGAATAGTCACAAGGAATCTACTGGGCTAAGTACAGGGAGCCCACTGAGAGGATATCATACGAAAAACTAAAACTTGGCCTCACCAAGGAAACGGATTATTACAGATAGATTCACCTGCATTAAATTTGACCCAAAACCGGGCAGTCAAAACTGGATGGTCCAAGAACAAAGAAAAAGCCAGGAGGAAATTGCAGCCCATTGAGGGGTTAGTCGGAAGCAGCCAGCATCAAGAAAGTGGAGTTGACAAAAGTAAGCCAAGAAAAGAGGAATCGGGAAAGTGAAACTGATCAGTAGGGAGAATGCAACTGTTCAGGATTGAACGGTTCAGGGTTAAACATGTTAACCATTGTTTTCTTTATCCTGGGCTCTGGCAAACTCAGTGACTCATGTCTTAAAAGAAAAGAATATGAAGTGTCACTAAGTATTTCTTTCCAAAACATATTTTCCTTTGCAATTCCATCTATAGTTAAGCATTCAAATCCCATGCAACATACGATAAATACTTCTCATTACTTCCTCTACTATGGCTCAGGAAAACTTCCTTCCATTTTGTCTTCAATCTCTCCCTATTTTTTAAAAGATTTTATTTATTTTTTGGAGAGGGGGGAAGGGAGGGAAAAAGAGGAGGAGAAACATTGATGCATGAGAGAAACATGGATTGGTTGCCTTTCGCATGCCCCCTAACTGGGGACCTGGTTAGCAAACCAGGCATGTGCCATTACCAGGAATTGAACCAGTGACCTTTCAGTTTGCAGTCCAATGCTTAATCCACTGAATCACACTAGCCAGGGCATTCAATCTCTCCCTGTCTATTGATACCTCAAATTCTTAGTTTCCGAATTCTTACCAATAAAAGTGTGCTCACCCATGCTAAACTCTAAAAAATTACCAACCACAAAAATACTTGAAATAATCTTCTGCTCATTGAATGCCCACGGTTTCTTCAACCAAATACAACACTGGCTTTTTCCCTCTGCCATTCAAATACAATTGCTTTTCAGGATCACCAATGACAGCCTCAGGCCCTAACCTCCTCCCTACCCTCAGTCTTCACAGGCCACACACTTACAGGTCCACCTTGACTTTCTCCAACTCTGGCTCTTCTGACACTCTCCTTCAGGACCTCTTTCTTCAGTCAGCTATTCCTTATTTTTGCTGTCCTGCCAAGTCTCCTTTTCCCATCTCTCAGTCTTCCCTGCTGTGAAAATTTGACCTAGTTTCCAAAATCCATGCCAATTCCCATTTCCTGCTGATTCTTGAGAAACAGACGAGACTGAGTCCTTTCTGTTCTTGATGTGCGAACCTCTCCTATAGCCATTTTCTCATATTAAGGTAAACTGCACCTCTCTGTTTCACTTCTTCCTTAGTCTGTAAACTCCTTGCAGGTAAGGACTAAGTCTTATTTACCTTGTACATCCAGGTCTAAGAAAAGGACTGGACACAAAACATGTATGACCTCTGGAATCCGGCAATCCATAGTGTGAGGATAATGATAGTTTCTACCTCATAGCATAACACCCAGCATGATGGCTCTTATTCTCATCATCAAGAAGAGATGAGACTTAGCCCTGGCTGGGTAGCTCAGTTGACTGGAGCATTGTACTGATACACCAAGGTTGTGGGTTTGATCCCCAGTTAGAGCACATACAAGAATTAATCAATGAATGCATAAATCAGTGGAACAACAAATCTCTCTCCCTCTCTCTAGAAATCAATAAATAATTTTTTTTTTTTTAAAGAGAGATGAGACTTAAATTCTACTGATCCAAATAATGTGAAGACAGGTATCATTATTATTCCCCTACGAAATTTCTACTGGATTTGATTTCAGATATTTCAGTTTAAAAATGTGCTTAGGATTATCTGGATGGTATCAAACTCAAATTTACCAGATATTTCTGGTGTTTCCAGTTTTGTACAAATGCGCTGCTTCTTAAGTTTTTACCCAGCACCTTTCCCTGTACTCCTGGAGAAGGGGGTTCTGTAGAACCATAATATGTCTATTTATTCTGGAAGGAAAAGGGGGAAAGAGTAAGGTAGTGATGGAAGAATAAGGGCAAGTACACAGAACACAGTCAATCAAAGTCAACTTCAGACAACATTGATATGGGGGGAAAGGGTGGGTAGAAATATTTTTTCTCACAAGTCTACTTCCCAGAGCCCTAAACACTTTCACTGACTTTCAATAACAATAGTGAGAACTATTATTATAAAATTACTTGTATACCAGCTAACAAGCACTAAATGTGTAATCATTAGAACATGTAGGAGAGTGGTATTATTATTTTAAAGATAAGAAAGAGAGGGATCATGGACTACAACAGCTTGCTAAAAGTCTCGCATCTAGAAATCAGTAGAACCAGAGCCTGAACTCTGGTCTTTCAAACTTAAGAGCCCTTACCCACTTTTAATCATATCTACACCACTTCTTCAAGAGAGGCATGTGAGGAAATAATCACAGTCCAAAGGAATTTCCAGCTCTTCCTCCATGACAAATGAGAAACTAGATTCTAAGAGGATCAAAGTTAAGCATAAATTCTGTTTCCAACACCAAAGAAATGACAGGAGGTTAAGACCATAAGTGTTCACATTCAAGGGTAGCTCATAAACCCCTGTTCTAATGTAGTTTGAATGAAAGCTAACCAAACTGTTTAAAACCTATGCTGTCAACCTAACAAAGCTTCATTCTTTTTGCTTTATCAGAACCTCATCTTGAAGTTCCAAAGGACCAAGCTACACAATTTGTATGTGAAGAAGTTAAAGCCCAGAGATATTGAACCAGGAGCCCCAGTCTAGTAGGTAAGAGGAATAACAATAACACTAGATTGCCAAAGACAGAGAAACAAGGAACACAAGGAGGTGCAATGTAAAGGAGTATCCACGGCTGTTGGCATAGGGAAGGCTTCATAGAGAAATTGGCATTAGAACTAACGACGTTTAGGTCATCCTTTCATCTTAAATTTTTATAAAGGTCTGGAAAGATATACATAATAAGCACCTACCATCCAATTTATACACTAGAGATTTAATTCCAGCCTTCATATTGCAGAGCACACAGGGAGTTAACATTCATAACAATTAAATGTGGGGTTGTTATTTTTTGTTTTTTTTTTAACAATTTAAAGACAGGACATTTTCCATATTACTAGACAGTAATTGAGTAAATGTGTATTGTCTTAGAAATCCCAGTTATAATTACTGACATGTAAGGTAACCATCAAGCAAAGTGTCAACAATTTTTTAAGTTGGGTTTTCTCCCCTCTAAGGCTTATTAATAAACATCACATTTTGGTTAAAATATTCATGCACAGGGGATGTTAATTTCAATAAAATTAGTATTTATAATATTTAAAAATGTATTTTGCCAACAGAAATTAATTTTGGTTGAGTTTTTTAGCATAGATAATTCCACTGGGCAACAGAAGTTTCTAAATCTTCCATTTTGTCCCAAGAGCAAAGAAAAGGCTGAGTTTTAAATGTTTAATTAAAAGTAAAACCAACTTTATATAATGATATACCACACTGCTAGCAAGTAATAAAGATCAACATGTTTGCACATCATCAACACTGAGAAACGCTGTCAAATTTTGCTTTGCTTACAGATTGTGGAAAGAAACTTCTATGGTATTCAATAGCTTTTCAAAGAATCAAACTTCTGAGTTTGATTTTTTTTAAAGAACTTGTGGCTGGAATAACTTGAGGCATTAAAGAATTGACAGTGACATTTCCTTATAACTGAGAGAAGTTGGTGAGGTTCAGTCATGATTGTGTTTGCCCTTAGCAAACATACCGCGCACGTTTTGAGAGAAAGTGCTGATGCCGTCTGAGGAGCCTGTTCCAGCACCACCAAACCACCAGCAGGTGTGCTCATCTGCCAAGGGACTTCCCTAGCAATGTTCTAATTTTCTCCTACCTGTGTAGAGAAAGTTCACTTAAAATCTGTTCAAATGCATTAATGTGCAGTGCTGCATTATACCTTGGTACGGGCATATTGACAAAAAAGAAGTTACATAAAGATTGGCACTGAGGTATCTACCAAAAACTTAAGATCCATCCAAAACAGAAAGCTTCCCTGTCCTCGGCCTTCCAGTCTATGTGACTCACATTGCATAATTCCGTGGTGCTAAGACAGATGGGAGCTCTTCTGTTCCTCCTTGCTCAGTTAAAAAATATATTTGTTGCTTACACTGCAGTCTAGAGAGATTAAGTGACTTGTCCACAATCACATGGCTAGTTGCCAGTGACAGACAACAGAGCCACCTGCAACCACCAATTGATTAAGAAAACAAAAGGCAGTTCTTACCTATTATTTTTGCACAAAGAATGGGAGGCTCAAAGATAAGATCCTTTGCATATGAAGCTAGAACTTTTATTTATTACCAAATCAATGTGTTCTATAGTTCATATGGTGACTGTTCTATAGGAATCTAATTTCACAAACCTCATTCAAGTTACAAACTTAACCATTAAGTGGAAGATTAAAATGCCTTTATTTACTGAATTAAAATTGACCTCTGGGTGTTGGTGCAAGGGTAAGACAATATCTCAATGACTATACCTCCAAGGGAGTAAAATATTTAATTTTTCAGTTAAAAAAGACAAGTTGAAAAAAGAGGGTGGGGACACAATTCCAACTCTGGATGAAAGCAGTATATACACACACTCATTCCTGGATTAATGTGAATGCTCATGTGCCCATGAAAAGTATATAATGAACAGCTATTGTTCTTGCCTATCTAAACTCCCTCCCTTTAGGGAAGAATTTCTTCACCTCAACCCTGATGAGCTTTTGGATCCAGTGAGTCTTTGTTGTGGAGCACTGTCCTGTGCTTTGCAGATGTTTATGTCCTCAACTCACTGGATGCCAGTAGTATCATCTCTCCATTTAGGGCAACACAGAATGTCTCCGGCATTACTTGGTGTCCCCAGGTGGTAGGTGGAGGGGGGGGGGGACAAGTTGCTCCTGTTGAGAACCACTGCTTTAAGAGAACAGCCCTTCTTTGTACAATAATAGGGCTGCCATTCCCATCACATGCCCCAGAGGTACTTAGAGCTCAATAATATCATGACCAGGGCCTTCCCAACAGCCACAAATCTGTTCTGCTGAGGGCACCCATGCCAGCTCTTCTTCATGACATGTTCTTTAATTCCATATACTACTCAGCATCCTCTCAAATCTTGCTTTTTCTCCTGCCTAAGTTATTCAAACTATACAACTGCTCACAACCAAGGAAATTTAACTGATAAAAAACTAAACAGAAAATAATTGTTTTCTTTCATTTTTATTTTTTTAAAAAACCCAACACTTGAATGTATTTGTTTTATGTTAATAGTCGAGTGAGGCAGGAACATAGAATCACCCCCTCCAAAAAAAAAAAAATCCTAACTAACAGACAATAGCAAGAAAGTGATAAGCATTTTTAAAGGTTAAAATTTAACCAGCATTGCCCTGGCTAGTTAGCTCAGTTGTTTAGAGCACTGACCAGATACACCAAGATTGTAGGTTCAAATCCCCAGTCAGGGCATGTACAAGAATCAACCAATGAATGCATAAATAAGTGGAACAATAAACTGATATTTCTCTCTCTCTCTCCCTGTCTCTCTCTAAAATAAGTATCAATTAATATTTTAAAAGTTAAAATTTAATCAGCATTTATAAAACCAGCAAAGTGGTATGAGCTCCAGCTAGAAATTCTTAAACAATAAGACAAAAGAAAAGAGAAAGATTTTAGTCTCCACTCAAGCCGCCTCAACAAGGTGTCCTTGTGCAGGAATAATGTGAACAACAGGTCATGACATTCTGCCAACAGAGGCAGGAAGGGCAATAGGGCTTGCCGATTTCCAAAGCAGATTGCCAGTGAGGGAATGGTTTAAAGTTCAAATGAGTGGAACACCCCTGGTGGAGGAATAGGCATAAGCCACTTGTAAAAATATACAAACATCACTCTAAAATGAATACACACAATATGACACTACTTTTCTGACTTAGTGACTGAGTATAAGTGAATTTTTTTGATGGCCATTCTGAAGTACCTCTGGATGATGAGGCTTCATTCTAAAAACACATCCTCACTGTAAAGCACACTAGCCAAAGGGAATATTATGTAAGAATGAGCAGAATGGAACCACGGTAATTACCCAGAAGGTGCTGTGGCTCATTTTCTTAAGTAAATCTGTGGCTTTGGCTCCTTTAATTAGCAGTACCTAACATTTATTGAGTACCTACAATGTTCCAGGCAATATGCTAGCATACTTTATGTATATTTTATCATTAAATCCTTAGAATAACTATAATGTGATATCAGTAATAATAATGATGAGATTAATAGAAGCTCAGATTTACTGAGTGCCTACTGTGTGCTAAGCACTGTTTCAAGAGACTTGTGTCAATAACACTTTTCATTGGGAAGTCCTGATCACAATCAGCATCCATTGTGTAGGAGAAGAGAAAGCCATCAAGGTTCGGGTGAGCCTGACTTTGGGTAGAGAGAGAACACGAGAAGGAAAAGCTGGCAGAATCATGGAACTAATTGAATATTTTGACCACAAAAGTGAGAGGAATCAAGACTATAGCAGGATTTGGACTATTTAGATATAAAGACCTTGGTCACGTTCTGGTTGTCCTGGAAATAGGACTCCAACCACTAAAATAAGATAGAATCACATGCTAATAAAAAGGACAGTAATTAGAGATGGGGCCACACATAAGAGCTCAACACCATCAGGGCAATGATCAAGAGGAGCTTGAGATGTACTTTTATCACAAATAATTAAATCCTGAAAAGGGAGGACTTGGTTTCAGTATGACAGGGTCAGGGTGAAATGGCATGTTCAAAAGAACTCCTATTCTGAATGTCACCTCTCTTGGCAACTCTGACCAAATCAGAGTAGGTAGCAAACTATACAGATGCATATAGCCCTATTCAACTCACCATTTTATCCTCTATGTAGGAATAGCATGAAGTAGGAAACAAAGAGTGGCATGCTCATGGTGTCCTGTGAGACTAGCTATGGCCTTGAAGAGATCTCTGCTCACTCTCCCTCCCCACACTATCGCCCAGAAGGTCTAGACCTATGCAGAGTAAAGTAAACCAAGAACCAATAAATTCTTTTAATCCTCACAGCAACCCTATAAATTACATTCTGTTATTATCTTCCCCATTTCACAGATTACACAACCAACCAGGAAGAATAGTATTCAGAGGGTATGCAACCACTCCACAGCCAGTCTGAAATAAGAAATTTCTGACTTATTCAGAGGTCACTGTTTGTTTGTAATTTATCTCTTCTCTAAAACATTTTAGCTGGACTTGTTTCTTTTTTCAAAGGATTTTATGCT